>NW_028258454.1:4701475-5055608 GCF_053883595.1 Heterocephalus glaber
CATACTTTTCCAGCTGGCTGGCCACACCCTAATCTCCTGCCTTACTGGGGTTCAGGGAAATAAGATAATATAATACTCATCAACATTTTTTCTTTGAAGTTACTTTGGAAGCGAGTAATGTCTTCTGGTCCTTTTCAGATCCCTCAGGGGCCTTAATCATTTAAGAAACTTACTAAAGAAATTTATAAAACATATGTCCTTAATCTAAATCACCCCACAGATGAGGTTCTTTAAAGAAGGTGGGAGGTTCCTTTTTTTTTTTTTGCTTAAATTCTTTTATTGGTACATTTTAGGTATACAATATGTTTACATTTATCATTGGGTACTTGTACCTGCACATGATGTATCTTGGTTCTTATTTTTTCCCCATTCCCTGTCCTCCCTTCACCCCCTCCACTCTTTCTTATTTACAAACACTTTATTTCCATTTTTTCCTTTTCTCACAATTTTTTGGTTCCTTTCTTATCTTTCCCCTTCCCCTCCCACTTCCCTTACCCCTTTGGACCTTTTCTTCCTATGTCAAATTGGCAATTATTCATTTTAATCATTTTAAACCTTATTTACAATTTCATTTTCTCACACCAGAGAAACTATTTGGTATTTACACGTGTGTTCTATTTATTTCACTTAAGAGTATGGCCTCAATATGTATCCATTTAACTCTAAATGTCACTAGTTTCTCATTCTTTATGGCTGATTAGTACTCCATTTTATTTAAAAAAACAAAACAAAACAACAACAAAAAAAAACACATCTTCTTTATCCAGTTTCCAGTTGATGGGCACTTGGGCTGTTTCCAAGTTTTAACTATTACAAACTGTGCCACTATAAACATGGGTGCACATATATCGCTGTGGTATGATTCTTTTAATTCTTTTGAGAAGATACCCAGCAGGGGAATTGCTGGGTCAAATGGGACCTCAAGTCCTAGTTCTTTGAGGTATCTCCCTACTGATTTCCACAGTGGTTGCACCAGTCTGCACTCCCACCAACAATGGAGAAGGGTTCCTTTTTCCCCACACCCCAGAAAGCATTTGTTATTGGTTGATTTCATGATAGCAGCCATTCTTTCTGCAGTGAGGTGGAATCTCAGTGTTGTTTTCATTTGCATCTCTCGAATGACCAGGGATGTTGAACATTTTTTCATATGTTTATTTGCTGCATTTACTTCTCTGAGAAATGTCTGTTCATTTCAGATGCCCATTTTTGAATTGGGTCTTTGAATTTGGGGGGGTCTGATTTTTTTCAGTTCTTTACATATTCTAGATAGTAGTCCTTTGAGGTACAGCTGCTAAAAAATTTTCTCCACATTGTAGGTTGTCTCTTACCTCTGTTGCTAGTTTCTCTTGCAGTACAGAAGCTTTTTAATAAGATGAGATCCCAGTTGTTGATTCTTTGTGCTAGTTCCAGTGCTACTGAGGTTTTGTTCAAAAAGTCTTTTCCTATGCCAATGTCTTCAAGAATTCTACCTAATTTATCTTCCAGAAAGTTTACTGTTTCTGTTTTACTATTTAAATCTTTAATCCACTTCCATTTTAGTTTAGTGCATGGTGAAATACAGGTCTAGGTTTAAACTTGGGCACGTTGAAATCCAGTTTTTCCAACACCATTTATTAAATAGGCTATCTTTCCTCCAGTGAGGGTTGTTGCCTCCTTTGTCAAAGATGAGGTGGCTGAGTATGTCTGGAGTTGTTTCTGCATCTTCTAATCTATTCCACTGATCCTCAGGTCTGTTTCTTTGCCAGTATGCTGTTTTTATCACAGTAGCTTTGTAGTATAGTTTCAAGTTAGGGATTGTGATACTTCCTGCCATGACTCTGTTGCTTAGAATTGTTTTTGCTATTCTAGGTCTCTTCTGGTTCCAAATGAATTTTTGGATTTTTTCTCTAGTTCTGTGAAACATATTGTTGGAATTTCAATTGGCATTGCATGAAATCTATATAGCAGTTTTGGAAGTATGGCCATTTTCACTATATTGGTTCTTCCTATCCAGGAAAAAGGCATGTCTTTCCCTTTTCTTAAGTCCTCTTTGATCTCTTTTTTCAGAATGCTGTAGTTTTCTTTGTAGAGGTCTTTTACTTCCTGTGTTAAATTGATTCCTAGATATTTCATTTTTGTGGATGCTATTGTAAAAGGAATTGTTTCCCTAATTTCTCTCTCGGCGAGTCTATTATTCGTGTACAAGAAGGTTATTATTTTTGGAGTATTGACCTTGTATCCAGCTACACTACTGAATCTGTCAATTAAGTCTAGAAGTCTTTTGACAGGGTTTTTTGGGTCTTCTATGTAAAGTATCATGTTGTCAGCAAATAATGACAGTTTCAATTCTTCCTTTCCTATCTTTATTCCTTTTATTTCTTTCTCTTTTCTAATTGCTGTGGCTAATGTTTTCAGAACTATATTGAACAGGAGTGGTGATTGTGGGCATTCTTGTCTTGTTCTTGATCTGTGTGTGAAAGTTTTCAGTTTTTGAGCATTTAGCATGATATTGGCCATTGGTTTTTCATAGATAGCCTTAATCAGGTTGAGATAAAGACCTTCTATTACAATTTTCTGTAGGGTTTTTGTCATGAATGGGTGTTGAATTTTGTCAAATGCTTTTTCTGCATCTATTGAGATGATCATATGGTTTTTGTCCTTGGCTCTGTTTATATAGTGTATTACATTTATTGATTTATGTATGTTGAACCATCCTTGCAGCCCTGGGATAAATCCGACTTGGTCAGGGTGTATGATCTCCTTGATGACACTCTGTATTGTTTGCCACTATCTTGTTGAGGATTTTTGCATCTATATTCACTAGCGAGATTGGCCTGTAGTACTCTTTTCTTGTTGGGTCTTTCCCTGGTTTTGGAATCAAAGTAATACTTGCTTCCAGGAATGAACTTGGAAGTATTGCTTCCCTTTCAATTTCACTGATGAGTTTAAAAAGCAATGGTGATAGTTCTTCTTTAAATGTCTTGTAGAATTCAGCAGTGAAGCCATCAGGACCTGGGCTTTGCTTTGTTGGTAAATTTTTAATTATGTTTTCAATTTCACTCATTGTAATTCAGGTGTTTAGAATTTCTACATCTTCTTCATTTAACTTTGGCAATTAGTATGTATCTAGGAATCTGTCCATTTCTTCTGTGTTTTCCATTTTATTAGAGTACAGGTCCTCAAAGTAGGTATTGATGATCCTCTGTATTTCTGCTGGATCTGTTGTGATTTCACCTTTTTCAATCTTAATTGCATGGATTTGAGACATTTCTTTCCTTTTTTTGATAAGTTTGGCTAAAGGTTTATCAATTTTATGTATTCTTTTGAAAAACAAACTCTTTGATTCATTGATTTTTTTTGTATCATTCTCTTAGTCTCCACTGCATTGATTTCTACTCTGATCTTTATAATTTCCTCTCTTATATGAGCTTTGGGTTTGTCATGCTCTTCTTTTTCTAGGTGCTTGAGGTTCAGCACTACATTATTTGAGCCCTCTCTGTTTTCCTAATATGGGCATTTACTGCTATGTATTTCCCTTGTAGAATTGCTTTCATTGTGTCCCATAGTTTCCTGTATGTTGTACTGGTATTATCATTTACTTGTAGAAACTAATTTCTTCTTTAATTACTTCTGTGACCCATTGGTTGTTCAGGAGAGTGTTATTCAATTTCCATGTGTCTGTGGGGGTTTTGCAGCTTCTTATGCTATTGATCTCCAATTTTATTGCACTATGTTCTGGTAATGCACAGGGGGTAACTTCAGGTCCTTTACATTTACTTAAATATGTCCTATGAGCTAGCATGTGGTCTATTTTGGAAAACGACCTGTGTGCAGTTGAAAAGAATGTATATTCTGATTTTGTGGGGTGGAACACTCTGTAAACATCTATTAAGACCATTTGTCCAAAAGCTTGGTTCAGTTCTAGAATTTCATTGTTGACTTTTTGTTTAGTTGATCTGTCTATTTGAGATAGTGAGGTATTGCGGCTCCCCACTACAATTGTATTAGTGCTTATTTGGTTTTTCATGTCCATTAATATTTGTTTTGTAGGGCTGGGGATTTAGCTCAGTGGTGCACAAGCACAAGGACCTGAGTTCAATACCCGGTACCAAAAAAAAAAAAAAAATATATATATATATATATATATATATATATATATATATATATTTGTTTTGTATAGTTGAGGGCATTCATATTTGATCCATATATATTTATGATTGTCATCTCTTCCTTTTAGATTGTTCCCTTCACAAGGATGTAGTGACCATCTTTGTCTCTCTTAATTAATTTTGGTTTGAAATCTACTTTGTGTGCAAAGATTGCTACCCCTACTTTTCTCCAGGTTCCTGTCATGTGGAGAACTGTTTTCCACCCTTTTACTTTCAATCTATGAATTTCTTTTTGAGTTAGGTGTGTTTCTTGTATACAGCATATTGTTGGATTTTGCTTCTTAATCCGTTCTGCCAGTCTATTTCTTTTGATTGGTGAATTGAGGGCATTAACAGTGATGGTTCTAATTGATAGATATTGACTCATCCTTGTCATGATGTTTTACTGTTGTTGGCTCTTTTATTTTTTATTTTTCCCCCTTTCCCTTTAGTTTCTTGCCTTACTTGGTGGCTTCCCTCTTTTAGGCCTCATGGAGTTGTGACTTTCATTGTCTTTTTCTAGGACATTGTTTAGAATTGTTTGGAGTGCTGGTGTATGGTGTTTGGTATTCATGAAATTTCTCAGGTGTTCTTTGTCATGGAAGTATCTAATTTCCTCATTGATTTTGAAAGATAATTTTGCCAGATACAACAATCTAGGTTGGAAGTTATTTTCTTTTAGGGCTTGAAATACTTCACTCCAGGCTCTCCTTGACTTGAGGGTTTGTTTTGAGAAGTCTGCTGTGATTCTGATGGACTTTCCTTTGTAGATGATTTGGTTTTTTTCTCTGCTTGTAGGACTTTTTTCTTTGTTGGGTTTCTGAGATCTTGACTATTATATGCCTAGGTGTAGATTTTTTTTTATCATGGCGAGCTGGAGTTCTATATGCCTCACTTATCTGTATGTCCAATTCTTCACCTCTGTCTGGGAAATTTTCCACTGTTACTTCCATGAAAAGTTTTTTATGTCTATTGTACTTTCTCCTGTTTTATTGTGGACTCCTATCAGTCTTATGTTATTCTTCTTTGCATCATCTAGCAGCTGCTGGATTGATTTCTCATGATTCCTTACTATTTTTAAGAAATCTCTGTTTTCATGGTCCTTAAGCACAATCCTGTCTTCTATATCTGATACCTATCTTCACATTCCCTTAATCCACTATGAATATTTTCAAAGGAGTTTTTAATCTCCTGGATATCTGTTTGAATCTGTTTCATGGATTCCATTTCTTTCTAATGTTGGGTGATCATGGTTTCCTTATGCTGTGCATTCATGGTTTCCAGCATGGTTCTGAGCTCATCTATTTTTTTATCTGTTTCTGTTCTAGAGTCTCTAATCATGTCTTTCACTCTGCTCACCATGTCTGTAGTTATCTGGGATATTATTTCTGTTTTGAATTTTTCTAGAACCTCATTCAGCTGTTTTGTTCCTTACTGTGCTATGAGTTCAGGGAGTCCAGCTGGTTGATTATCATATTTTTCCATATCATTTCCCCCAGAATTTGCCTTTGGTGGGGTAGAAGTCTGAGTTTGTGCCTTGCTTAAATGTCTCCTCATTTTTCTTTTTGGTTTAATTCCTGGGTTGATACTTCAAAATTGCTTATTGTAAGTATCTTTGTTGCTTGTGTTTAGAACCCTTGTGGAATGATTGCTTTTCAGAAGTGTTTTCCAGATATAGCTGATCTTTAGGTTTTGAGTCTCTAATGACTCTGAGGCTATCTCATTTTCATTGTACCAGGAAGGCAATCACAACACCTTAGCCCAAATGATACAATCAGCAAACCATAGCATCAAGCACAGCTTAGAAAATGACAATTTGTGGTAGTTATTAATCTATCATCTTTAACTGTGTGAATTACATCAAAATTGAGGACCAGCCCAATGTATGTTTATAGTGAATAAACTCTTCAATATAGCAACTTTACCCTTTGGGATAGAGGTTAGAATGAGTTGGTGAAGGAGGGATAGATAGGTAGAAGGACAGGGAAAGGTTAGCAGTGAGGAGAGAGGACACAGGAATATCATTCAAACTCTAAGAAACTGTTGAAGACAAGAGGAAAAGACAGAATGAAAGAACAAAGACAAGAATAGAACAACCTAACAGCAATAGGGAGGCCAGATACTGTATTTACTTTCCTTAAAACTCATGATAATTGAGAGAAGGAAATAGAGAAGAAAACAAAAATAAAGAAGAAATCTGAATTAGGGCCAGAACAGGAACAAAAAGGGAGATAAAGAACAATGTGGGACAGTGAGAGAATGAGTGAGAGAGAGAAAGAAAAGAGAAAAGACAGAAAAAAAGAAGAAAAAATCAATGTTTAAAAAGAGTAGAAAAAATTAAAAATAAGAGAAAAAAAATTTTGCGAATAACAAAAAATAAAAATGAAGGGATTCCTTCAGGGTATGTCTCTGCTGTCACAATAGACAACGTGGACAGCAGTGTGCAGATATAAGTCAATGAGTCTCAGCAAGCCATTAGCAGACCTGTGAGATTCAGGCAGATTTCTGGCTGCTATTCCCAAGTTGAGTTCCCTCTCCTCCTGCAGGGTTGAACTTTGCAAGGCTCTATTGCAGGTTCCAGCTGCCTTTCCCCTGAAGATAGTCCAGGTTCCGATGAGAGGTGATGATTCCTCCAACTTACCAAGCATGGTGGTCTGGTGTGCCTTTATTGCAGAGATTCTCTTCACTTTTCCAGTGGGCTTCAGTTTTCATCAGGGAGCCTGAGAGAGGCCCTCACTCTGTGTTCACTTTTGCAGCTCAGGACAATGGCCTTTATGTCCCCCTGTGCCTCTGTAGTGTGGAACCAGGTAGCTGCACAGCCAAGAGGCCAGAGATGGGGCGGGGGGGGGGGTTGTTGCAGGCACCCATGTGGCTACACTGGCAGCTGGTGGGCATGCCCAGGGGTCCTCACCGTCTCCTGGTTGCAGGTGGGTGTGGTAAGCCAGATGGAGAGATGGAGCAGGGCTTCAGTCAGCCTGGGACTGCTCAGCCCACACTGTTATGCTAGTGGCTTGTGGGCATGCCTGGGGGTCCTCACCGTCTCCTGGTCATGGTGGGCACAGCGCGGGGATGGATTGGGGGCTCCACGCCACCTGGGGTCCTCACTATGCACTGGCTTGTCGCAGTGGGCAGAGCATGGGGACAGAGCTGAAGAGTAATATTTTGACTGACTTCATAGTCACTAGAATTTGTACTTCACAGAAAGAGCAACATAGCATCATAATGAAAATTCTCCTCACTGAGATTAATTTCATAAAGGATCCATGCCCACTATTGTCGCGCTGACAGGGGGAAGGTTCTTTAAAAAACATTTAATTTCCTGATATCATTGGGCCAGAGGCTATGGTAACTGAGAATGATGTATACCTTCTTCTAGAAATAGAGGCCTGTAATCCCAGTACTTGGGAGGCTGAGGCACAAGGAACTTCAGGAGCCTGAGGCCAACCTGGGCTACATAGTGAATTGAAGGCTAGCCTGAACTACACAGCAAGCCCATTTCAGAAAAGAAAGAAAGAGAGGGGATAGGAGGGGAGGAGAAGGAAAGGAAAAGGAAGGAAAATAGAAATAGAGGTCCTGTATCCAAGACCTAATCAGGGTCTATAAAAGTTTTCTACATTGAGGTATTTGTTTCTTTATTTAACTATAACTGGCACAAAGCATGCTATTCTGGATCCCTTTGTCCCTCAGTTCCAGTAATGTCTAACTACCTGCCTAACATTGTCTTATCTAGTTCTTTACCTTTCAATTGCATCTTCATCCATTCTCTGTTGTCACAATAAGTAGATGTAACAAACCACTAAAACAGAGTGGCTTTAAACAACTGACACTTACTGAGTGCATGACTCCTCAGGTTGTCTGAGAAATCTTGTTGTCAATGGGACTAACACACCTATCTGGACATCAAGTGGCTAAAGGTCTAGGACAGCCTTAGCTAGGATGGGGCAGCCTGGCTCTATTGTATGTGTCTCTCGTCTTCCAGCAGGCCAGCCGAGGCATGTGTGCACAGTTATAATGGATGGCAAGAGCAAGCCAAGCCAATCATATTAACATTTTTAAAACTTCCACTTACCTCATGTTAACACCCTAGAGGTAGAGAAAGCACTGTAAACTTACAAGGCAAATGACATAGATCCAAGAGAAGTAAAGATTTGGAGCCAATCCTCCACAATATTTATAAGCAAAATCTTTCCTATTTACATATCCAGGCCCTGAACTGTGTTCTCAGCCATAGGCATGTAATTCCAGTGGTCTAAAGGATGGGTCACTTGGATAGCTCAGGATATTTCCTATTTGAAGCATATTTAAAATTGAAGGTTGATCTTTCCCTTTC
Organism: Heterocephalus glaber; assembly: GCF_053883595.1. NCBI lineage: Eukaryota > Metazoa > Chordata > Mammalia > Rodentia > Bathyergidae > Heterocephalus > Heterocephalus glaber. Next base: position 4,709,933 of record NW_028258454.1, read on the forward strand.
AAGCCCTGCTCCTCTTCCCATGTCTCCTTTCATATAGTGATGCTGCCATCTACTAGTTGCTCAAGCTAGGAACCCAAAACCAAAAAGTCCTCGATGCTTTTCCCTCCTTCATCTCAGATACAGCCCAGCAAGTTCCATCAATTTTACCTCCAGAATACATCTCCTTTCTGTCTTTTCTCCAGCTCTCTCGTCACTTCTCTTGTCCAACTTGTTTTCATCTCTTGCAAACATCTAAAAACGTCCCATTGATCTTGAGATAAAAATGTATTTCGTGGAGCCAAGGATTTAGCTCAGTGCTTCCACCACCTACCTTGCAAGTGCAAGGTCCCGAATTCAATCCCCAGTACCAAAAACAAAAATGTATTTCGAACTCCTAACAAACCCTACACAGTGATAACTTCACCTCTACTGAAGCCTCCCCTGTACTACTCTATCCTCACTCACAAAAGTTCCAATTTTACTAGCATTTGTTCCCTACCCAAAAACAACTGCTTTCTTATCTGGAGGCTTTGGCCATTCTGTTCCCAACTGAGCAAATGGAATGGTAAGAACACGAATTCTGCAGCTACCCATATAGCTGTGCAATCCTAAACAAGCTACATGACCTGTGTGCTTCAGTGTATCTGTAAAGTGAGAATGGAAACAGCATCTATGTCACAGAGACATTCTGAGAATTAAACCTCTGTACTATAGTACAGTGCCCAGAAGCATAAAAACTGTATGTATATAGGACCTCCAAATGATGTAGGGGAAATATAACTCCCAACCTGCTAGATGTCAAATACACTGAGTTCATGTTCCTCAAAATCAAAGAACGAATTCTAAGGAACAAAGGAGGTTAAGAGTAGGAAATATTTATTGAGGGAGATAGCTGCTGAAAGGCAGGAGGGGACCTGAGTGAGTTGCCACAGACCTCACTTTACAAAGGAAGCTTTATAGAGTAAAATCAGGAGGTGGTTATAGCATGGGACAAAACTATGATCAACCAATAAGATTACAAGTATAGCCACTTAGGTAATACTGATCCAGTCCGGAAGCAGGTCATGGAGCAAGTGTACATGGAAAGAACAAGGACCTTTTGGAAGAGATGAGTCAGGAGGCACTGGTCACCCACCTGGATGACTAATGTCTATCTACACTTTATTGGACCAGGTGATACCAATTATAGTATATTGCTTATCTCTTGGGGAAGCATATAGGCCTGGTCATTCTGTCTTTATCTTGAGGCCTGGACTTCAACAGATGTGCCTCCAGCCACAGTAATGTGTTCTCATCTTCTGCACTGACTCCCTTGAGCACCTAGTCCTGTCTGACTGCCTCTAATATTTCTACCTAACTCAGTTGTCTACAATATCTGTGCATTTATTAGGTAAAACAAGTTCTTCATTGGCTCTTTCATTGGCATTTCCTTATTTCTCCTCACTTTGAACACAACTTGTAATTCTGTATTCCTTAATATGGGAGTTTTGTTGTTGTCTGATAGTCTGTTGTTAGTTGTTTGTTTTTCTTTGAGGCCCATTAGACTCCAAGTTCCATGAAGGCAAAATGTTTTGCTCACCACTAATTCCAAGTACCAAGAAAATGCTTTGCATACAATGGATGTGAGAAAAGTATTTGTTGAATTAATAAATAATTATAAGGGTTCAAACTGGCACATTATTATGGATTGTGGGGGAACTTTAAGTTCTCTTTTTTCCTAGGAACCAGGGGAAACAGTTCTAAATTCAAAACATATAGACAAGATTTGGTCTTCTTCTTTAGCTTTACAGGATAATGGGGATGGCTTGTCCAATAGTTTTCTATGAAAATCTTTTCACCACAAGGAAGAGAGGGAGGAGAAATATGGTACCTGGTCCCAGGAGGGCACGGGGACAGTGGATCAGTAAGAGTTGCAACATATGGAGTAACCTAATGGCAATTCAGCTTAGAGATATTAAAACCAAGTGTGAATTTGTATCTGTTAATAGGAATCTGTCCTTTATATTAGGCCCCTGGGGAAAGGGAGAACAATCATAGCTCATTACCAAAGAAACATCTGGTGTTCTTCCATTATTTGTCAAAACAGAAGTCTAGCTTTGCTAACATGTAAGCAGGTAAGACCCAGGTTATGTCACTTGTTTTTACATGAAAAGAAACCTCGCCCTTCAGGTAACAGATGGGAGCCTGAAAACTCATCCAGATCTTATTGTCCAGATTGTGGTACCACAGGGCTTAGACCCTTTATCACCTGGATCCTTTAGTACCTCTACCCTTACACATTAACAATACAAGTTGAAAGGCCAATATTTCTTGTCTGTGTGAGATCTTTTAGATAGGTAGAGAGCCAGATTATAATGATCTGATTGTAAGGTCCATACTACACCAGAAGGGCCTGCCTGGCAGTGAAATATGTTCATGGTCATTAGCAAAACCTAGGTCAGTTTCTTAAAGCATGGTCATCAGAATCACTGGCATTATTTGTTTTAAAAAACTCAAGATTCTCAGCCAGGCGTGGTGGTGCGCACCTGTAACCCGAGCACTCTAGGAGACGAATGCAGGATTCCAAGTTCGAGACCAGCCTGGAAATTTCAGCGAGGCCCTGAAACAAAAATAAAAAACAAAGTTTTGAAGAGTTGGGGATGCGGCTCTGCGTGAAGACTCTGAGTTCATTCCCCTAGTGTGGCAATAAATTAAATTAAAATAAAACAAATCAGATTCCCTGGCCCAAAACGGAAGAAATCTACAAAAGGGTGAGATATCCATACTATTTTTTTCCCCCTCAGTACTGCAGATTGAACCAGGGCCTTTGCATTGAGCTGCATCCCCAGCCCTCCCCTACCCCCTTTTTGAGACAGGGTCTCTTTTGCTAAATCGCTAAACTGCCAGGGCTGAGCTCCAACTTGCAACCCTGCCTTGGCCTCCACAGTTCTGGGATTACAGGTGTGCACCAAGTAATCTTGCTGCAGAGGGTCTGTGGACGCAAACGATTCTTATATAGACTAAGGTATGAGGACTCACGCCTAACCTGTGGGAATGGTTTGAACGCCACAGCTCAAGGCCTGGACAGACATCCGGGGCGCTCAGCAAACTCTCACCAAGTCTGGCCCCAGAGCCGCCTCTTCGTCCGCAGTGGCCGAACAAAACTCAGTATGCACAAAGCTCAGCGCGCCCCTCCCTGCCTCTCGCGGTAGCTGGGAGTGACTCCCTGACCCCATCCCTTCGACACCAGTGGAATTAGCGGGCGGGGCTCCCTTAAATCTCCTAATTCCGGCTTCTCCAGCCCCGCCCCTGTCCCGCGAGCCAATCGGGTGGCAGATTGCTGAGGCGAGCGGCCAATGCGTAGGGGCGTCTTTGGGTGTTCGCCGCAATTTGAAACTGTCAAGTGGCTGCTAAGGTAGCAGCTGGGCTTGCTGTTGTCCCAGTGGCTACGCGGCTAGCGGACCGGGCGAGGAGCTGGACCCGAGTGAAGAGCCGGGATTTGTAGGAGAGGGTAGGTAGAGGTGCCCCGCATCCCCAGCCGAAGAGGCGGACTGGGTTTAAAGCTCCTGAGCCCGGCTCTCGTCCGCTCCAGGCCTGGGGCGTCTGCCCAGGTGCACGGGAGCCCGCTGCTGCAAGGGAGGACCTGGGCATCTCCCTCCCCGCACCACTGAGGGGTGCTGTTGCCGGGGATTCTTGTCGCTTAAAACATGGAGCAAAATAGCCATTCATAACGTTTTAAAGAAAGATTTTTATTAAAATAGGGCTGGTAGGAAGGTGATCGAAAATGTCTATCCCTTTACTTACTCACACTCTCCGTCTTTCCTTACTGCTGGAACCGACGAAGGGCACAGGGCTCGTCACCCTGCTATTGGTTTGCTTTCATTAATTTTCTCATCCTCTGCCTCTTGGACATTACATTTGAATTCCTGGGCCTCTCCCTGTCAGCCCGGTAGCTTCCGAGACATATCTCTGGCATGGAGGAAACACTCAAAACTTTTTGTCTTGTAGTCTCTAATGCCTTGGGTTAAAGAATAGTGAAACTGTAATGGAATTGTATTCATCTGCCACCCATTGCAGCAAACTTCATTTTTCTGCTTTATTTCTGAACCTAGAAAGGGTAGAGGAAAATGTCTCTTTCATAGTGTCATACCTTGTAAGCACAAAGCAGGGTAGATGTCAGATAACGTATTTTTCAAAAATGCAGTGGTTTCTTTTGTGCAGTATCCATATTTAAGAAACAATTTTTGAGGTCTGACTATATTTACCAGTTGACTTATTTTTTAAATAATCAGCATCACTCCATTCCTGTTATCGGATGGGTCTGCAAACAAATCCTAAAGGAAGATGTGCGTGAAAATATAAATGGACCAAGTTACCACAGTGGTAAATTAGAAGTCAGTGAAACGCTATTCCATGCTGTAGATATGTGCTTATATTATCCTCCCTAATTGGCTTAACTAAAACTAACAGTTTACCCATGTGTAGAGAATATACTGTGTAAAACTGAAATTTCCTTTCAGCAGTTTAGCTGCAACCTGTGTCTCCATTCTGATATTGTAACTTTTCCTGAATCTGCCCTTTCTACTTCAACTCCCATATCTTTTATTTATTTTTCAGCCCAGTGTGAGTGAGACTTTCCGGTTTCCACTGGAATTGTTCAGGTAAATGTCACAGCAACCTCCTGATTGCCAAATTCATTGCAATCTTTGTCTTTCTTTGGTGTGTGACTTAAGTACTCCCTTCTCAGGCTTTGTGATGCTACTCTTCTGACTCACTCGGTCTTCTTTGCTGACTTCTCTTTCCCTTTTTATGTTAGTGGTTATGGCTTTATCTCTCCTTGCTTCACGTTATTAGGGTTATGATCCCCTCTGAATACATATTGAAAACTGAAGATCCTTGCTCTAAAACAATACATATGTGCATTTATGCTAAAAAATATTGTGTATAATTTGGATGTGTGGTCCTCAGGATAAGAACTCTTTGCATACTCCTTTTAATAGGCGATCTTCCCTCCCTGTTTTCCAGCAGATCCAGTTATGCTAATCATTATTCTGACATGATCTCCTATCCTGTACACTTCCAGTACAGGGCTCCCACATTGCTTAACTCTCGGAACCGTCATTCACATCGTGATTGTCCATTCTTGGAGTTGTACACTGCACAGTCAGTGTAGCCACACACAGTTGTCCTTCTGATTCACAATGGATTGATCCAGGACTCCTGCAGATCCTGTAATATGCAGATGTTCGTGTTCCTTTAAAATGGCATAGCACTTGCATAAAACTTGGAAACAGTATCCTCTTGGATACTGTAAATCATTTCCAAATTACTTATAATGCCTAATACAATGTAAATGTTAAGTAAATAATTGTTCAACTGTATTGTCTGGGGAATAATGACAAGAAAAAAAGACTACATGTTCAGTATGGCTGCAATTTTTAAAAAGTATTTTTTACCTCAGTTGGTTAAGTCCATGGATGTGGATCTCACAGACATGGAGGACTGACTGCTCCACGCCTGCAGCTTTGCATGAGTGCCTAGAGGCAACCTTGTGCCCCGTACATCTGATATGGAACTCTGTCTTTCCTCTGAATCTGAATCTGCTCTTCTTCCTACATTCCTTGCCATGGTGACTACTACCATCGTCCATCTAGACATCCAAGCTAGTAATCAGGATCCTTTCACTCCATAACCCGTTATTGATCATGATCTCTCATTTCCCTCACCATAACAGAACTGTCTCATAGTCATACCTTCTTGGCCCCTTCTAGAGTAAGGACTTCATTTATCTCATGGATAACTGCTGCAGAAAACACAAACCTTTTGAACTACTGCATTCACTTCTCCATTGGTCTCTTTTGAGTATCCCAACCTACTTCAGAGTTGCCAGGATGATCTTATAAAAAACAAACTCAATCCTATTATCCCTTATTTAAAACATTTTAATAACTTCTGTAGAATAAAGCCCCAACTTTTTAATTGACAGGTCCTGATCTGACTACTCTGTACCTTTTCATTTCATCCCTAGCCACCCAAACCTTACTTTGCACCCTTTGCTTCAGCCTCATCAAGCTGCTTGCTGTCCTTAAAGCTGTTTTTGCTGCTCTACTGTCTGGAACATTCTTTTATCTTCATCTCTCAGGATGAGACATGCTCATTTTAATATCTCACTACCTGGGCCATCTTTCCTGTACAAACTTCCTCTGGCTCCTTTCCCAGTTCTTCACACATATGCAATCTTATCCCATGAATAATGGCTGCTTCTGCCTCCCTACTTTGTAACTCTGCTATTTTAAGGTCTAACAGGTTTTCCATCTATCAGTTATTCATATTATATATAATCCACAGATTGTAAAGCCTTTAAGACAGGGACTTCATTTTACATTTCCACCAGTGTCTTAACCTGTAACTGGTATTCAGATAGTTTGGTCATTATTTGTCTTTTAACATTTTTATTCTGAAGGGGAGTGATTAGAACTTTCAGTAATTTTTCTATGTGTGTTTTTGAATCTGTTCTGTATAAACTTGGCTTTCCTAAAATAATATTCCTCAAATATTAAGTTTCCCAAGAAAGGAATTTGTACCAACTGTTCATTCTCTCTTGGTCCTGTGTCTCTTGGGAAAGGTGCAGCTTGTCACACACCGCTCAAGAACTGTGATCATGGTCTGTGTTCTTCAACAGGCAACAGTGGGGATCTTTCCTTAACCTGTCTTGTATTTGGCTCATCTCCTCTGACTGCATTATAAACTCATTGATGTTGGGATTATTTTTTATCGCCTAGTGATTTCTGACTATAGGTACTCAATATATTGAATGAATGAATGGTTTTTAACATATATTGTTTGCAGATTAGAATACTTTTATACTGATATATATTTTAAAAGCATTTCTTTTAGTTAAAATGTCAAGGGAAAAAGCTAATGTTAGTGTCTACTGTTTTATAGTATTTGTGCAGAATGGCATCAAATGAAGACAGATACTCACTTCCAGTTATACAAAATAACTCTGATCAAAGCAGTTCTGTCTCTACAGATCTTCAGGTAGGAAGATGTGTTTAGATTTAATTTATTTTCCACTTTTAACAAGTGATTATGAGAAAACCTGGAATACATGGTTCATTCATTCCATTTACGATGGAGTCTTTTCAGTGTACAATAATATAAAACTTTGGGAATTACTTTATACATTTTGGTAGTTACTTTACATTGTTTTAACTTTTCAGAAACTAGTCATGAATTCCTTACTTTTACAAGGGCTTCAACTAATAATAGTGAGAAGAGAAGCTGAAATTTTTTCTTGACACTTTCTCATTTAACTGCCGTATGAATGCTGCTTTCACTTTTAATGCAAATTGATACAATATCAAACCTCTGAAGTTCTAGAGCCCGAGGCTCCCTTGTGTTCTGCTCTATGAAGTTCTAGTCCCTGTTGCTACAACAGTCAACATAATCTGCTGCCTGGGACCTGGGCATTAACAGATAATTTGGATAAATTGACTATAGAAAGTATGCTCTTTGCATGAAATATTTTTAGTTTCTAATGTTTCATCATCAAAAATACAGATTCATATTTCTAGAGGCTTTAAATGAGAGAATACTGATGTAGTATAGTTAAAGTTTTATAGTTTTTATCACTTAAGAAGGAAACACCTAAGAGGTTTGGGTTTATGTGTAAGTAAACTGTCACTGATACTGTGATATATAAGATTCAGAAAAATATTTTATGGAACAAATGAGTTATTTTCATTGAAATTATAGATTTTAAAAATTGGGAAGGTATTTCAAAATCCTGGATATTTACTATTATAAATTAGTCTGGAATTGCAGCATAAACATGTCGCCCAAACCTTCCCCTTGGGTGGAACCTCTCCCTTGTAGTGTTATCTTTCAAAGTGATAGTGCTTTCCTGTAGTTGTTATATCTGCCTTACCCAAACTTTGTCAAGAAAGAACTGATTAACTCACTTATACCAAAATACACCCATTAAAGTCTCATGTAGTCATTTGTCAAGAAACAAAAGTTTACATCAAAAGAATAAATCTTGGGCCGGAGATTTAGCTCAGTGGTTCCACCGCCTGCCTTGCAAGCGCAAGGTCCTGAGTTCAATCCCTGGTACCAAAGAAGAAAGAATAAATCTTGAGGCTGGACTGTAGCTCAGTGGTATAGCACTTGCCAAACATGTACAAGGATCTGGGTTTGATCCCTGGCCCTGGAAAAAAAATATAAATCTCTGCAGTGAATTTAAGAGAAGTAAAGGAAAAAGTGCAGCTCCAAACTCTCTGCAAGTTGGTTGCCTCTACTGAAATGGTTGAGATGTGGGTTGAGCTATATTTCAGGGTCATAGCAGTCCAGTTATCTGGAGTGCAGAAGCCAGCCAAACTTGCAAGTATGAGCTGTTACTCTAAGACTCTCGTTTGCCTAAGACAGGTTGTCTTTGATAATCGAGACAGACAAGACAATGTTATTTATTTTGATCCTTAGCTTTAAAAATCCACACTGTCTGTAACTACATATACAAACTTCAAAATAGTTAAGCTGATTTTTAAGATCTTTCCTTAAAATATGTGTGATCATTGAATACTAGTAATATATATCTATCTTCTCTTAAGTCATAGTAATTGTTGGTGGGAACTTTGAAATATATGTTTGGATCTTCTTTGTTTTAGTGTTCTTACCTAAAAGAGAGGTCAGACTAAGACAGACATAAGTTAAAGCCACTGACTTTCACTTCCCCCCCCCCCCCACAGGCTGCAGGGAGTAATAAGCTGACTCTCAGGGGAGCTGACTGGGCTAAACCTAGTTGCAGTCACTACCGGGGAGAGAAGACTAAAAATTTTACAGATCTCAGAATATAAGATACCCAACATAGTACCTGCTTAGACTGTCATAACAAAATACAATAGATCTGGGGGCTTAAACAACAGAAACTGATATCCTCCCAGTGCTGGAGACTAGAAGTCCCAGTTCCAGGTCCAGCAAGATGAATTTCTTTTTTTTTTTAATTAATTTTATTGGCACATTTTAGGTATACAATATAATGACATTCATCATTGGAAATTGCACATTTACATAATGTTTTTTGGTTCTTATTTTCCCCCTTCCCCTGCCCTCCCTTCAACCCCTCCATCCCTCCCTATTTACAAAGACTTTGTTTCCATTTTTTCAATGTCTCATATTAATTCCATTCCCTTTTTTCCTTTCCCCTACCCCTCCCACTTCCCCTTCCCCTTTGCCCCTTTTCTTCCTATTTCACATTATCTATTATACCTTTTAGTCCTTATTTACACTTTCAGTTTCTCACACTAGAAAAACTATTTGGTATTTACACATGTGTGTCCTATTTATTTCACTTAAGAGTATGGCCTCAATGTGCATCCACTTAGCTATAAATGTCTCTAATTTCTCATTTTTTATGGCTGAGTAGTACTCCATTTTATTAAAAAAAAACAACACATTTTCTTTATCCAGTCTTCAGTTGATGGGCATTTGGGCTGTTTCCAAGTTTTAGCTATCACAAACTGTGGTGCTATGAACATGGGCGCACATATATCACTGTGGTATGATTCTTTTAATTCTTTGGGGAAGATACCCAGCAGGGGAATAGTGGGGTCAAATGGGACTTCCAGTCCTAGTTCTTTGAGGTATCTCCATACGGATTTCCACAGTGCTTGCACCAGTCTACACTCCCACCAGCAGTGGAGCAGGGTTCCTCTTTCCCCACAGCCCCGCCAGCATTTGTTATTGGTTGATTTCTTGACAGCAGCCATTCTTTCTGGGGTGAGGTGGAATCTCAGTGTTCTTTTCTCTTGTTTTCTTTTCTTTCTTTCTTTCTTTTTTTTTTGCTACCGGGGATTGAACTTGGAACCTTGCACTTGCGAGGCAGGCACCAAAACCACTGAGCTAAATCCCCAGCCCCAGCATTCTTTTCATTTGCATCTCTCGAATGACCAGTGATGTTGAACATTTCTTCATATGTTTATTTGCCATGTCTACTTCTTTGTGTGAGAAATGTCTGTTCATTTCAGTTCCCCATTTTTGGATTGGGTCTTTAAATTTGGAAGGTCTGATCTTTTTAAGTTCTTTGTCGATTCGAGATAGTAGACCTTTGTCTGAGGGACCGCTGGTGAAAATTTTTTCCCACATTGTGGGTTGTCTGTTCACACTGCTGGTGGTTTCTCTTGCTGTGCAGAAGCTTTTTAGTAAAAAGAGATCCCACTTGTTTATTGTTTGTGCTAGTTCATGGGCAATTGAGGTTTTGTTCATAAAATCTTTTCCTACCCAATGTCTTCAAGGGTTCTACCTAACCTCTGTTCTAGCCGGTTCAGCGTTTCTGTTTTTATATTTAGATCTTTAATCCACTTTGATTTTAGCTTAGTGCATGGTGAGAGAAATAGGTCTAGTTTTAGTCTTTGGCAAGTTGAAACCCAGTTTCTCCAGCACCATTTATTAAAGAGGCTATCTTTCCTCCAGTGAGGGTGTTTGGCTCCTTTGTCAAAGATGAGGTGGCTGAGTGTGTCTGGAGTTGTTTCTGCATCTTCTAATCTGTTCACATGGTCCTCAGGTCTGTAGCTTTGTAGTATAGTTTCAAGTTGGGGGTTGTGATACCCCCTCCCATGTCTCTGTTGCCTAGAATTGCTTTTGCTATTCTAGGTCTCTTCTTGTTCCAAATAAATTTTTGGATTGTTTTCTCAAGGTCCGTGAAGTATGCTGCTGGAATTTCCATTGGGATTGCATTGAATCTATATAGCAGTTTTGGAAGTATGGCCATTTTCACTATGTTGATTCTTCCTACCCAGGAGCAAGGGATGTCTTTCCATTTTCTGATATCATCTTCAATCTCTCTTTTCAGAGTACTATAGTTTTCAGAGAAGAGGTCTTTGATATCTTTTGTTAGGTTGGTTCCTAGGTATTTCAGTTTTTTGGATGCTATTGTGAAAGGAATTGTTTGCCCTATTTCTGTCTTAGTGAGTCTGTTGTTCGTGTAGAGGAAAGCTATTGATTTTTGTGTGTTGACCTTGTATCCAGCTACTTTACTGAATTTGATTATTAAGTCTAGAAGACTTTTGGTGGCGTTCTTGAGGACTTCTATATACAGTATCATGTCATCTGCATATAATGACAATTTGACTTCTTCATTTCCTATCTTTATTCCTTTTATTTCTTTCTCTTGTCTAATTGCTGTGGCTAATGTTTCCAAAACTATATTGAGCAAAAATGATGATAGTGGACACTTGTCTTGTTCCTGATTTTAGTGTGAAGGATTTCAGTTTTTGACCATTTAGCATGATATTGGCTGTTGGTTTTTCATAGATGGCTTTTATCAGATTGAGATAGAGACCATCTATTCCAATTTTTGTAGGGTTTTTATGATAAATGCATGTTGGATTTTGTCAAATGCTTTTTCTGCATCTATGGAGACAATCATATGATGTTTGTCCTTGGCTCTATTGATATAGTGTATTACATTTATTGATTTGCATATGTTGAACCATCCTTGCATCCCTGGGATGTGTCCCACTTGGTCACAGTATATGATCTTCATGATGATCTTCTGCATTCTATTCAACAAGATGAATTTCTGATCAAGCTCTCTTGTTCCTTGCAGACAGCTGCCTTTCTGTTGTCTTCATATGACCTTTCCTCTGTGCAGTATTGTGCACATGATGAGGAGAGAGAAAGCAAACTCTGGTGCTTCTTCTCAGAAGGACATTAATCCTGTCAGTCCAGGGCTTCAGCCTATGATCTTTCTTAACCTTAATTACTCCCTTATGGTCTCCAGCACCAAATACAGCTATACTTTTTTTATATTCTTTGCCAAAATCAAAATTTTACCTTGACTGTTTGAGAAATATATCATTATTACTTTGGCTGCTTTCACAGAAACCAGGTAAGAATGATTTAAGTGAGTGCCTTAAAGTTTGATTCTTTCTCCTATAAAAGTTTGAACTCATTTGTGGTCCTGAGGGTCACACCTGAGGTCATGTCTCCTCTCCTGTTGCTCTGCTATGCCCTAGGAATTGAGGACTACACTTGCAGTTGTACATATCATTTCCATTTAGATCACATAGACCAGGTCTCTGCAAGGTAGGCTAGGAAATGTAGCTGAGTGGCCATTTGCTCCAAATTAAACCCTGGGTCTTATTAACTTAAACAAATGGAAAGAAAATAGATGCTCTTGGACTATTAGCCATCTCTACCACAGGGAATTAAATGAAATTTTTTTATTTTATTAGTTTTGTAGGGCTTGACACACATTCAGGTTTGTAGGAACCAGACATTCAATAGCTTATATGTGACCCAGATTTATCAAGCTATTCGGGAATTTACTTTCATATCTGAAAAACTGATATGGTTCAGAAAGTGTACAGTATTTGAAAAATTTAAGGGTACTTCTTATAAAATGACGCAGTGAGGCCTCATGTGAAGGAGCAGACTGTGCAAGTGGACCCCCCCTTTGTGGGGCCAGTTTTGTGGATCCCTCAGAGTTTCTGTCATGGATACCATCTCCACGATGGTAGGGAGGCTGTGATGTCAGTGTCACACAAGGATAGCACTGTCTGAACATGGCAGCAACTCTAGCTCAAAGGACCCCAGAACACAGGCTTATCAGACATTGCTCCTAAAGGACTCATCTTAGCATGAGAGGCAGAGCATTGGATGCTGTGTGCAGTGTGGGCTGGTGCTCCTGGGAACAAGGACTGCCACCCTGCCTTAGACACTGCTCACCGTGGGACACCTCCCTAGCAGCAGCTGTACTGACCCCACAGTCTGCATGGCTGCTCACAGGTCACCTAGTCTTGGCTCCTGGGAGGCTTTATTTTCCATTTAGCCAGTTTGTCTTCACCTTGAGGGCAGGCTACCCCCCTGGGTGACAGTCTCTCAGGGTGTCACCAGACCATGCAGAGCTTCTGTACCCCTGCAGGACTTGTCTCTGATCTGGACTACAGCTCATGCCAGGCTCACTGAGCAGGGATCCTACTCCTGGAAAGAGAGATGGGGTCTGTTCCAGGAAGAGAGCCATTGTTCCAGGAGCTGTCCAGGAACACACAGGGAGCCTCTGGCTGATGAGATGTCTCTTTTAAGGGAGCTCTTTGCTATCATGGCAGCTTCATCCACCCACCCCTTCTCTGACTGTCAGCACAGTGGGCTTACATGTTAGATTTTGGTAAAAAAAATAAAACAATGGAGACTAAAAAAATAAAACTTTAAGGGCACTTAAATCTATTTAAAGAATTATAGTTACTTTTGTCAACATAAAAATTAAATTACAATATTCTAAATGATTTTTCCCTATTAATAGCCTTCTGCCTTAGTAATAACCATAATGTAAAATACAGACTTTTATCTTCTATTAGGAAATGTTAGTTAAAAACTCAGAGAGCTGTTTATTGTCATGAAGGAGACATCATCAACAAAAAGAGTCGATTATAGCAATGTGAAGAGAGGAATCTGTTGATTGAATTTTCAAAAGATCTTTGGAATGTCTGTCTTTCTCTTCTTTCTTTAGCCTTACCATATACAATATTTAAAAATCTATATTTTCTATACATAATATTTTTTGTAGTATCTATGTTAAATATATAAACATAGGTGGAAGCTTAAACCAGATCACTCTTTTATATTTAATTATCCATAAGAGTAGCAGTTTTCAGAGGAAAACATAACTTCTTTCTTTTTTCAAATGATTTTACTTGAAATACCAATGTTAAAAAAGCAGAATTACAATCGTATAATTTGTATGACACTTACTTCTCATAGAGTCAACTCTCAGAAGCAGTTAAGCTGCCTTGATAAATGCATATTTGAAATTAGAGGGTGATAGAAGGCCAGTGTAGTTTTATATGCCTAAATATTATTTGCTTCTTTATTGTGAGTTACATAATATCAAGAAAATGCTGATTCTCAATATAAGTGGTTGAAAATGGTAACTTTTTAATAGCATGTCTCATCGGTTAAACTGATCTGAAGCATAAGAAAAACTTATTTTGTTGAATCACTAACAGAATCTCTTCAAACCTTAAAGGTACTAATTATACAAAATGCACTCAATGGACTCAAGTTTGGAATAAATGTTTAAACCTTTCATATTATGATAAGCATGTGACTCTATCATGGTAATTAAATTTCTTCATCAAAATAAAAAAATACTAGTTGAGTATATGTAACATTGTAATTACTGTGCTACATTACTGATTATTGGCTTCTCCTAGGAAGAGTATGAAGAACTGCTTCGTTATGCCATAGTGACTCCAAATATTGAATCCAGTGCTTCACAGCCATCTCATCCTAAGGGAGAAACACTAGATGCTAGAATTCCTCCTATAATTGATAATATTCTTCACAATCAAGGTTATGTCTATTTTTTCAGTATATCTCTTTAAGATATTATTGTAGGCTCATCAGTGATACTGAGGGTTCTGAAAATGCCTTTCTAGTTCAGTGATTCTTCTCAATCATTGGAGGGATCTTCTTACATTTTGCTATGTTATTCTTGGCTTTTATATGGAGCTGGATTTTTAATTTCATTTAACTCTTTTATGAAAAGTAATAAATTTGAAACAATACTGTAGCCATTGTATGTCTTATAGTAGAATATGTCACACCTCAATTCTTGTTTGAACAGTTTTATGCCAGATATATCCTGAAAACTAGATGACCAAGCTCAACATTAAAGATGGACCTTAGGTAATCTCTTTAGTGCCTTTATGAATCACATACTAGTTCTTTGTCAGCACTATTTACATGGGCATGAAGGATTGTTTGAATATTCAGGACAAAAGTGAACCCATTTGCGGACTGTGTAAGTAACAGAATTGAGAGCTGATATAAACCAGAATCTGCACTGATAGATGAGAGAAAGTAAAGCTCCTTCAACCTGTACATTTCTTAGTATGTACAAGATCCCAAACAACTCACTCTAAATAAGTATTCTTTCAAAAGGCATAGAACACCTTCCTCAAACAGCCCTGATGGTGGACAGTTACCACACTGTAGACCTACCAGCAAGGACCTCTGTTCTTGAAGGCATGTGGCACAGCCTACTCAGAGTCAAAAGACTATTGGGTTTCCAGCAAGTCACTGCCCTAGTTACTGTTCCTTACCTCCATAGAGAGGGATTTCATTGTTCCTCGGTTTCAGCCTACTGCATTAGAACAGCAAATAGGAGGATACATTTCTTTCTTTATGACCTGCCTTTTCTAATTAAAACATACAGCACCAAGTGGGTTTAGATATCCTGACCCAGAAGTAGACTGTTAGAATGGACTATGGAAACTTACCATCACACATTCTCTTTGTTCTTAGTACTGTGGTCTTCTGGTATAAAGAAGGTACATTTGGAAGTTGGCACAGTATATATTAGCCTCCAACACAGCTATGCTTATAAGGTTTTTCTCAGGTCCCTTTTTGCCATATATTGACTCTTAAGTGGCAGCAGGGAGGTCCTGATTTTGGTGCCACCTAGAGCTGATGGCAGCTAGTGAAAAGCAGGAACCCCTGAAAAATACCCAGTGTCACAAGATAGCAAGTTCTTTTCTGTTTTACTATTTTTCCCACTTATTCTCTTAATGTGGACTGAATGCTACAGTAGACTGAATTGTCTTTCACCCATGTTTGGTGGGTGAGATTGAGCTTATCAGTGATACAATAAGTCTTTTCTAGTTTCAGATTTTTTTTCTTTCTTGTCTTTCGTCATAGTGTTCTTGTGTCCTCAGGATGTTATATTTTCTTTGTTCTAAAATTTTGCTTATATATTATTACCTTGTTACATTAGGCATGCATCATTAAGCACTTTATCTAAGTGGTTTAATTTTTTAAAAACCTTTCTTTTCAGCTGGAAACAGCTCTGTAGTAAGAGAAACTGCAATGGAAGGTGGAAAAGGCTGTGACTTAAATATTTCAAGTCAAGATTCAAAGGCAGATGGTATGACTTTCCTTAGCTTGTTTTTACTAATATATAATACTAGTGATTTGATAAATATTATCTATATAATAAGAGGCATGATGTCAACATATTACTTATTGATAGCATTTTTAAATGATGTTGTTGCTAATTTAAGGCTATTTTTTAAATTTCATAAGTTTCCAGAATTGTACAATTAAAACAGGTTAAGCCAGGTGTGGCGACACATGCTTATAATTCCAGCAGTCTAGGAGGCTGAGTCAGGAAGACCAAAAATTCAAACCCCACCTGGACAATGTAGTAACTCTGTCTCAAAATAAATTTAGAAAAGGCCAGGGATATAGCTCAGTGTGAAGGCCCTGGGCTCAATCTTCAGTCCTGAAAAAATGCACTATTTACTATTTACTATTTATTCAATCATATGTGTTCCATTCTAATGATTTTTGTTATCTTTGTATATACCACCTGTTTTGTCATATTTTTTTCTTTAAATATGTTCAGTTTTAAGCTGGGCATGGTTAAAGCATGCTTATAATCTCAGTACCGGGAGGCTGAGGCAGGAGAATCACTGAGAGTTCAAGGCCAGCCTGAACTACATAGTGAGACCTTGTCTCCCAGAAAAAAAATTCCGCTTTTAGTTTAAATTCATTTAAAAGGAAACTTTATATCAGTTGTTACTTAATATAACATAAAACTAGTATACACTTCATACAATAAGAAAGTAATGATACAAATAAATACAACAAAATAAAATTATTAAATTTCACCTACTGTTGGTGTATTGCATCTGAAATCTGCTTTGTCTTTGTTGAAAGGAGAGATTAGCAGATGTTAAAGACATTTTAAAAGCATACTAGAACCAGATGGAAACTTTTCCTTCACATAGAGTAATTTAAAAAATAAAAATGGAACACATTCCTCACTCTGTGATTCAGCGTCATCTAATGTGGAAACCTTTTAAACCACCATGTAAGAAATATCTTTACCCTTTAGCTTCCTCACATGGAAGTTTCCTTCCAAGTTCTCAAGTTACATGACTTTTTTTAGAAGGTAAATGTATTTCTTCTCCAAACAATTAAAAAACAGTGTCAGGGCCCAGGGATTTAGCTCAGTGTTCCGGCACCTGCTGTGCAAACGCAAGGTCCCAAGTTCGATCCCCTGTACCAAAAAGAAATAAACAAACAATCAAAAAAAACAGCTTCTGTTGTTTTCCTTGTGAGTGCAGATCTGACTGGTAAACCCAGTGAAGGAACCTGTGTATACTGTGTCATTCTGCCTTGTTTTGTGGATTCCTTAGCCATCCTCAGAACACCTAGTGCTTCATAAGCCAAATTTGGTTTGATGGTGTATTTTTTAATGTCATCATTCATATTTTAGAATGATTTTCCCTTTTGCAAAGAATTCTTGGAAAATTCACTTTTAAGTAACAAGTTCTACAGTAGGTTTGGCTAGCTTTGCTCCATTTAGTAAGGAAGTGAGCAAAGTCCTTCGATCTTGGTTATTAGTACCCTTAAAACAAATGTGAGATATATGAGAAATGATGATGAATAGTGTCAAATTCCAGCACAGATGTGTGGAAAAATATTAACTTATCTGTTTTATGGTTTTTAGAGATAGACACCAATTCGCTTTCTGGCTGTGGCTCACCCTCACCTTTCTTTTTAAGCACAAGTGATGACTTACATATATAAGTACATATATCCAGAAAGATGCATATATTTCTCACTTACATTGTGAAGGCTGAGAGAAAGCCTTACAACAGAGTATCTGCTAAATTAAATTACTAGTTACTTCTTATTTATATTGTTGAATCTTAGCATTGGTAAGACCCATCCCAGTTTTCAGGATAAAGTAATAATGACCTGTACACAACCACTCTGACCTTGGTTAATTATTTAACTCTCTCATCATTAAAACACAGATAATAATACCAGCTTCTTAGTGTAGTGTGTGTTATGGGAACTGATACTCTAACATTTTTATTACAGGCACATAGAAAGAACTTAGTTAATGCTAATAGGATGATATGGGCGATAACACTTTCTGCTCAGGTCAGACCTGGATATAGAAGCATCCTGTTTGAGATAGGGGTCATTCACCCATGTGTGGTGTGTGGTATAGGAAGCATCTCATCCTAGAGAGTCCTAAATCATTGACAATACTGAAATTTAAAATAGCCAGATAAAAGTGTCCCTGAAAGGTAATTTCTCTGTATTTTTCCCAGCCTTCACAGTTAGCAGACATCTGGCAGCCTTTCAGTGTGACTCCTTACCAATCTGGGGGATTTTCCATTTGGCTTGGCTACTTCAACTCTTCTTTTATCCTAGGGTCATCACCAGGGTTATCACCAAGAAAGCCTTCTCACCCAGTCATGGATTTTTTCAGTTCACATCTGTTAGGTGACTCTTCTTCACCAGCAGCTAATTCTACCCATACAGATCCCCATGAAATAATTGTAGGTGATTGCTTTGTTTCTGATGAAAACCTTCAGAAGATGGAAAATGTCCTCGATCTTTGGAGTTCCGGTCTTAAGGTATTGCAGCTGTTCAGTTACAGTTGTTTAATTTAATATGTAGTGCAGTAGTTTTGCTCAAGTCTACTGTTTATTTTTCTTTTTCAAAAGCTTTTCTTAAAAAAAATCTAGAGAGGTTGGGGATGTAGCTCAGCATACCTAGCATGCACCAGGCCCTGGGTTCAATTCCCACACCACAAAAACAGAAAAACAACAAACAAACAAAAGTTTAGTTTCCTGAGATGAGTCCCAAGTCTTAGGTTTGTGGGTCAGGTACATAGGAGCCACCTGGAGATCTGGTTAAACTGCAGCTTGATGCTCAGTAGGTCTTGGGCAGGACCCAAAATGATCCACTGCTCTCAAGCACCCAGATGATCCTGGAGTCTGGAAACCATACTTTAAATTCTAGAAATAACCTTTTAGCATAGTGTCTACTAGTCTTCTTCCTCTGGAACAGGTTTCATACTTCCAATAATGGTGTAAGTCCACTGGAGTCATACATACCCAACCGTTCAAATTGTTCTGTGTTCAGTTAGCCATATGTGTTATTTGTTTGTTGTGAGAAATGATTATTTAGTCTTTTTACTTATGCTCGGCAGTAGAGTAAAGATGCAGCCACTTGCTGTAAGGTGACCGGTATGATAAGTGGTTTGGGGAAGAAAGCTTCAACTCCCACAGTTCCCACTACCACCTCTATCTAAACAGTGTCCTAGTCATCATGGCTCAGCCTAGCCTGCAGTTCTGAATTTCTTTCTTACCTGATCCATTTTAATGTGGACACTTAAGTCCTTGAATAGACAAAGGGATTTAATGAATGAGGCCTGAAATTTTCTTTTCAAAGATAAGATTTTATACAAAGTAACTTAAAATAGGAAAAAGCTAAGTTTTCTGGTAAATATGAACCACAAAGAGCCATGACTGTTGAACTTGCATACATCATCATTAGTGTGTTAAATGACTTTTTACATGTTTTGTTGACTGCTTGCTGTGATTTTTAAATTTTTTTAAATTTCAGTTTGAAGTGGTATTAAGGAAGAACTACTTAATTGTTGTACATTTATTTTTCAGACAAACATTATATCTGAACTAAGCAAATGGAGACTTAATTTTATTGACTGGCACCGAATGGAAATGAAAAAAGAGAAGGAAAAACATGCAGCACATGTAAAGCAACTGTGCAGCCAGATCAATGACTTGAAGGAGCTGCAGAAAGCCTTTGAAATTTCCATTAGGAGAAAAGATGAGGTCTTCTTATGTCTCTCTGTTGTTGTTGTTTTTTTTTGAGACAGGATCTTGCTGTGTGTTCCAGGCTGGCCTTGAACTCACTGCGAAGCCCAGGCTGGCCTTGAACTCAAAGCAATCCTCCTGCCATAGCCTCCTGAGGGATGAGATTACAGGCTTGTGCCACCATGGCTAGCTTAATATCTCATTTTGATTGAGATTCAGTAAATGTTTCACTAAGTAAAAAGTTCTAAGAACTGATGATTATTTAGGTCATATAAGATATAAACAGGAAGTTGCTTCAGAAACTGATAGAAAAATGAGTGCCTAGCCATAGGATGTATTCTTCCTAAACATGTCAGCGTGATGCCATTTTATCTTTACTTTGGCTTTGGTGTTCAGGTTTTAAGAGGGTCTGCTAAATACAAGCGCACTGGTCTTTATCTTTCTAACCTTTTTTCCATTCTACCTGCCCTTTAAAGAACATCATGGAATAAATATTACCTACATTTTAAACTGTCCTTTTAGGGAATATTTTAAGTACCTCAAATTCTCTTTCTTTACTACTGAAGATAAACACAGAAACCGTCCCTACTTTCACTTTGTTGCCTCTTGAGATCTTGAGAGTAGAGTTCAAGTCTCTGCTAGTCTTTTGCCTCCTGATAGCACCTTGAGCAAAGCAGCTGGGCAACAAATTTCTGCAGTTCACGGATGGAGGGTAGCAGCTTCCAGAGAAGAGGGACTCAAGCAGACACCTCAGCTGCTGGTCAAAGGAAACACCACCAAGGCGTTTCAGTGAACTAGATGAAGATTGTGTGTTTTTAAAATATACACATACTTCATTTTACAGGGTATAAAATTGCACATCTTGTTTGGTTTGTTTTCTGAATGAATAGACACTAATGTTAGTCATTTTCTCTATTACTTTCAAAAAACCCTGTTCTAAAATTTTAAGTTTTCACATTATGTTGAATTTATGAAGATGAATAAAGTGAACTGCCATCCAGCTTAAGAATAGAATATAACAGTTATCTTAGAATGTGTGCCATTTCCTCTTTTGAAAAGAACAACAGTAACAAATGTCTCTTGGTAAATGTGTCCCAGTTCACTAAATATCTTTTTAATATGGTCATTTTCAATTATTCAGTTCTTTGTGAGAATGTTATCTTAGGATTTAAAGGCCTTCATTTCTTTCAGAACAAAAATAATATCACTGAGGAAGCATATCAAAATGCACTATTTGCTTTTATAAAATTCTTAAACTGCAAAATTGTTAAACAGTTATTGAAAAATTCCTGTACCAAGATAGAAAGTACAAATGACTAGAAGATATTTAAAACCTATCCCTGCTCACAAGTGTAGTGAATTTGTATATGTAGCTAAACTTTCAAATGTACAATTGTTTTCCTGAATTAAATCTCAATAACTATATTAATTTTCATATACAGAAAATTGTGTTGGTTATGAACAAAATATGTACACAATGACAGTTTCCTCTTATTCGCCTTTATTTGTTAATATGTAGTGTATTCACATGGTGAATTTTTGTGGTCTTTTTAATAATAATAATGAAGCTAACTAGATGAATACAGTAGGGACTCATAGCTATTCTCTTTAGCACTTTTTGATATATGAGAAAATCACTTTACCAATTATTATTGTAATATCACAATAATTAGGTTCATTGCCCTTTACAGGTGATTTCCAGCTTGTCTCATGCCATCAGCAAACAAAAGGAAAGGATAGAGTTGATGCGAACATTCTTCCACTGGCAGATTGGCCATGTCAAATCCAGACAGGATGTAAGTTTAAATAAAGACAAGATCTCTGACCAGTATTAGACTTCTGAAAAAGGTTTCGGATCCTGTTTAGGCACTTACCCATTGCTGACACGCAGTCCCCTACACTCACAACTTAAAGGAGGAGAGGTTTATTTGGACTCATGGCTTTTAGAGAATTCAGTCCATGGTTGGCCAGCTCCAAGGCAGGAAGGGCATGGTGCAGGTGTCTGGCAGAGGAAAGCTGCTCATGTCATGGCAGGCAGGAAGTAGAGCAGGAAGGAGCCAGGCACGGAGATGCACCCTTCCAGTCATACTCCAGTGACCATCTCGTGCAGCCAGACCCCATCTCCTAACAGCAGTCAGCTATAACCCCAAAATTCCCACCTCTGAACACATGAAGTCTGGGGAGACATTCGCAATCTAAACCATAACAGAGCACTTACCAAAACTCTTGTTCAAGCAAAGAAAGATGCGTTTCCTAGTCAAAATGAATTCATGATATTGTTTCTCTTATTTGAAAGCAATTTGATTTTTATATAGTTTGCAAAAAACACTTCTCAGATTCTATAGACAAATGCATTATGATAGATACAGCATTTACTACTTCTTCGTAGTTTAATAAGGATTGTGCCTGAATTATAAATGTCTTTGTAATGCGCCTTCTTTAGGAGATTTGACCTCAGATATGGTTATATGGAAAAATAGTTTATAATCTTAATTGTATCATATGCTTCTGTATTGTTTACCTGGGCCAGAGCAGTGCCATGCACCTGTAGTCTCAGCTACTCAAGAAGCTGAGGCAGGAGAATAGCTTTAGTCCATTTTTAGGCAGCTGGGCAACATAGCAAGACCCTTTCTTAAAAAAATACCTGAATACAACCTTTTTATTAAAAGATATTACTATTCACACATTAAAAATACTGCAAATGTTGTGCAAATTTCTCTTAGCATGAGAATTGAAAAAGCCATGCCTGGATTTGATTTTTTTATTTAAAAAATTAATTTTTAAAAAAATTAAATGAGTAATTTAAACCTGAACATCTTTAGTTTAATAAGAATTGAATCAATATATAAAAATAGTGAACTGACCTCAAAGTAGAAAAACATGAGAGAGAGAGAGAGAGAGAGAGTCATAAGTATAAGGGAAGCATATAAATATTTCCATGTATGTATGTTCCTGTGAGCTTGGAGTAGTTTCTGTATGTTAGCTTCCAAGAAATTAGTATGTATTTAGGAAAAAGTTATTGTTATCATGGAATAGAATTTCTCTTTAAGGATTTGTATCAGTCAGCTTTCTGTGCTGGGAAAAAATAACTGACACTGGCAGCTTAAAGAAAAAGAGGTTTACTTCACTCACATTTCAGCCCAGGATAACTGTTTCCAAGGCACAAATGCCCATAGCAGAAGTTGTGATACAGGAAAGTTCCTTAACACACACACACACACACACACACACACACACACACACACACCCGGCCAGGAACAGAGAGCAGGGGAGGGGCCAGGCAAGGGGAAGGGGCCATGATGAGAATGCACTCTACTAGGTTACACCTTCAGTGATCTTTGACCTCCACCCAGGCCTTCATTCAGCTGTGAGGGCCTCAGTGCACCATCTAATCAACTTCCAGAGCCTCTTGATCCAGCCACATTGACATTCCAGGTTAACTAGCATGAGTATTTCCTAGTGCTTTTGTGTTTTAATTAATCCCAATGGCTGAGCTCTACCTTCATTATGTTGAAACAAGTTGTTTAAAATGAGTGTGCCATGCTTTGAAAGTTATTTGTCAAGTGAGCCATATCAAGAACAAATATTTATTTAAAAGGTCATGCAAATTCATAGCTAAATTGGCAAGTTTCTCATTTTCTTTGATTTGGGTTTATGTTTTTCCCCAAACCAGATTAGCTGCATTAAGCTATGTTGGAGGGGTGAGGCAGGTCTGGCTTTTCCCATCCCCCACATGTGACCAAGGCCTGTTTCCTACCCAGTAAGCCTGTCCTCCCAGGTGCAGTTTGAGAACAGTATGGTTGACTAGGGTTGAATGATCCTGTGTATACACTTACCACTGTGCATGTCTGCTATTACCACCAGTACATCCACCAGTCCACTGTGGTTTTGAGGTTGTATGTTCCTTTTGTTTAGGTTTATGAAGGTAAACTAGCTGATCAGTACTTCCAGAGAACATTACTGAAGAAAGTCTGGAAGGGCTGGCATTCTCTCATACAAAGACAGTGGAAAGAAGTGGTAGAGCGAGCTTGTCAAGCAAGAGCTGAAGAAGTTTGCATCCAGATTTCCAATGATTATGAGACCAAAGTTGCTATGGTAACCTCTTATATTTCACTTTCTTTTAATGCAATCAGAAAGATGAGTGGATTCATTATTAATTTATAGTTAGGTTTCTCTTTTTACTCTATATAGCCAAAAAAATTTTTTTTAAAGATTTTATCCTCATATTTAAATTGTATTCTTATAAGGTTGGTATAGCCAGGCATGGTGGTGAATGCCAGTAATCCCAGCACCTGGGAGGCAGAGGCAGGAGGATTGCTGCAAGTTTGAGGCCAGCCCCTGAACTACATAGGGAGACCCTGTCTCAAAAAGAAAAAAAAAGTTAGTATAAAGCAGATGCACATACATTGAAATTATTTTCCTTTGACTTTTTAATAAAATTAATACTGTTTACATGGGAAAATATTTAGGACCTAAAATGAAATTAGAACAATCTGAAAAATGTAGTAGACTTCATGAAATAAATATTATAAGGAAAATTTACCATTATGGCACTAAATTCTTAATATTAAAAATAAATATCATAATACAAATAATTTTGTCCAATTCAAGTGACATGCAAAAATGTAGTCCCTGTATGTTTGGTCCAGGGGGAAAATGGGCTATACCCTAAATCCACTCTGCACTTTAAATTCTGTAGGTAACATTCACTTTCTTAAACTTCTGTACATGTTGCATTTAGGGTTTTGTTTTTGTTTTGTTTTTTTCCACAAGGAATCAGGGTATCTGTGGCTCATTAAATAAATTATTTTGTTTAATATCCTACATAAAAGTTTTATGGTAAAAATGACATATTTTTATATAGAGAAAATACACTGACAATGTTCAGCGAAACTGGTATAAAATTCAACTTATTTGAACCTTGACTTTATGGTTAGGGATGAAAATAGTTTGTTGATGAAGACAGTCGGTATAAAATGCAACTAAATTGAGTTACATAGCACAAGAGGTATATAGCAAACTGTTTTTAGTATTTTATATAAGAATAACCTCACAGTGTGTTTATATTTTTAACAGTAATACTCTTGTGTCTCAGATATTTTTCTTTTTTTCAAATTATTTTAGTTATCTGGAGCTTTGGAAAATGCAAAAGCCGAGATTCAGAAAATGCAACAAGAGAAAGAACACTTTGAAGATTCCATGAAGAAAGCGTTCATGAGGGGGGTATGTGCATTAAATCTAGAAGCCATGACTATATTTCAGAACAGAAATGATGCAGGTTAGTATTGATTCTCTGGTATTTTCAAAAAAGAATTTAAGACAATTGTAGTGATTAGTATGGTCTACAGTACTAATCTGCAGTGGATATATCTCATGTGGGTGCTGTTTAGCTTCCTGATGTCATTTTCAGTTTTACTGTGAAACTTAGCTCAGTCATAGTTACTTATGTTACCTTAAATCAGATCAAGTACACTGTCAGTTCTTAAGCTAAAGGTTAAAGTAATACTTTTAATGTAGAACATTATTTTACAGTTCTTTTAACTAGTAATTTTAATACCTCTAAATAGGAACTTTCTATTTTTTGCTTTTTTCCTAAATAGCCAAATTTCTTGAACTACTTTGTTTACTATTTCTTGCCTATTCATGGTTTCCCATTTTAGAAAGAGCTTTTCTTCTAATTTGAAAGAGTCCTAACTAAACTCATTTTCAACAGATCTAAATATAAGCTTATCTATAGAAGTCAGTAAAATAATTTTTTTCCAAAAAAAGTCCTATTAAAACTAACTACATTTCAGCCAGTCATGGTGGCTCATGCCTGTAATCCCAGCACTTGGGAGGCTGAGATGGGAGGATCCCTGCAAGTTCCAGGCCAGCATGGGCTACATAATAAGTTTAAGGACAGCCCAAACTACATAGCAAGACCCTATCTTAAAAAAAAAAAAAAAGAAACTAACTATACTTCTTACATCTCCTGGAATCTGAGTGTTCATGTGGTGGTTTTGTCAGAATAGCTTAGAAGAGCACATGACCAGAACGCTTTGCCGCCCATGTACAGTGGGGCCTTAGATTCCTTCTCCAGAGAAGCCAGACAATATAAACCTTCTTTCCCTGCTTCAGAGGGGTTCTTTGTACAGTGAAATCCACAAAAAAACTTTAAACACCAAAATATACTCTTAACACGTAGCTGGTAAAATGTAATTATTGTCTTAATTCCAGTCAGCCTCCCAAGCTTCAGATCAAATGCATGATCATCTTTGCAGTGTTCCCTCACATTAAATCCTCTTTGGACTTGGCTTACATGTCATTGAGACAGTTTGATTATGTAACATCCTGAACATGATTTCAATCCTATGAATAACTTCTCTGTGCTTCTCATGCCCCCATTTTATGGCACCAACAGACATTTAATATTTAATTCACGTGTGTTGTGGTGACAGTGAGTTTGGGCAAATCTTTCTGTGATGGTGGTGAACCTATGGCACACATGCCTCAGCAGGCTGTTTGCTATCACTGAAAGCTCTAAAAGGCTCACCATCACTGTTCTATGAGAATCAGGCATGGTGTGCGGCCCATATGTGCATTAGAAACTCGTAATCATAGAAACTCAAGGCTGAATTGTTTAGCTTCTTAATACTTGAATAAGAACTTGATTTCTCCAGTAAATAGTCTTTTATTTGAGGATCAGTGCTGAAAACCAACTCACCACCCTCAATGATAAAATAATGTGTTTCAGTTCTAATTATTAGAAGGTTACAAGTACTGAATCAAGGATTTGTGTATTTGGAAGAGACATTGGGTTGACTAGTCCTCACTAGAACTAATCACATTCAATTACAAAAAAACTGTTTTTCACAACTTACTTAAGAAGGCAATGAGGTTAGTTTTTTACTGCCTTAGTAAGTTTACCATCTTAAAATTTAAATTTAAATACAGATATGTCTCTTTCAGACCAATAGGCCTGATATTTAGAAAGAAAACATATTCTGACAGTTACACAGCATGATTTGTTTCATTCCTTTTAAGACTTTCTCTGAAGTCTTCCTTCGTATGTACCAAATGCATTCTCTGAGAACCCAACTGTTTTAAGTGATCTGGGGCATTGTTTGTCATAACAATGAATGATAAAGAGGACAAAAATAGTAAAGTACAAACTGTAGTAATGTTGGTACCATAGGTGAAAGCTCATTGTAATGTAATGCTGGCTATGCTTGTTGGATTTAGATTTTATAACATCTTATTAATTATAACAATAATTATTATAACATTATTAATTTTTAAATTCTCATAAGAAATAAATACTTCTGGCCCCCTTTCTCCCATTAAAACAATTGTTTTTTTATATAATGCACTTTTTAATAATGCAAGGTACTTTAATATAACTGTCCTATTAAATAGCTTTTTAATTTTTTTTTTGTTTGTCCCAGTTCTCTGTTGTCAATAATCTCCCAGGAATCTCATGTTGTATGTTACTCTCAAATCTTACAGATTATAAATTAGAGATTTTATGAAGAAGGCAGAATTTGATGATAAAAAATAACCTTAAAATGATACCTGCCAATTTTTCAAGCAATTTTAGGCACAGAACAAAATTACAACTATGAAAAAAAGCAGCCCCATTAAAGGGGGAATAATTACTATTAAACTTAACTGTCATCTCATAAACAGAAAACCCATAAGTGAAGCCACCTTAGGAGAGTTGGTCACTCGCCTCTCTTCCGGGCTATCCCTGGCCAGACCTGACCTCAATTCTGTACTGGTAATGTCTGCCACTGCTGAAAGACAGACACTTAGTATCACATTCCATCAAAAACATGTTAAAACTCCGTGTGTGTGCGTGTGTGTGTGCACATGCACATTGTTTTCACATTTAAAACAGTGCTATTTTCTAAACCTTGGAAACAGCCCAAGTGCCCATCAACTGAAGACTGGATAAAGAAGATGTGGTTTTTTTTATAAAATGGAGTACTACTCAGCCATAAAGAATGAGAAACTAGAGACATTTATAGCTAAATTGATGCATATTGAGGCCATACTCTTAGGTGAAATAAATAGGACACACATGTGTAAATACCAAACAGTTTCTCTAGTGTGAGAAACTGAAAGTGTAAATAAGGATTGAAATGAATAATTGGTAATTTGAAATAGGAAGAAAAAGTCCAAAGGGATAGGGGAAGTAGGAGGGGAAGGGGAAAGGAAAGAAGGGAAAGGAAAAATAATGAGAATAAAAATAAAATGGAAACAAAGTCTTTGTAAATAGAGAAGGGTGGAGGGGGTGAAGGATGGAGGGGGTGAAGGGCGCACAGGTAATGGGGAAAAAATAAGAAACAAGATACATCATGTAGGCCGGGGATTTAGCTCAGTGCTTTTGGCGCCTGCTGCACAAGTGCAAGGACCTGAGTTCGATCCCCAGTACCAAAAAAAAAAAGATACATCATGTACAGGTACAGGCACCCAACGATAAATGTAAACGTATTGTGTACCTAAAATGTACCAATAAAAGAATCTAAGCAAAAAAACGAAAAACAAAAACCAGTGCTGTCTTATATTGAATCAGTCCCTTTCATCAGAGGGTTTAAAAGGATCTAGGCACTGTAACCATCACCAAACTTTGTTAGCAAAGCAACTATGATTCTTTTATACACAGATAGTTTAAGAAAATGACTGATACATAAGCCCAACTTTCTGGATGAAAAGACGACATTTACTTATAGGACCTACATAATGTCTTCCATTCAGAATTCTGAAACATCTCGTTGAATTTGCAAACCCTCATACTGCTGTTTCGTACCACAAAGATGTGGTCTTAAGTGGAAATTGACTGCATTCTAATGCTGAGGGAGAAATGAATCTAAAATGGAAGAACTCCTTTATCCTTGCTTTTGGAAGCTGATACCATTTACTCTTTTGTGTGTGGGGAAGTGGGGGCTGTTGCTGTAGGGATTGAACCCAGGGCCTTCATGCTCAGCTATATCCCCAGCCCTTTTATATGTTTTATTTTGAGACAAAGTCTTGCTACATTGCCCAGTCTGGACTCAAACTTGCAATCCCTCCTACCTCAGCATCTCTACAGGCATGCACCACCACACCAGACTCCATTCACTCCTTAAATCAAGGTTAAGCTTCAGTTGTGACAGAGAGATTCTATATGAGAGGTCTCTATGATCAGTTAAATGTGCAGGTGTGCACATGATTTACATAGTCTAACTGAAAGAACCTTTTCAGGGTTAGAGGGTGCTGGGCCTTGAACCTGAGGCTTCTGGCTTATACTTCCCTAAGGGATAAGCAGAACTTGAGGCTATACTGTAATTAGTACTACCTAGTCCATTAAGTGCAGATAAGCATCAGACTCCTAGGTGGGTGACCGGAGCACCTAGACCCATCCCTTCCCAAAGTATTACTGTTTAGAAGTCATACATAAGCCAAGGTTAATGATGCCAGCCATATACCCTTGCTATATGCTCTGCTTCTCTACTGGATTAATATTAGCTAAGCAGGTGTACTTGTAATCCTATAGGTTGATTATAGTTTGACCCACCTTATACACACATTTGTGACTTTGCTGTATAAATTACCTCTGACAAAGGGCCTCATTGGCCACTCATTCAGGACCCCTTCTGTCTCTCCGGAGCTATTCCTATTCCCCTTTCCTACTCTTAAAACAAACAAACAAACAAAAAACTGATGCCTCATGTGTGCTGTACCATGAAGCTACATCCCCACCCAAGAACACATTTCTTGCTTGGCACAGTGGTGCATTCCTGTAGTCTCAGCTACTTGGGAGGCTAAAGCAGGAGGCTCATATGACCCAGCAGTGCTAAACCAGCCTGGGCAACAGAGTGAAACCCCAGTTCAAAAAATTTTTAAAAGAACCATTTCTTTTACATTGTCAAAAGTAATGATGGCTACAATACCTTGATTTATTGCTATTTGCTAAAAGAGTCAAGAATAAAAATACACTATTTTTGCTAGGCTAATAGCAATAGGTGGAAATAAGAGGGGGGTACAATGATTCCAGAACGTAGTTGTGAAGATTTAAATACATGACCATGTATCAGGATAGTTGTATGAGTGCAAAAGGACATATAGATCCTTAGGCTTTGTATGACATATGTATCACTAATAGTAAGATGGCAGTACATTTAACTGAGGTTCCAGATGAACATGTCATTTTTATTTGTTTGTTTTTTGTTTTTTGAGACCCCATCTCCCTGTGTAATTCAGGCTGGCCTCAAACTCACTATGTAGCCCAGTCTGGCCTCTAACTCACAGCAATCCTCCTGCCTCAGCCTCCCAGCATGCTGGAATTACAGGCCTGCACCACCACACCCAGCGTTTTGGTTTTTTTTTTAATGGTACCGGGGATCGAACTCAGGGTCTTGTGCTTGTGAGGCAGGATGCAGAACCACTGAGCTAAATCCCCAGCCTTCCAGCTTATTTTTAATCTTTTATTAAAGACCAGTCAAGTCATCACTTTCCCATGTGGAAGTAAGTGGTCTGCAGTCTTTGGTGGTTAATGGTGACATTAACTGATTAGTATGAGAAACTGCATTAGCTGAAAAAATAGTGGACTCCAGTGAAATATCTACATTTTTGTTAGGATCAAATTTTAACCATTGTATGTTTTTATTGGAGGAGAACAATAATCTTAACTGGGGAGAATTTTAATGAACTGAATTTGTGATTTATAGGGACCAATTTCACAAATAATAAAAAGGAAGAGTATGGTGCTGGTGTTCAGGGAAGAGAGCACTCTGCCCACTTGGACCCTTCGGTGGCCCCAGTGCCCTCGGTGCTGCCCGGACAGCTGCTGCCATCCCCACCCATAGGGGCGGTTGGAGTCCCCAGTGCCACCTATGTGCCCTCTGCTGCTTTAGCTTCCTTGACATCTGCCGGGGCTGTGTCTGCGCCCTCTGTTGGCACTCGCGTTCCTGCCTCAGCTCTTACAGGATCTGCGTCTACTGCTGAAGAAATGGTGAGTGTGATTTGTGTGATTGCTGCTATGCTATGAGAGGGTCCGAACACTGGTTTGCAAGTGGGGTGTTTTGCTGTGGTGTTCTGTTCATTGATTTTGTGCGTGTGTGGTACGGGGATCAAACCCAAGGCCACATGCATGCTGGACAGGTGCCTTTTCACTGAGCCGTGTCCCCAGCCCTATTGGATATTTTTAACTCAAAACAGTTTTCTGTGGTGGAGAAAAATGTCTGTGGTATTTAGGCCAACCCACAGAAGATATTCAATGCACAGAGTGGTTAAAACTTTAATTATTAATGAGAAACAGTAACCTCTCACAGTAGTGATAATCAAAATCAAAATAAAGAACGTTTCACTAACATTTTTCAAAAACCTGAAAAACTAGATTTGAGTAAGAGTTGAGGAAAGACTTTTTCTCAGGTTGAAGCAAATTAGTGAGTGTTTTCAAGGACTGAGGAGTTAATATGTCTTTGACTTTCTGGTTGCCGTTTGTCTCACAACTTTCCCTCTTCCTGGTTTGGATGTGTACAGTGACACTACTCTGTGGTGACTCCATCTTGGCTGGGTTGTAACTTTTAATTCGTAACTGGATAAAGACAGGAGTAACTTTTCCTGGAGTAGTTGACTGAGCCTCTATGAGAAACATGCCTGGGGCTGGGTTCTGAGTAGGAATAGTGTGTGTGTGTGTGTGTGTGTGTGTGTGTGTGTGTGTGTGTGTATGAACTAACTGGCTGGAAGGGAAATGAATCAAGTGTAGACAAAGCACATCCTGACTGGACCCCTGGCCTCCTGCTGTGGTCAGGTCTCAGAAGGGGATTGGAGCAGGGAGCAGGCATAGCCAAGCTTATCAGGCTCACTAATATGGGCTTTTTAGAAAGGACTCCATAGCCTTTGTCCCTGCTCTAGCATGGCTCTGGCACCAAGGCACACAGTGTCATAAAGCTCCTGAGGTGATTGTCACCAACACCTGATCACTGAAAGCAGAAGAAAGATGATAGCAGAATCTGAGTGAGGCCTTAAAGCTCCTTGACAGCTGCCAGAAGGTGCCATGGCCGTGGACAGCCTTCGGTAGTAAAGATAACTGCTCATCTGTAGGCTTCTAGCTGAGTCAAATTTCTACCCTTTGAGAGCTACTAACTTCAGAGAAAAACATGTTGAGACCTATTTATCATGTTTGTTCCGGGCTTGGGATATATCTGTATATCTATAGATATAGATATATCAATCACATGGCCATCAAGAGAAATTTGAACACGTGGGAGAGTTTTGATATAGAAATAAGATGGTAAAATTCAACCCTAACACTTGTTCAGCTGTGTTTGTTTTCCATGATTACACATTTTGAAGTGTTATACTGTAGAACTGATCTCAGTATTTATTTTTCTGGTTTGACATTCATGTCACATATGCAGATAATACACACAGCTCAAATTTTTCAGAATTTCCTTCTTAGAATATGACTATAGCAGTACATCTGCCTTTGTATGTAAACCTGAATATGCATAGGGGAAAAAATGAGTGCTGGCTCACCGCTCTTTACTGCTAAATTATTTTTACAATAATTTCATCACCTGAAGTAATTTTGAAGCCTTTGAAGTATGAAAAACCCAATATTGGCCAGACATAGGGGTGCGCACCTGTGATCTCAGCACTTAGGAGGCTGAGGCAAGAGGATCACAGAATTTGGAGTCAGCTTGGGATACATACTAAGTTCAAGGCCACCCTGAACTACATAGCAAGACCCTGTCTCCAAAAAAATAATAATAATAATAACCCACAGTGTTGTATAAACATCCATACTCCACCCCACTATCTACCCCTTCACAAACAGATGCATATTCAATGTCATTCATGTAAGTACAGCCTCTAGGGGCTGAAAGAAAGGAGAATTACAAGTAAATCTCTCTGTAAATATAATGCTAGCTTTCTTTCTTTCTTATATAATTAAAACACACAAGTTCACCTCAAATATGTCTTCTTGTTTTTAAAAGAACTGTAATAACAAAAGAGGAACAAGGTCATTAGTTGGCTAACTTAATGTGAAACCAGTCATTGTTGAGGATAGGAAAAGTAAGATTTGTGATCATGGCCTGGTTATCTTTCTCTTCTTTGTAATCACAGAGGCTTCCTATGAACATTTAGGGCTTTTTTTTCTTGATATTTCTAGTAGCTAAAAGGAAGTATGTGCAGAAAATGTAGAGAATTGAAAATAACAGGAGTGTCGATTGCCATCCTAATTAAATAACATCTTCATCTGCAAATTTGTTTTCTTTTCTACAGACATTCTCAGTATGTTAAAGAAAATATCAATTTCATGGTAGAAAACCTTTTTCAAAAGGACAGGATAAGAAGAAAAGGTGCAAAGGGGAAGGGGAAACAAGAGGGGTGGAGGAAAGAAAAGAAGGGAATGGAATTAACATGAGAAAATGAAACAATGGAAACAAAGATTTTCTAAATAGAGAGGGGTGGAGGGGTTGAAGGGAGGGCAGGGGAATGGGGAAAAAATAAGAATCAAGAGAGATTATGTAAAGGTACAAATCTCCAATGGTGAATGTCATTACATTGTATACCTAAAATGTATCAATAAAATTAATTTTTAAAGAAACCGGATAGGCAAGCTTGCATACAAATATGTTGCAGTTCACAAGACTGAACAACAGATGGCGCTGTACTCGCAAACGCCAACTAGAATAGTTGAGAGAAAATATTTTCAGTTGAATTTTAAAGCTATGTGGTAGAATTAGTAAGGCTTCTTTTCTAACTTTTCTTTTTATCAGAATGAATAGTGATAAGGTATCATTAGACAGTTGGTAATGCTTCCCAGATTTCACAAATGAAGTGATTGAGGCTTAAAAGAGAGTAACCTGCTTGTGGACACAATTAGTAACTGTTAGAGTTGGAATTCCGGTATTGACAATCTGACCTCAAAGTTCTGTATTCCCACCCAACTCTCTGTTGCCTCCCTTTCAACTATTAAGATGCAAATATTGGAGTTTTTGATATGTCATGTGTTCCTATGAACAGTCAAAACTTTTCCCGTTCCTTTTGACTTTGTTGTTTATGTTGATATGGCTACTGGAAACACCAAGAAATACTGGGAAAATGCTAGAATTTTCCTTTTTAAAGTCTGCTAAGCTGATAAATTCAGTGATCTCTCACATGATTGGTACCAGTGGTCATTTGGCAAAAAATTCAGCTAAAGCAAAGAATGATTTTTTAAAATGATGTATATAGCCTTACTGATTATTTTATCCTAAAACATAAGTGTATGTTGGTCACAATATGTTTTTGTTTTGGTTTTGGTTTTTTCCAGTACCAGGGATCAAACTAAGGACCTTGCGCTTGCAAGGCAGGTGCGGCACAACTGAGCTAAATCCCCAGCCCATATAAGTGTGAATTAATTTGCCATTTTTGATGTGCAGCCACACTGGGTGTGATCACTAATTATAATTAAGTCATCCTTGTAGTATAAGCCACATTTGATGTATTTTCTGTTTTCCAGTGTTAGTTTCTGTAAAGAACAGCGTTTACTAATAAAACTTTCAAAGCTATCTGATTATAGAAACCTTCTAGGTATTTTTTCCTCCTCCTCATTAGCAGTACATTTCCCCATAATTTAATTTTATATAGTCCTAAAATGCGCATATTGATTTTTTAAATAACTGTCACCAGCTTACTGTATACAATGTTTATTATACTGCATAAGTATTATTAGCAAGTACAAGTAATAAATCATCAGAAAATAAGCAGCTGGCTCTTGGTAAATACACAAGTCATCTGAGACACCTTCTGTTGAATTCATATGAGATAGAGAGGTATTTTTTTAAAGTCCTTTCTTCCTGCAGTATATATTTTCTTCTTACTGAAGGCATTCTGAAGCAGTTCTCAGCTGGGTTGAGGGCATCCTGTCTTCGGTGGGAGTTTCGCCAAGCATAGTGTTTCCCAGTCCACACTTTGCTGCTCTCCTTTGAGGGAGAAGAGCAGCTACAGAAGGGAGCATTGACGCCCTTCAGGTGGGGCTGAGCAGGAATAAGGGCACAAGCCCAACTGTACTTCAGTTTCCAGTTATTGGCAAAGAATTTTCTTGTCAGCCATTAAATTTATTTTATTTTATTTATTTATTATTTATTTATTTATTTATTTGGTACTGAAATTGAACTCAGGACCTTACACTTGTGAGGCAGGTGCCAGAACCACTGAGCTAAATCCCCAGCCCAGCCATTAATTTTATATTCCAAAATAGTGTTAAAGAATCTTCATTCTTCATAGCAAGGCGTGTAGCTCATTGTTAGAATACATGGTTGTTATGCATGAGGCTCTAGGTTCACTCCCTATTGCCCACAAAACAAAAACACTTTATTAGTTATAAAACCTTCTTTGTTCTTAGTTTTATAATTAAAAATAAGGTTAGGAAGTTTTCCTACAGTCAGAAGGATGAGTTTAGTTTGTAAAGTTTAGTCTGCAAATATTTTTAAACCTGAAATTTGATTTCTCAAATTCATAAGATCTGTAAGTTACTAGTTTTAAAAGGCAAGTAATTTCTATAAAAATTATAGTGAGAAATAGTATTCTAAATCTTCCTTTCTGAACTCTGTTAGTGCTTTCTTCTGTTTATCATCTTTTCCTAAACAGTACGGTCATGTCATCAGTGCTACATTTGCCAGTAACATATCTGTTGACTTCCTAATGTGGGTGAAAGCATCCAGCCTTCTGATGTCACCTCCCAGTGTCTTCTCTCCCCACACCCTCACAGTATATAAATATTTTGATCCAGCCATGCTAACTCTGAGACTGAGTATTTGTGATGACTGTGCAAGCAAATCTAAGCCATTAATGTGTACTAAGACTGTATCTCCTTTATAGTACATTTTTTTGTCCCTAGAATCACTTCATTTTTATCTTTGCTGTGTTTTCTATGGAACTATGAGTCCTTCCAAACTCCAAGGAATTGCAAAACCCCAGTGAATCCTGTTTCTTTAAGGCCATCTCAACACATCAGGTTTCTGTCACTTGTTTCTGTAGACAACTGTGACTGTTGTAGCTGTATACAGATATGCAGAGAACTGCAAATGGACTTGGGGGGTGTTAAGATTTGGGCTGGGTGTGGTGGTAAACCCCTGTAATCCCAGCACTCAGGAGACTGAGCCAAAGGATTGCTGTGAGTTTGAGGCCAGCCTGGGTTACGTAGCTGGCCTATCTCAAAAAAAAATATGAGTACACTTATACATTAAAAGTTGACAGTACCTTTTGATATGATCGTCCATTTTTTGCAATATTTCCTATTAAAATTTTTTAAAATCTTGGAATATTTCCCTTCCAAATACTCCCTACTCTTCCAGAATAACTGTATCTTTGTCTGTCTCTGTCTCCCTCTCTCTCGCCCTCTCTCTCTCTCTCCCTCTCTCTCTCCCCCCCTTACCCTCTCTCTTCCTCCCCCCCCCTTTTCACCACCTTCAAATAAATCATCTGTTTTTATTTTAAACTCTGCTTCTGTGGTTTCTTACTGATGCTAGGTTTAGGATTGCCGGGAGCGACATGTTCTAGTAGAGGAGCAGCACGGCGTGGGGTGCACCCCTCCAAGAAGTTACAGTTTGTCATTACCATGTCTGGGGATGGTGTTTGAGTGGACCTGGGCTTCATAATAAAACCATTT
The DNA here is from genome assembly GCF_053883595.1 of Heterocephalus glaber. NCBI lineage: Eukaryota > Metazoa > Chordata > Mammalia > Rodentia > Bathyergidae > Heterocephalus > Heterocephalus glaber. Next base: position 4,746,155 of record NW_028258454.1, read on the forward strand.
TGTGGGGGAAAAAAAGAAAGAAAAATAAAAATCTGCTTTTATAAAATGTTATATATAATAAAAAATAACTGAGAAAGACAAAGTAGTTAGTCACTGAAAAGCATCTCTTTAGAAATTACAGCATATCTATTATTGCATGAAAAATTATGTTAATAAAGTGAGAAGAAAAAAGGCAGAACACAAAAGAATATAAGTAGTGATAATGTTAATTATGCCCAAGGATCAAAGCGTTCATAAACAGATCCTGGCTGACAGGGGTGAAAGATGGTTGGGAGAGAAGGGAGACCAGTGAGGCTGCGGTGGCGGCACATGAAACATCTTCTGGTAATAGAAGGGTCTGTCTTGATCACACTGATAGTTACAGGAACACATACAGGCCTAAAATGCCATAGGCCCCTACACAGGCGTCACACCAGTGTTGGCCGTTATACTTTAATTATGGAAGATGTAATCATGGTGGGAAGCTGACCAAGGGGTACACAGGCTTCTCAGCACAGTCTTTGCACTTCCTGTGAAGCTATCACCACTTCAGATTAAATTTTTTTAAATCCTTAAAATCTTATAAAATAGGTATATCAAGGTTACAGGGATGTTTCAGAGTATTTGGTTGTCTGTTTCACTTTTTGCCTCATTGTTTTAAGTTTTATTTTTTCCACATTAAAATTGGTTGAATATACAATTATTTTAAGTGCTATGTGAGTTAACAAAAGTAATTTATATTTTTCCATGAATTTTGTACCAATTGGATATTTGTTTCTTGTTTGTTTGTTTAGTATGTGCCAAGAGTTGTGACTTCAGCACAGCAAAAAGCTGGAAGAACAATTACTGCCCGGATCACAGGGAGATGTGATTTTGCTTCAAAAACCAGAATTCATAGCAGTTTAGCTATAATGGGAGTTTCTCCTCCCATGAGCTCAGTTGTTGTGGAAAAACATCATCCAGTCACAGTGGTAAGTCCATATTTGATAACCTGTTGTCAAGAAATCTTTTTCCTGAGAGTTTGTAGACTAATAAACCATCCAGTGACATTTTGCGATCAAAATCTAATGTGACTGGCACTTGGCCTGCCTTTTCCTGTTACAGTCTGACACCCTTACACTTAACCAGATCTGCCTTTCCTGTTAAACAGTTGATTTCTGAAACAGGGTTTCTTCCAGTGGAAAAATTATCTGATCCAAAAAGTAATGTGTTGGTTCCCCAAATGGTAAAATGTATAATGATTTAAGACAAAACTGTTTACTCATGAACAAGTTGTTTGATTACAAAAATTTCCCTACTTTACCCCTTTTTAAAGAAAGTCTTCTTCCTCTTTTGTCAATACAATTGTCAGCATATTCCTAGTTTTGAAAAAAATCAGGTTCTATGAATTTGTAATAGAAAGGAAGGTATATATTATTAAGATGAAATAAGCAAAAAATACCCAAGTTCTGCTCCTTATTGACTGTGTTGTTTACAAACCAAGTGAAATGTTTAGGCCTCCATTTTCTCTTCTGTAAAATGTGATTGGTAAGAATACTCACCTCCTAGGCTTGCTTTGGATTTAGGATTATTGAGGTAATGCGAAAATTAAAGAGATGTATGAAAGCACTTTGTAAACTGTAAAACCATAAGCAAAGTTAACTTAATAAAAGTTACTAGAAAAAGAACATGAAATATCTTTATTTCTTACAGTACCCTGGAAATCAACAATTACCTCGCAAAATAAAATCTAAAAAGAGTAACAATGGTTTCGCCGCCTGCTGCGCAAGCAGAAGGACCCAAGTTCGATCCCTGGTACCAAAAAAAATAAAATTAAATTTAAAAAGTAACAAGAACATATCACTATAGAGAACTAAGAATTGGTCTGAAAAGACAGTACCCTCTCATAAATCCCCAATATTAGACAATGTTCCTGTCTACTTGGTATTTGAAAGTATTAATATAAAAGTGTGATTTTTAAAGTTTTTTCCCTGGATACTAGATGGTGACTAGATGGTTAAATCTAGGAGACTGGATTATTTAAATTGAGCCCCAGGTGAAGTGGAGACCAGAGATGTATGAACCAACACCAGATAGAAATGTGGAGTTGAGGGAGGAGTTACCTTAGGATTCTTTTTTTTTCTAACTCTTTTTAGATTTTACATTGTGAGGTAATTGTGTGTTTGTATGATGTTGTGATTAAAACAGATATCCTATGTTCTTTTTCTAGACCCTAATAGAAATCTGTGTGTACATGACTGAGAACTTGATAACAAATCCCAGTGCTGGCTATGGGAAGCTGTACTGCATATAAAAGAGAAAAGCCTTACCCGTAGTCACAGTCCCATGTTATACAAACTCATACACATATTACACGTGCTCACATGTATGCACGTAATATGTACAGGGCTGATCAAAAAGCACAGTATTTAAATTTTTTAATTTATTACAGTAGAAGACACATGCCATTAATCCCCTCCGAATACTCGCCCTTGCTTCCAACACACCTATCCCATTGTTCTTGATACTTTCTGAAGCCATTCTGGAAGTCCTCTCTCATGAATGTCTTCAGTTGTGCTGTCATGGCTGCCTTGATGTCCTGAATCAATTCAAAAAGTTTACTTTTCATGTCATTTTGGCTTTGAGAAAGAGCTAAAAAATCACATGGTGCCAGGTCCTGTCAACAGCTGGATGTGGACACAGTGTAATGTTTTTTATAAAAATTGCCATAAACATTGTGAAACATTTCAGGGCATTTAGGCACCCATGAAAAAGCACTCCCGAAAGAGGACTTCCAGAACTGCTTTAGAAAGTGGCAAGAAGGAGGGGATAAGTGTGTCTGAAGCTAGGAAGAGTATTTTGAGGGGGATTAATGGCACTGTGTCTTTTACTGTAATAAAATATTTTATTCAAACATTGACCATAATTTTGGATCACATCTCATATAAACTGAGTCAGATGTGCCCTGACTTTAACACTTCAGTGCTCATGTCCAAAATGGTCCCTGGTGCTCTGAGTGTGGGCACATCCTCCCCTCAATATGTGTCCTCAACATCTAGTTATTTCCTTGCTTAGAAAGCCGTGATCCATATTAAGGGAGCACCAGGCTTCTGGGCAAACCTACTCTTATATAACCATAAGAAAGTTTCATCTGCTCTCAAGAGAACCAGGTGAGGTATGAGGCCTCTGCTTTGCTCTAGTCTGAAAGAGAACCAGCCTGGATGGATCCTTGGGGCTTCCCCATGTCCTCCAGGATTGGACCCTGTGCACAATGTCAGCTTGAGAGGTGGAAGCCGGGTGGGGTGAGAGGATGACGTGGGGCTGTCTCTCTCAAACACCATGAAGCTCCTTTCTCTACTGAGCCTCTGTAAGCCTTTTCCACTTTGTCCTCTTTGAGAAGTGACTCCATGACTCTGAAACGCAGCTCCAACATTAAATTGTGGGTGCCAGGGGTGGCCAACTGCACATGGGTTCCTTTTGAAGAAAGGCTTCATCTTGTTTGTGTTGAGGGCTGTTTCACTTCACTCGTTGCCAGTATCTGCTGGATGCTGAACAGATGTTTATTGGGTTAAATTATAGCTAATGAGTTGATAGTATAATAATCTTATGAGGTTATTAAGCTCATTTTTATCTTTTCAGCAAACCATTCCCCAAGCAACTGCTGCAAAATATCCTCGGACCATTCATCCTGACAGTAGTACCTCAGCTTCTAGATCTCTCGGAACCAGATCAGCCCACACCCAGTCTCTCACAAGCATTCAGTCCATAAAAGTGGTTGATTGATGTGAATACACTCACAATAAGGTTTTAACTCCTCTGGTTTTACCAAGGGTTTGAAGTCTTTAGTTTTTAATATTTCCATGCTGTTAGAACATCGTGGATATATTGTGTTCATCTTATCAAAATTACAAGAGACTGTTTCAAACTGTAACATCCTTTGTAAGTATATATAGAGATTATTTTAATGTTTTTTTATTTAAGTGATTAAGTAAAACTTTTTTAAATTAAAAAAAATTTAATATGTGCAGTCTGTCACTGATTATATCATCAAAAGTATATAAATCCTATTTCCTGTGCATTATTTCTAAAAGGCTAAAGTCATTTCCAATGCTACTGAGCTATAATTTATTCAAAAATCTGAGAGGAGTTTTACTTTAAACATTATTAAAGTTAGTAGAAACTAAGAAATTTTTACAGTAAAAAGCTAAAGACCAAGAATAATATTTGTGATGTTTTATTACAGCTTTTTATGACTTACTGTCTTCCTTTTTGTGTAACAATTAAAAAAGGGAAATCGCAGTACCTATGGATAATTTTTAATGCTGAAAGGAAAAGGGAACAATGTTTAATAGCACAAAAATAGAGTTGTAGGAACATCAAAAAGAAGTTTCCTGTTAGAATGACCCTGTTTCTGATGCTCTTTCTGACCTTGTTTGAGACTATAGCACTGAACTGTTCTGATACCTGTGTGTACATCCAGACTTGTCCTGTGGTGGTGTAGCCCAGGCAACTAGAAAACCTAGGCCTGAGCAGAAACTGTTCAGTGACTGGCCAAGAGAAAGAAGCCATCTGGGCAGAACTGATTTAGAAGAAAGGCCTCCCTTTCCAATGCTTTTCTTGCCAGCTAACTTTCCTTGGCCAAACAATGAACCTTAGGACCCTCATCTCTGAAGTAAGAGTAAAATCTACCTACCCTACCTATTTCACGTTGTCCTTATAGAGTACAAATGAGTAGATATGGGGGGTGGGGTACTGATTAGTGGTAAAGCACTTGCCTAAAATGTACAAGGACCCAGGTTCAATCCACAGCACTACCAAATATAAATATATATTCTGAAGAATCTGTCTAGGTACCTTCAACAAAAAGGGATGGACTTAATAACCTGGTCTCTTCCAACTTAAACATGATTTAACTCTATGCCGTAGCTGAATTGAAGATAATAAATTCTTTTGGCTGCCTCACATTGGTAACAGGACATCAGCAAATAAATGTGATCAAGGCAAACAAAATCCCACTTTCTAATGGGTCACTCTAGGCCTTTTTTAAAATTTATATATTTATTGGTACATTTTAGGTATACAATATGTTTACATTTATCATTGAGTGCTTGCACCTGTACATGATGTATCTTGGTTCTTATTTTTTCCCCCATTACCTGTGCACCCTTCACCCCCTCCACCCTTCCCTATTTACAAAGACTTTGTTTCCATTTTTTTTTATTCTCATTATTTTTCCTTTCCATTCTTCCCTTTCCCCTTCCCCTCCCGCTACCCCTCCACCTTTGGACCTTTCCTATTTCAAATTATCAATTCATTTTAATCATTTTCATCCTTATTTACACTTTGAGTTTCTCACACTAGAGAAACTATTTGGTATTTACACGTGTGTCCTATTTCTTTCACTTAAGAGTATCACCTCAATGTGCATCCATTTAGCTATAAATGTCTCTAGTTTCTCATTCTTTATGGCTGAGTAGTACTCCATTTTATAAAAAATCCACATCTTCTTTACCCAGTTTCCAGCTGATGGGCACTTGGGCTATATCGCTGTGGTATGATTCTTTTAATTCTTTGGCGAAGACACCAAGCAGGGGAATAGCTGGGTCAAATGGGACCTCTTCTCCTAGTTCTTTGAGGTATCTCCATACTGATTTCCACAGTGGTCGCGCCAGTCTGCACTCCCACCAACAATGGAGCAGGGTTCCTTTCTCTCCACACCCCCGCCAGCATTTGTTATTGGTTGATTTCTTGATAGCAGCCATTCTTTCTGGGGTGAGGTAGAATCTCAGTGTTGTTTTCATCTGCATCTCTTGAATGACCAGTGATGTTGAACATTTTTTCATATATTTATTTGCTGCTTTTACTTCTTTGTCTGAGAAATGACTGTTCATTTTGGATGCCCATTTTTGAATTGAGTCTTTGAATTTGGGGGGGTCTGATTTTTTTCAGTTCTTTATATATTGTGGATAGTAGACCTTTGTCTGAGGTACAGGTGCTAAAAATTAGGGTTATTTCCAGTTTTTGTCTATTATAAGTAATAACTTATAAGCATAAGTTTTCATTTCTGTTGGGAAAATAAATACCAAAGAGTGGGATTACTGGGTCAGTGTGTGTAAATGTAACTTAACCAGGAGGAGCCAGGCTGTTTTTTAGAGTGCATGTGCTATTTCCACTCTCCAGTAATACAGGAAAGTTCCACCTGTGCTGTGTCCTCCTTGGCAGTTGGCATTGGTAGTCACTTTTACCCCTTAATTTTAGCCATTCGAACAAGTGTGTAGGCATTTTATTGTGATTTTAACCTGCATTTCTCTAATGGCTACTGAATTGTGTTATTTACCTTTTCCATATCTTCTTTGGTGAATTCTGTGCAGGCTTTTCCCCTTGTGATGCTGGGGATGAAACCGAGGCCCCTGAACGTGCCAGGCAAGCACTCTGCCCCTGACTACATGCCCAGCCAGTCTTTTGAAGATTTTTAAAACCTGGCTTGGTCCATATTGTATTATGAGTTCTTTATGTATTTGGATACAAGGCTTTTGCTAGGTTTATGATTTTCATTATTTTCTCACATCTGTGGTTTATCTTTTCAGTGTTTTTCACAGTGTAAAAGTTTTAAATTTTGATGCAGTAAAATGCATCCATTTAAAAAAATAAATCTTAGGGGCCAGGGATTTATCTCAGTGGTTCTGCTGCCTGCCTTGCAACCACAAGGACCCGAGTTAGATCCCTGGTACCATAAATAAATAAATAAATAAATAAATAAACAAACAAACAAATAAAAATAATAAATAAATAAATCTTGATATAGGTGTTATTTATAAGAATGATTTGCCTAACTAAAGGTTGTGGAGTTTTCTCATATTTTTCTCTTATTTCCCTTACTCCTTTAGACCTTTTCTTCCTATTTCACAATATCAGTTATAGATTTTGATCCTTATTTACACTTTTAGTTTTTCACACCAGAGAAACTATTCGGTATTTACACATGTGTGTCCTATTTGTTTCACTTAAGAGTATGACCTCAATGTGCATCCACTTAGCTATTAATGTCTCTAGTCTCTCATTCTTTATGGCTGAGTAGTACTCCATTTTATTTTTTAAAAACCCACATCTTCTTTATCCAGTCTCCATCTAAATTCTCTTCTATCTCCCTGAGTCCTCCATAGACAGCAAAGCAATTACCTCACACTTATAAGTGGAGCAACCTTGATATTATATGTTTAGTAGATGGAATCCTGTTTCTAGCACTAATTGCTATAGTAGTATTTGAGGTTTTCTTAATTGTTAACCCAGTTATGTGTTAAAAAATAAAAGTGATTGTTCCTTAATTATACAATGCTCTGGGGAAATACACATCGCCACCCTGTGACATTCACTAAAATCCTACCAGGACCAAGCGTGTTCATATATATCACTGTTATTCAAAATGGAACATTACTTTTAAAGAATTCACCCAACAGGCTCCAGGTATGGTTTTCAAAATGGATTATTTCCTCAAAAATATTTTTTTTTGCTCTCAGTTAAGCATCACAGTTTGAGCTTTTGTCCAGATACTTTCAAGCCACACCAAAAAGAACATAGTAATCATCATGCCTGACATATGTGAGGTCCTTCACAAACAAACAGGACAAAGCAAACAGGGTGCTTTTAGCAAACAACAACAGCTTCTCAGTAAATAGGACAAATGAACTCAAAACAAAGTATACAAACCCCTGGCACTGAAAAGTCCAGTGATTGTCTACATACCTGTGCTGACTGTCCTGGACTCAATCATAAACATTTCACTCCAGATTCCTTAGCCCCTCCCATACCTATATAAGCCTAATTCCTTTCCCAGTTGCTAATATCTCTCTCCTACTGTTAGCCCATCCACCCATGGATGAACTCTCTCCCAGCTAGCTGCTGTTATTTCTCTCTCCCAACATCAGCCCATCCACACAGGGATGTAATAAATTCAGCTTTTCCCAGCTAGCTGCGAGAATCTCTCCCTGATTTTAGTCCCTGATTTTACTCTCTGTTCACTGGAATAAACTTTTCCTCATGACAAAACCTATTTAAATAAGTGGATTCATATGTGCTGTCTACAACAATAATAAAACATTAATAAAGCAAGATATTACCCAGTGAAGGGAAAGAAATGCAATTCTCTCACCCTGGAATTTCCACCCCTCAGTGTGCAGCTTGAATGCAATTCTACATTAGCTACCACCCTGTCTTCTCAGAGGAAAATCAGTAAGATAGTAATAGACACCATTCTTTGGACATGGACTGTTTAGTTTTTTATGTGTCAACAAATGATGATGATGTTGATGATGATGATGATGATGATGATGATGATGATGATGATGATGATGATTGCTACTGGGGATCAAACTCAGGACCTTGTGCTTTCAAGGCAGGTGGCAGAACCTCTGAGCTAAATCCCCGGCCCCAACAAATGATTATTAACACCTACCATTTACCAGGCCATATATTCCATGTTGGAATTCAAAGATAAATGAAAGCTGTAAGAGCCCACAATCTCGTGAGAGACCTGTGTAGAAAGCCACACCAAAGTATGTAGCAGGGTCTTCATAAACCAAAGAGAACACAAAGCGGTGACTGACTGGTTTTTGCAAACAACAAAGGGTCTTCTCCTGAAGGGGCCCTTTGGCTGAGTTGAAAGAGGAGCAGTTGCACAGAGTGGGAGAGGATAAACGGACATTTAGGAAGCAGATCGCAGAGAGAAAGAGCCATAGAACACAGATGCCACAAAGGAGTAATCACTTGGTCTCATCAGGAAACTACAAGCTATGCAGTGTAACTGGCTTTGAGTACCCAGCCAGTGTTTGGAACACATCACCAAGAGGTGAAGTGTTTGGGGTGACACTGGAACCTCAGTTATACTAGTTTGCCAAAGCTGTTATATTTCCATGAATTTTGTGAACTGGTTGATATCACATACCTTGAAATCTATCCAGGTAGGAATATTTACAACACTGAAATGATCATAATCACTACTCAATCACCACCAACCCTGCCCCCTTCCTAATCCTGGACTGCAGAGCATTTGATTTGTTTTTTACATAAAAGAGATTAAAAATGCATCCTTTATGGCTAATCTATGTTTTTAAAAGCATCCAAAATAGTATAGAGCAGGGAAATATGAAAAATCAGTTGGAAGGTTAGAGTTTAGGCAATTAATAAGGACTTGATCAAAGGAATGGAAAGAACTGGGTTTACAAAAGGCTCCATAAGGGTAGACAGAATCCAGTAATAGCTCTGGGGTTTACAGAGGTAAAGGTAGAAATAAGGGCGATGAGTTAAAAGGTAAGTAGTGGCAAATAGACACTTTTATATGAGGGCGGTAAAATTATCTTCTGTTAATCTCTCTCCATCTCCATCTCTATATCATCTTTATCTCTCTCTCTCTCTCTCTCTCTCTCTCTCTCTCTCTCTCTCTCTCTCTCTCCCCCCCCCCTCTCCTTTACTTCTACCCTGCTTATATAAATGTTTATGAGACAATCGGGGACCACCCAAAAGCAGATAGCATGATCAAATGCTGAGAAAGGTTTTGAACCATAAAGGATGTAAATGGGGACCCAGGGCTCACACAACAGCCTTGGAGTTAAAAATACAAAATAGCTACAAACACAACCTAGTAACAAGGATCAGCCTCCTGGAACCTTTTTCTTTTAGTGGTAAGAGTCAAACCTCTTACCAGGAGTTGTGTACAACTGAGCTCAGATACTGACCAGCCAGGCCTGGAACTCTGCAAGTTTGAATTCCTTATTTACACAGAGGGACTGGGGCCAGGGATTTAGCTTGGTGGTTCCAGTTCCTGCCTCAAAAGTGCAAGGTCCTGAGTTTGATCCCCAGTACAAAAAAAAAAAAAAAATAGAGGACCTGAATGGGAGCTTCTGGTGGGAACATTTTCTATACTAACCACCTCTTTCCTTTGCCCAGAGAATGGCTGGTCTAACCTTTGTCAGAGTGAAGCTCTCTTCTGGCTTGTGCACAATAAAAAGTCTGTTTTTCTTCTAAGTCCATTTCTACTGTTTCTGGACCCAAGAACCTGGCTCTGGTAACATTTACACACCACCTACATTTTCTTAGCATGGGTTTTTTTCTTCAGCCCTGTAGTATGGCTTCCATTACAGTGTCAATGTTACAACCTCTCACCTTGAAGATCCCTTCTTCAGTAGGTTCATTAAACTTTCAATTCCATGCTAACTTTAAAATGAATATAGCTTTTACGGAATTATTTGGATTCATAAATACTTGTTACAATGCTGTTCTTCCTACTATCAACAGGATTGGGGTGAGATGTCCAGCTGTATATTACAGGAACAATATAGAGATTGATATTAAAAGAAATCTTTGAATTCCATTGAAGAGATTATACAATGGGAAGAATTAGGCCTATTTATTTGTTGCATTACACACTAATAATCGTATATATTGTTAGTTACTGCCAAATTATGCTATGGATTTGAAATTTCTCTGCATTTTATAAAGGATGCAGGAAAATGTCACCCTTTATGTTTTTTCTTCTTTATTCTAACACAATTCTAATAATTTGACAACTATTCTATAAGTGCACAGTACAAGGCTAACTCAGCAGGCTCAGGCTGTTTAAGCCCTACAGATTTCAAAGAAAAGCCTCTCTTTGGGACTGGCCCTTGACCAGCTCCTGAGAAGTGACCACAAAGCCCTTGAACTATCCAGTTCAATAAAAATGTGTTCATATGTCTAAAGCCTTAGGATACATTGTACTTGCTTGATGAGAGAGTTTATAATAACAGTTGGTGAGCTAAATGCATGTCTTTTAGTTTTATTTTTTGGCTCTACTGAGAATTGAACCCAGGACTTTTATACTGAGCCATAGCTCCAAAGCCCCTCCCTGTTTTTTTAAAAATTTGAGGCAAGGTCTCGGTATGTTGTTGGGCTCACACTTAAAACCCTCCTGCCTCAGCCTGCCAGAGTGCTGGGATTATAGGCATGTATGACTATGCCCAGATGAATGCATGTTTTTGAGGCTCTGGGCCATGAGATATTAAATTTCTGGAGGGCTTGAGACTGAGTTCCTAAGGTCTGTCACATGGGATGCTGCATGCCTGTGTCACTGAGTTCCAGGGAAAACTCTGGAGATCAAGGATAGGGCAAGCTTCCCTGGTTGGTAATACTTTGCATGTGTGGCCACACATTGTATCTGGGAGAATTAAGTGCATCCTCATGTGACACCAGTGGGAAACATCTGGAAGCTCGTGCCTATATTCTCCTGAACTTTATCCATGTTCTTCCCTTTGCTGATTTTATTTTGTCTTTCACTGTTAACAAACTGTAACCATGAGTATTACAGCTTCTATGAGGTTTGTAGTCCTGGAAAATCATCAGAACTGAAAGTGGCCTTGGAGTCTCCTGACACAGTAAGGTAGGGATCAAATTTGTTTTCTCTCAATGGGTACTCATTATGGTTTAGATCTAAAAATGTCCCCCAAAAGTCACATTTATTCAGAGATGGGGCTCCTGGAAAGTGATCAGATCATCATGATACTATACTCATTTATGAGTTCCTAGATCAGTGGTGACAAACCTATGGCACACATGCCACAGCAGGCATGCAGAGCCCTCTCTATCAGCATGCAAACCAAGTTGCCCCGGCAGCCAAGGATTGGACATTATGATAAATAAGTGGGTTTTGGTTTGAAGTTTGGGCACTTGGTCTCCAAAAGGTTCACCATCACTGTCTTAGGTAACTGTGCTGGAGGAGGAGTGGTCTGGTTGGAGGTGGGTCACTGGGGTATGACCTGAAAGGATCTATTTTTTTTTAAGTCAGGGTCTCATTGTGTAGTTCACTGTCTAACTATGTAGCCTAGGCTGGCCTTGAATTTGCAGCAATCCTCTGGCTGCAGCCTTGAGTGCTGGGATTACAAGCATGTGCTGTAAAGGTCTCTTCTTATCCTTGTCTCCTCCCTTCTCTCTCTGCTTCCTGGCTGCCATAGTTTGAACAACTGCCCTCTACAAGGCCCTTCCCACCTTCCTATTTTGCCTTAGAGCCAGCTGACCAGGAGCTGAACCCTCTGAAAACTGTGAACCAAACATGAGCCAAAATAAACCTCATCTCCTTTAAGTTGCAGGTGTTGTCCCAGCAACTAGGAAGTGATTAATACTACAATATCATGCAAGGGCCATTTGTTGAATAGTCAATGTTTTTCATATGAGTTTTATGGCAGACGTTATTCTCTGAGGGATTCACATCAAATTTGTGAGGTGATCTTGTTTGCTTAAGCTGGTTAGTCTGGGAAGTTGAGCTTGTGCATGTATCAGAACACTCAGGCACAGCACCTCATCTGAGGGCACCCTAATTAGCTTCACATGAAATGCCTCACCTCAGCAGCCCTCTCATTCTGGGTAGAGTGTCCCAGAAACATGAACCCAGGGGCACCTTTTCTTCCCTATGAAGACTTTCAGCAAGAGGTTATGGATATCTTGTCTGCAAAAGAGGAGGTTAAAAGTCAGAGGAATTGCTCACTTCCAATGAGAAGGAGATGTATAAAAAATATGGGAAACTGCAAAATTTTGTAGCAAAACACCACCCAAATAAGACTGTAGCAGTCCAAGGTATGAATCTGTTTGACAATGCAAGGTCATATTTCTGTGAAAGCCTTAAAAGGAGGCAAAAGGAAGTGTCACTGGATAGGTTCCTTGTTAAAGTTGCACAAAAAGAAAGATTTCATTGAGCCAATAGATAGCGGTGATTTTGTTAGTGATAGTGGGAGTCACACAATAACCCTCCTCTCTCTTGTCTCCCTCACACCACAAGGTATTCAAGGTAAGTTCAGGTTAATTTGTTCATTTTTCTTTATATTTTGTATTTTCTTTGTTATTTTGAATTATATTACAGTATTATAAACATTTTTATAAGAATATTTTGGGTTGTGGAATGAATCATCTAAATTTCCACTATTTATCAGGAAATATATAAGTGCTTTGGATTACAAACATGTTTCTGGAATTATACTCACAAACCAAGGTTTTATGGTAAGATTATTGAAAATAAAGGATTTTTTCTTTATTACAATCAGTATCTCATAGTATGATTAAGCCATTCAGTAGACATTTGTTGGATAAATAAATGAAAATGAAAATGAATGCTTCTTAAATAACAATGATATTATAGTGTGGATGGATAGTGTACGTTCTCCTGTAGTTCAAAAAGCTGCTCACAACATATGTTCTAACTATGGTAGTAAAAGGAGTTATATGTGCAAGGTAGAATCTTGCCTAATTTATACATTTGCCTTTCTTTTTTGTATTTGTAAGCCAAAGGTCTGGGGAAATAAAATTTAGTTCAAAGAATATTCTGAGATAGTAATTTTCATACTTCCCGGAAATAGCTTAAATCATAAAGGATCAGCATTCTTAACACAGTGCTACCAGGATTTTAGTAGTCAGAAAATATGACAGTGTATGAATGAGCAACATGAGACCTGGAGGACACCCTCCTTACATGTAAACCCTAGAAGTATGTGTTGCCTTGCACAGAGTTCAGGACGTTGATTTACATCAAGATCTTCAATAGGTGGCAAGAACTGAAGCCTGTCCACCAACTGCTACCACTGCTGACTACCTAGTCACCCAGTGGAACCTGCTACAGGACCAGGCTTCCAAGGATCCCTGGGCCAAATTGCTGCCAGAGCCTCTTCTCAGTCTATGGTCAAAAGGTCCACATCCACAAATATTTCCCTTTCCAGAACCCCAGGAAGGAGGGAATAGGAGGTGAATTTTCCCTTTTCCTCACCTTTTACATTTCACAGAAAGATAATTTCTTGAACCCTTAGGTCCTCTGAGAACTCTCTGGCCCACTTAGTCTTACACGTATTCTATAGTGCAGACTGACTATACCTTTACAGCTATTTTAGATTCATTTCTGTGAGTCTTCTGACATTTTATGAAGCAGTGTCTAGGAAGGTTGCAAATGCTCTTCTTGAATAATTGTCATTCTTATCACTGAAGTATGTCAAATTCTGTATGCAAAATATTCTCACATTAGAGGAAAACATTTGCTATATGTCCAAGGGAATTAGAATAAATAGAAGGAGAAACCAACTCTTCAAATTTTTAGGAATTTTGTGAGCCAGTTGTTTTAACTGTTCATAGTTTGAAATTGGCCATTGTAGGGGTGTCTACACCATGAAGATTCTCAAACACTAAAAATTGGAGCTCTGAAGAATAGATGATTAGAGATGCATCAAGACACAGCCAGAGGTACTACATTGTCCTAGTCTTAGTCATCCCCCCATTGTATCCTGGAAGCCAAGATGGAAAACTTGAACCTTTAAGAAAACTTTTAAAGAAGTGGAGAAGTGGAAAAATGTAAAAACCAGGTAACACTTGCAAAAGGTTAGCCAGATAGCCTCTGAGAACAGGTTAGTGAGTGTGGTACCTTCATTCCCAGGTTACTCCCTGGCCTTCTTGAGTGCTTTAATATTAAACTTTATTTCAATGACTCCTGTTTGGTTAGTAAGATTCTTATTTATTTATGTATCTTAAAAGCAACAACTCTTGTATTTGGAGTGGGCACCACTCACTCATCCACTAGTATGATTTCATTCCCATGTGTATCCTCTGCTGACTTCTCATTAAGAGTACTAAGGAAATGGGAGCTGTAGCTGTCAAGGAGAATCAGCATGTCAGTGTGAGGAAAGGATGATGTTTAGGTGGAAATCTACTGTGTAGTCTTAAATATGAACTGTTTCCAAAGATTTCATGTATTGAAGGTTTGGTCTCCATGGAACAATGTTCAGAAGTGGGGATTTTGGAAGATGTTTGAATTATGAGGACTATAACTTCAACAGAGGACTAATCCTTTTGTTCATTATTTGTTGACATTATTGGGAGGTGATGAAAATTTAAGAGGTGAAGCCTATTTGAAGGGAGTGGGGAATGGGAACATTTTTTGGGAAATGTATCTTCACACTGCTCTCCTCTCTCTGTATCCTCCCCCTTCTTTTCTTTGTTTTGTTTTGTTTTTTGAGACAGGGTCTTGCTATGTAGTGGAGGCAGGCCTTGAACACACTATGTAGCCCAGGCTAGCCTTGAACTCACAGCAATCCTCCTACCTCAGCCTCCCCAGTGCTGGGATTACAGGCCTGTACCACCACACCCAGAGTTCTGCCACGAGGTGAGAAGCATTTCTCCATCACACCCTTGCATCATGATATTCTGCTTCACCAGAGGCTCAGAAGCAATGAAACCAAACAGCCATGGACAGAAACCTCTGACTGTGAGCCAAAATAAAGCTTTTCCTTAAAGTTGATTTCTCAGGTATTTTATCACACCCACAAAGTGGAAATGCAAAGCTGATGAACACAACCACAAGATGCAGAGGAGAGCTCTTGAGGCTGGGAAACCCACCTGGCCATCATGAGAAGTCCTGGGCATAGAGTAGATGCCAAAAAGAAGGGGCCATGCATTCTGCTTTCATCCAAGAGAAAGAGAGGAAGTGCTTCCTTCTTCCTGCACAGTTATCAGTCCTCTGTTTCACAATTATAATTGGCCATACCTTAATTTTTGAAGATGGCCTATAGAATCAAAGCAAATGAGAGAGAGACAGAATCTGGTCACCATTTTTAAATACCTTCATGAATTTTTTAATGGTCCAAACTAGAAAAGTAAGTGGAAACATAAATACCAAAAAAAAAAAAAAAAAAAAAAAAAAGATTCTGATCCAGTGGTGAAGGAACATGAGAACTGCAAATAAGTCACATGGTTTGGAAACAGTGAGATGTGAACTACTTCTGTTTGAAGGCATATACTTGGGTTCCTAGTAACACTAGGACTATGAAAGTTTCAATATTTTCTTTAGAGACAGGTGAAAAGCCCTCTTCGATGTTCCTAACTCCAAATCTTACACCCTTGCTCAGGACTATGAAAGTTTCAATATTTTCTTTAGAGACAGGTGAAAAGCCCTCTTCAATGTTCCTAACTCCAAATCTTACACCCTTGCTCAAGTCTTTGGTTAATAATCAATGATGGCTCATTAAGAAATCTTTCTGAAATTTCTTTGGTTAATAATCAATAATGGCTCATTGAGAAATTCATCCCAAATTTCTGGACATTGTAGTTTTCTTGGTGGAAAAATCTCTTTAAATTCAAAGAAAACTTAGAAATGAGTACAGAAATTTTGATATAAATTAAACCCATCATCTAATATATTTGTGTAGCGTTAGCTTTTCATTACTGTGACAAAATCAACTTATAAGGAGAAAAGTTTTATTTTGGATTATGTTTTCAGAGGTTTCAGTCCATTGTCACTTGACCCTGTTACAGTTTGTCATGGCAGAACCACATGGATGAGGAAGCCTATGCAACTATTCATAGTGGCCAGGAAGCAAAGATAGAGAGAGACGAGAAGGGTTAGTTTTCCAAAGTCCCCTCCAAGCATGCACACTCAATGACCTAAGTTACTTCTACCTCTTAAAGATGCCACCACTTCCCTGGAGTCCCACAGGCTAATGGCCCAACCTTTAAGAGATACACCTTTGGGGGACACTTCCAAATAATACCAGAATTATTAAGAGGCATCTATAGCATTAAAAATATTTTAGAAAATTTGGCATAATAGAAATTTACCAGATTGAACTTGTGAATCCAGCTTAAAATGTGTTGCTAAGTACTTGACATGTGCTTTTAAGTTGAAAGGTATTGGTGAATTTGGTCAAATATGTATTATAAATAATACTGTGGTTAAGATGATTTCTAATGCATTGTATTTATATATTTATTATTTTTGAAGGGATACTTAAGTCCCTAAGTAGGCTCTGTCAGACAAACAATAGAAAAATTACATATTAAAATTATCAGTGCAATTTGAAATATTTAAGAAAATTTAATTAACTAAATTTGCCAATGGCACTAAGCATTAATTAAAGCTTAAAAGTACTATAAATTTTGCCATGGAATATATTTTATACTTATAGAGTATAATATATCAATGAGATTTTTGAATTACATTTATAAAGTTATGGTTTTGAAATTTATAACTTTAATTTTTAAGTATTTAAACTTTAAATATTAACTGTAAAAATGAGGGTCACAATAAATTATGATTTCTGCATACAAAAGCTGTTCTTATAAGGAAAAAATAAAACCAACAAAAACCAGCACAATGACATCTAGACTGATAAGAATCTTTTCATGGGGGTGGGATTTAGGGAAATATTTCTTCACAGTCATTCTAGAAGACAGTCTGCTTCTACACAAAGGAAGAAGGGACCTTGGTATGGCTATGACAGCTCAATGAACAGCTTTCTACAACAGGGCAAAGTGACCTGGGATCACCTACTCTCAGCCATGAAAACTCTTTATCCCTCACCAGAAGGCCAGCGGAGGCTAATATTATGCCTTTGAATTTCCAACTCTCAAGAACCATGAGCCAAATAAACCTTTTTCTTTTATAAGGGCCAAAAGCAGAGCAGAACAATTTTGAAAAACTTAAATTTTGGCCCAGAAGGAACCACTTTAAAAAGTGTGGCCAAATCTGAAATGACAGACATTTCTCAAAGAAGTAAAAGCAGCAAATAAATATATGAAAAAATATTCAACATCACTGGTCATTCAAGAGATGCAAATGAAAACAACACTGAGATTCCACCTCACCCCAGAAATAATGGCTGCTATCAAGAAATCAACCAATAACAAATGTTGGTGGGGCTGTGGGCAGAAAGGAACCCCTCTCCATTGTTGGTGGGAGTCCAGACTGGTACAACCACTGTGGAAATCAGTATGGAGATACCTCAAAAAATTAGAATTAGAGGTCCCATTCGACCTAGCTATCCCTCTGCTGAGTATCTTTCTAAAAGAATCATACCACAGTGATAGATGTGTACCCATGTTTATAGTGGCACAGTATGTAATAGCTAAAACTCAGAAACAGCCCAAATGACCATTAACTGGAGACTGGATAAAGAAGATGCGGTTTTTCTATAAAGTGGAGTACCACTCAGCCATTAAGAATGAGAAACTAGAGACATTTATAGCTAAATGGATGCACATTGAGGCCATACTCAAGTGAAATAAATAGGACACACATGTGTACCTACCAAATAGTTTCTCTGGTGTGAAAAACTAAAAGTGTAAATAAGGTTCAAATGGTATAATTGATAATGTGAAATAGGAAGAAAAGGTCTAAAGGAGCAGGGGAAGTAAGAAGGTAGGGGAAAGGAAAGAAGGGAAAAGAAAAAATGGAAAGAAAGTCTCTGTAAATAAGGAAGGGTGGAGGGGGTGAAGGGAGTGTAGGGAGATGAGGAAAATAATAAGAACCAAGATACATCATGTAAAGGTACAAGATCCCAATGATGAATGTAACTGTATTGTATAAAAGAGAGTTCATGTTAGTCAGACATTAAGACCTCTGTAGACAATTTCTTTTTGGGTTTTTTTTGCACTTTATTAAATTCTTTTATTGGTACATTGTAGGTATATAACACAATTACATTTTTCATTGGGAATTGTACCTTTACATAATGCATCTTGGTTCTTATTTTTGCCCCATTCCTAGCCCTCCCTTCACGCCCTCCACCTATTTACAAAGACTTTATTTCCATTTTTTCCATTTCTCAGCATTTTTCCTTTCCCTTCTTTCCTTTCCCCTGCCCCTCCCACTACCCCTACCCCTTTGGACCTTTTCTTCCTATTTTGCGTTATTGATTATTCATTCTAATCATTGGGACATTTTAGGTATACAATATAATGACATTCATCATTGGAAATTTGCACCTTTACATAGTCTCTCTTGGTTCTTATTTTTCACCCTTGCCCAGCCCTCCCTTCAACCCCTCCAGTCCTCCCTAGTTACAAAGATTTTGTTCCTATTTTCCCATTTTCTCATATTAATCCCATTCCCTTCTATCCTTTCCCGTAGCCCTACTTCCTTCCCCTTTGCCCCTTTTCTTCCTATTTCACATTACATATTATACATTTTAGTCCTTATTTACACTTTGTTTCTCACACCAGAGAAACAATTCAGTATTTATACGTGTGTCCTATTTATTGCACTTAAAGAGTATGGCCTCAATGTGAATCCACTTAGCTATACATGTCTCTAATTTCTCATTTTTTATGGCTGAGTAGTACTCCATTTTATTAAAAAAAAACAACACATTTTCTTTATCCAGTCTTCAGTTGATGGGCATTTGGGCAGTTTCCAAGTTTTAGCTATCACAAACTGTGGTGCTATGAACATGGGTGCACATATATCACTGTGGTATGATTCTTTTAATTCTTTGGGGAAGATACCCAGCAGTGGAATAGTGGGGTCAAATGGGACTTCCAGTCCTAGTTCTTTGAGGTATCTCCAAAATGACTGATAGATATTCCAATTCGTGGCATAGTGGGAAAACCAAAAGCTTTGGAGTCACAACTAAATTCATGAAATTATACCATATTGTTTCTGGAAGGAGAGTTCTCCATTGAGTTAGAGTAGTTATTTATAAATAAAAGGAGAAAAGACTGTTTTCATGTGTTTAACCAGGGCCAGCTGTCTCATAAGATGTTAATAAGTAGAACTAATTTATATATATATAGATATATATAGATATATATATATTTTTTTTGGTACTGGGGATTGAACTTGGGACCTTGTGGTTGCGAGGCAGGCAGCAGAACCACTGAGCTAAATCCCCAGCCCTAATTTCTATTTTTATTTTTTTTGGTACTGGGAATCGAACTCGGGTCCTTCTGCTTTCGAGGCAGGTGCCAGAACCACTGAGCTAAATCCCTGGCCCCTAATTTCTATATTTTTAACTGAGATGACCTGTAAAGTCTTAGTTCATTTAGATTTAAGGCTAATTGAACAAATTTTGTTTTGCTTAATTTCCTCAGTAAAACCCTTCCAGAATTCCTTTGCAAGGTTCACATTTCTATTTTCCCTTTTGGTTAAAGATTAATACAAGAAGCATATTTTTTTTAATATTGTTGATTTTTTTTCAATTGTTAAACAGTTGGTGGATAGAATATTTGAGTCTCAGGGCAATAGACATAAGCTGAAATAACACATTTTTTTTGTTGTTTTAAAATTTCTTTTAAAAAGATTCACCTGCATTATTACAGATACATGAACCAAAATACATCATGTACAGGTACAATTCTCTGATGAATGTGATCATGATGTATATCTAAAATGTACCTATAAACTTAATTCACTTAAAAAATACACTTTAGAAGCTTTTTCTTTCATATTTATTTTTGTTTTGTATCAGTTTTTATTTTTTATTACTGCATATTTCTATTAGATAATGATTACATTACTTGTGGGGAATGGATAGTTTGTTCATAGACAAAGTGAATTTACTGTTTTACTGTTAATAATTATTTAACATACAAAAGTAAAATATGTGGCATATGCCAACTAAGTAGATGTGAATATCAAGCTGAATGTGAATTCTAAAAGTAAATTGTTTGCATTATTCAACTAGGATATAGAAGGGGCAAATTTAAAATGCTACCAGCAGACATAATCAACAAAGTTTTCAACCCTTTCCCCCACAGACCAGGAAGATAGGTGTTTTGTGATTCATTTTTCACTACCATTAAGCATCTTAAATTTAGGAATTTTATTATTTAAGTATGCACTGTTGCCTTGATCTTCAAAATTAATATTAAATTTTTAAGGCTTAATGAAGATGACAGGATCTATTATTTTTTCCGGATCACCAAGTACTAGTTGTTATACTAAGTACTTCGTATGTTTTATTTTCTCTATATCATCCTGAAATGTAAGGAAAGTGTTATTTTACAGAAATTGAAACAGATTAATTAAAATTAAGTACTTTGCCTGAGTCTATATTATTAGTTCATTGCACTTTAAGATTTGATTTTTTGTTCTTTTTTCTAACAATACCAATTATAAACTATGATTGTTTGAAAACAGTTCCCATACGCTCACTTCTTAGAGTTAGTGTGTATCATCTGAGTTCTCCCATTATATGTATGCAATATAAATATGAACTCATTTCTGCTCATAGATTGCAAAAACAGTATATTTTGTTGGTTAGCGTCTCAGTACTAGATTCTGGAGTCTGCAATCATGGATTTGAATCTGCTATGTACTGTGTAACCTTGGTAAATTAACAACAACAAAAAAAGAATGATACTATGCAATATGTGTTATCATTCCCACCCCCAAACAAACAAGTAGAATATCCCAGTTATGGTAAACCAAGAATTGGACTTCATAGTTGACCTGGGCTCTCGTAATTCCTGCTCAGAGTTTTGTTTGCAGTTACTTCTCCAGTATACTACCTGCCCTTAGGATGGCTGGACATGACACCTACAACAGTAGACCTATCTTCTGTCTTTTGCAGTTCTGACATCGATAGGTCTTCATTGCCCACCCCCCTTTTTTATCCTATTGGACTTTTGCTTGACTGCCCTGAGGGGTATTAGTAATTTTCAACATCTAGAAGAAGAGGTTGAACATTTTTGTTCCTCCTTTTCCAGGAGACTCTTATGTTCATATTAATAAACTCTGTGTATTGATACATATCATGTTCATGTGTGTTCTCCTGCATGCTTGCATTTGAATGCTGTCTGTGACACACACACATGCATGCATGCAGAACAGGACTTCTGTTTTACAGGACTTCAATGCTAATGATAGTGATGATGATGATAATAGTTAACACTTTTGAAGATTAATGCATGCCAGATACAGTGATTAAAAGTATACTTTATTTTACTTCTTCACACATTCATAGGAGATTAGCCATTATCATCCTATTTTTTCAGATTAGGTAAGTAAGGCACAGAGAGCTTGAGTAACTTGTCTAAGGTCAAACGCTCATTAATAAAAGAGTCAGTATTGAAGCCTTAGGTCTATCCAACCTGAGACCCAGGACTTTTGGCCAAGTACTTCTGCCATCCTACAAGTATGTATTTAATTGAAATAAATTTTGTTGACTTAAATTAAAAACTTCTTGAATTCAGTATCTTCATATTTTGTATATATTTTTTATGTGTTTAGTTCAAACCATAGGCTCCTTTGAGCTTAGCGATATTAACTTCTTTGTAGGAATCATCAAAGCATTTGGCACATAAAATTTGCAGCTGAAATAATTTACACTATTGTAAAACAGATTTTATGGAAGAAATTTTGCTATTTGAAGGTTTACTTTCACACTTGGCGTCTGAATGCTTACAGCAGACATGCAACAGTGTTCTATGCTCCATCCAGCGCCATTGTTTTCCTCTTTCTATTGACTCATTCTAGGGTAACATGTTCACTATAAGAAAAAAAGTCTTAAAAGAGGCAATTCTGGGATTTAAATTTTCTTAGTATGTTAGAAATTGCATAATTTAGTTTGACATTAGAGTAACCGCTATAGAAGAAAGTTACTCCCAAGGTCATTCTTCAGTTCAAATATTGCTTCAATTTTTTTATGAAAAAACAAAAGATTTCATAAATAATAAGAGAATAGCAATAGTTAATGCACTGTGTATTGTCTTCGGAGTAGTTACTCACAGTACAAAACATAGACCAAAAAGATTCTTACAAAGAAGAAACTAACAGATAGTAGCACACAACTCTTCAACAAACTAAGATAAATGGGATCATATCAAAGGAAACAACCATTGGAGTGGAGGGACGACCTACAGAATGGGAAAAAAAAAATTGCCAGCTATTCCTCAGAGGACTAACATCAAAAATATATAAAGAATTCAGAAAAATTAGATTCCACATAATAAAATACCCAAATCAAAAAATGGGCAATTGAAATGAATAGACACTTCTCAGAAGTAGTAGTGCAAGTGGCCAAAAAACACATGAAGAAATGTTTTAATTTAACATACAGAAATAAGAATATGTATACCAGATCAGTAATTTTATTTTGAAATACATAGTATCATGGCTTTAATTGTGTGGAATCCATTATATTCTGCATTTCTCCTTATAAATTGAGATGGTATTAAATGAATAATTTTTTAAAGATGATTTTTAAAAATGTCTCTTCATCCTACATACTGTTTCAAATTAAATATTGTTTGTGATAATTCTCCAAAAACTGAAATGTATAAATGTACAGTTAAGATTGTTATTTGGATTAAACATTTTTCTAGTAAGGGTATGCCTGTATATCATCAAAGAGCCTCTGTTAGCTTTTTTTTTTTTGGCATAACTAGTTGATCAAAGAAATGTGATGAGCCATCTGTTGATTCTATTATTTTTAAAAATCCTAAGTCATTCCTGGAATCTTCTATGATTAGAGTTCATGTGATACTGAGTAAACATAGTTTCTACTTGCTGCTTACTATGAAATATACTTCCCTACCCACACACACCCCGCACCCCCTAAAAAGAAAAAAGCAAACTAGCAGGAAAGCTTTCCTGGCACTAGGAAATTTAAGAATCCTTTGAAAAAGTTAAGTTTATTGGCTCTGATAGAGTTTATAGTAACTGTGTCATTTCTTTATTTCCATAAGGGAGTAATCTTAGTTGATATTCAAATTTTGGTGATCATGGGCCACACAGGCTTTCCCCACAGTGTGGACACTTCCAAGATGTGAGGAATTATAGAGAAATATACAGTTGGGAGGAAGATTCCAAATAGTAATTTTTACAGATGTTGATTTTCTGTAGCGGTAGAGTGAAGACATTTGCTCCATAATATGTTATTTATGGATTTGTTCTTAACTCTTCATGAAGACCTAATTATTGTGTGAAACATCATATATATCTTCAAAAGAAAAAATTATTCTTAGCCTGAGGAATTTTAGGAATTTCTTTGTAAGGAATTTATGTGGAAAAAGATTTTTGAAAAGAATTTATACGTTTTACTTGAAATGAGATGTGAAAAAAATTTTTACCAAAAGATTCCCATTGTTGAGCCATCTAAATGATACTCCAAGACTCATTTAAAGGTCTTTTGAAAATTGTGTTGCTAGGGTTCTGGTATAGTTCACTGTGCTTGATTAGGCCCTGCATTCACAGTACCAAAAACAACTACAAAAAATTATGTTGATATTTGCCATAATGAATTCTCTCCCTCATGCTGATCTCTGAATCAGCTTGATTTTGCTGCTTTTTTTTTCAGAGGGGCAGCAGTTTCTACTTGACAGTTTGATTTTCTTTCATCTTAAATTTCATATAAACTTAGGAAAGTGTTTTAAAGTAGCTGTATAGCAGAATTTACTTATTACCCCTTAAATATTAAGCTTTTCAATATGAAAATTCTATGAAGATGTATGTTCCATGTCAATTTTAATTAAATACATTATTAGAAAAATTTCTTAACCAACACTGTGGATCCTTCCTACATTTGTCTGCTTTGTAAGTTATTGCCATATAAACTTAGCTTTGCATTTTAATGTAGTTTAATTGGCAAATGTTTAAGAATGCAAATATAACTTTTTAAACTATAATTTTTAGTGTATACTTGACACAGGTAATTTCATGAGTACTTGAAAGCCGCTTATCCACTTACTATATGTATCATATAATGAGAGAGGATAGAAGATAAAATCTAATTTTCCTCTCTTTACATTTAGGAGCTTTGCATTTTGAGGGAATGGCAAATCTAATAGCTACCAGAATAGCCAGCGCTCCCTACTTTTTCAGATAAGGTATAGAAAAATCAATACATACAATCACAACTGACCTTTATTAACCAGCAAAGAAGATCATTTTATCTCTGGACCTCTTACTCATTAATATTAGGAATTTTCATTAGTTTTTGTTGTGTTTTGTTTTTTGTTCTTTGGGTACCAGGGATCAAACTCAAGACCTAGCGCTCGCAAGTGGCCCTATTAGTTCTTAATAGTGGGAGTCAGGTGCCAAATTGCATGTAGCAATTCATACTTGATAGTAAGTAAATCTTTTATTAAATGGCTAAATTAAATTATTTCACACTACCAGCACTACTGAGGTTGATGAAATGACAGAGGAATAAGAAGTACTAGCCCTCTTTATTTTTTTAATGTTATAGAATTAGAAGCCAACTGTCAAAGGCTTACAACGAAATCTTGTATTTGTCAGTTCCTGGCTGCAGGTTTTGGAAGTTGGATTCACCTGACCCAACATTTACAACTGGCTTCCATCTGTTACCTAGATACTTTAACAAAGTAAATCATTTTAAATAAAGGGAACTTGGATCAGCAATTTATGGAGTGTTCAGCTAGGTTCTTCTGTCTGGGAAAGCCTTTACCTTTTTATCAAGTTGGCAATAAAACAATTGGGAATACTTTACATTGAACAGTGAGGCAAGAATATATTGTGGCAGATATTAGCCAGTTGAGATAAAATTTGGAAAGATTTTATTTTTTTGTCAGAGAGATTCCTAAATAAATATGAGGGGTTTAGACAGCTCAGTTAAGACATGGGAGAAAAAAGGCTAGGGGTTGAGGTTATAGCTTTATTTATGTAGGGGATGTGAGGTTCATAGGTTCAATTCCTAGCAACACACACACAAAATCTAGTCAAAAGACTTCAACTGATATTTCATAACCAGGATGTCCAAGTACGTAATAAACACATAGTAGCTTTGTACTGTCAGTCATAACAGAAACACAGATTTAAACTTCAGTGATACACCCCATATACCCACCAAAACAGCTTTTAAAAGGCTGAATACCAAGTGTTGGTGAGAATATGGAGCAACAGATAATACCATACACTGCTGATAGAAGTTGTAAATTTTGCAAATGCATTGGAAAACAACTTGGCAACAATACTGACTAAAACAGACGTCTGTTCCTATCAAATGAATATTAAAACATTGAAGATCCCCAAAATGTTGATATCACAGGTTCATGCCTTTAGATTAAGTCTTCTAGATTGTAGAGAATAGAGATTAATCTGTGTTCCAAACCAAGAAAGTTTAGAATGTGCTACCTCTAAAGAAAGCTAGAAATATATACTTTACTTGAGTGCTCTTACTGTTCATAAATTGTTGCTCTCTAATCATCTGCCTGTAGCTACAATTAATAAATGTTAACTCCACCCTCTTATTCTCTCTGATGTGGCTGTATTTAAATCAAACACTGGTGATAATGGAACTAAAGCCAGGAGCAACTCCAGTTCAAATCTGACAACACCCCCTCCCCTAGGAAGCCATACAAGGCATTCATGGACATTTAAAGTGGCTCTAAGAACATAGAGTCTTGACTAGATGCCATCCCTCCTGAAACACCCTGTTCCTGCCAGTGCATAAGTCAAGAAAAATGAATACAGACCAGTACAGGACCTGGATGCCATAAATCAGGTTATTGAGACTACACATTTGATGGTGCCAAATCCACAAACACTGATGGGATTTATTCCACCAAGTGCTGCCTGGTTTCTCTGCCTAGATTTAAAAGCTGCTTTTTTCTGCCTCCACTTGGAATCAGTCAACCCATTTTTTCGTTTCAGTGGGAGGACCCACTTACTGGCATAAAAGAGCATCTCACTTAGACGTGGCTTCCCCAGGGGTTTATGAACTCCCCTATGATCTTTGGGGATCGGATAAGGCCACTGATCTCAAGGCCTTTCCTACACTAATAATTGACTGTTTTACTACAATATTTATATGATCTTCTTTTCCAGTTCCCTCTCTTGAGGACTGTCTCCAAGGGACCAGAGATGATCTTAACCTGTTCTAGAATGCCAGGTATAAGGTGTCTGAGAAGAAAGCCCAAATTTACCAACAAAGGGTCAGGTATCTGGGTTTATAGTAACAAAATGGGAATGCAAGCTGGGCACTGAACAACAAAAAAAAGCTGTGTGCCCTCACAAACCTGTCTACAAGATGTCAGATAAGGTGCAGCAAGTTTCTACTGCATCTGGAATCCTTACTTCTCACTCATGGCTAAGGCCTTATAAAATGAAGCTATCAAAGGGTGGGTAAGAAGCCCCTTCTCTGGGAAGCTGACCAGGAGAAATCTTTTAAACAACTCAAAGAATCTTTGACTCTGGCCACAGCTTTGGGACTGCCAGATATAACCAAGCCTTTCTTCCTATATTTCCATGAATGGAAGAAAATGGCCATTAGAATTTTAACTCAGATCTTGAGATCCTGGCATTGCCCAGTGACATACTTGTCAAAACAATTATACTCTGTGGCCCTAGTATAGCCTCCATGCTTTAAGGCACTTGAAGCCACTGTCCTGCTGATGCAGGAAGCTGACAGGTTAACAATGGGACAACAATTGACCATACTGTAATGGAGGTGGGGGAGAGCAGAGAGACCATCCAGAGGAGACCTTGTGCAAGTAAGAGGGTGGTTTATTCACTTGCGTGAGAAAACACAAGTGAGCTGAGTCTGGGAAAAGTGGACTCAGCAGTGAGTGAGGCAAGAACAAAATTTTAAAGGGGAGGGGAGGAGTTTGCTGCCCTGAGGAATTAAGAGGTGGAGTGAGGTCACAATTCTTGGGATGGGTGGTGGTTGCAGGTGCTATCAGGTTTCCTGGAATTGTAGTGGCTGGGACAAGACTTACTGTCTTTGTTCTTTTCTGAAGTTTCCCACAGTGCCTTCCAATAATGGCCTTGTCTGTTGGGCATGACATATACAAGTACTGGACTCAGTTATAACCTTAATGGAACAGAGAGGGCACCATCGGTTATCAAATCTGAGGATGAATTGTTAATCATCAGCCTCTATGTGAAAATCTCACAAATTTAGAGATTTTGAACATTCTTAAAACAGCCACTTTGCTTTCAATTGAACTGGGACCCACCCCCACCCCACCCCCCATCCATGACTGTGTAGAAGTAATAGATGAAATGGTCTCGAGCTGAAGAGATCTCATAAAGCACCCCCTCAGAGACCCAGATATCAGATATTTCACAGATAGAAACAGCCTTTTGTTAGAAGAAGTCCAATTGGCCAGATTTGCAGTGATGAGATTGGATTCCGTGGTAGAGGCTTGGCCTTTGCTCACCAGGACTTTAGCTTAGAGGCAAAGCTAGTGGCCTTGACAAGGCCTCTCTTGTTAACAGAGGACAAAAAAATCTAATGTCTGTACTGATTAAAAATAAGCCTTCACAATATTGCATATGAATTGAGGCCATATATAAAAAAGTGGACTCTTAACTGCTAAAAGAAAAACAATAAAGTACAAAAAAGAAATTTTGTAGCTGCAAGATACAAGCGCAGATACAAGAAAGTGGTTGTTATACACTGCAGGGGGCACCAAAGCACTAGAGCATTCGAATCCAGAGAGAACAGAAAAGCAGACAGAAAAGCAAAATGGGCTGCTGATAGCACCCTAAACTTAAAGAAGGACACTAGCCATGACCCTCATCTCTGAGCTTCCTCTCCCAGACACCCCAAATTATTCTCCAAGTGAGAAACCCTGGTTTGCACAAGAAGCTTGAAGTATATAAAGGGGGAGACAATTGAAGTTTTCTGGTGGGAGGCTAGCCATCCCCAAAGCGCCCGGCCCCAAGTTCATAAAACAATTTCATCAGGGGTCTCATGTAGAAAAGACAGGATTAGGCTGCCATTTCTATGTGCCATGGCTCACTGCCATTGCTTGAGCTGTTTGTCAGCAATGCTTAAACTGTGCACAAAATAAACCAAGACAGGCACCCCCCCAGCCCTCAGGTTTCCAAAACACAGGAGCTACCCCATAACATGCTTATGGACTTTACTAGTTTTGAGGAGGTGACTAGATATATGTTAGTGCTTGTCTGCACCTTCTCAGGATGGGTTGAGGCCTTCCCCACTTGAAGAAAAGGCACAAGAGATGGCCAATGTACTCCTAATTGACATCATCCCAAGATTTGGCCTGCCTTTGACCTTTGGGTCACACAATGGACCAGCATTTATAGCCAAGATAGTCCAGGAGCTCACACAGATGTTAAAGATACAATAAAAGCTTCACACAGCTTACTGCACACACAGCTCAGAAAAAGTGGAACACATAAACTGGACACTCAAACAATTGCTTAAGAAATATTGTAAAAAACAACTTACTTGATATGAGATCAAGTCCTACCCACAGTTCTCCCCTGAGGCCAGTGCACCCTCACCAAACAAACTGGGTATTCCCATTATAAAACTGTGTTCAGCCAGACACATCCAATTATAGATCAAATTAAGGGTAATCTCTGTGAGATAAGAAAATTGTCCCGAGTAAACCAATACAGGCTTTGCAAATGCCCTGCAAAATATCCATAGCTGGGTAGAAGATAAAGATGCCCATAGGTCTGGCAGACCCAATACACCCTTTCAAACCTGGGGACACTGGGTCAAGAAATAAAATCCATCTCCTCAGGGACACAAATGATATGGGCCCCATACTGTCATTTTTGTCTGCCTCCACTGCTGTTAAAGTTGCAGGAATCATGCCTTGGATCCACCACAGTTGGCTGAAACAGGCTACCCAAGACTGCTAGACAAGCCAGCAGGATCCAGAACACCCGAACTAGCTGATCCTGTGACAAGATCACCACCAGAGATGACAGCCCTGTTCTAGTCACCCTGGAAGCTGACAAGTCTATGCACAGCCAAGGCTTGTAGATCAATACAGAATCACAATGACAACAAATTTCTTATCCTCTTTGTTGTAATTCTCCCTTGCCTCTTATCCCTACTTGTGAAAAACATTCAATTGGCCAGAGTCTCTTGACAGGCATACCACTACTTGACTGACAGCCTTAAATAAGTGCCAATCTCTGCTCAGTAGGTTGTACTGTCCATCCACATTGTGACAAAAAAATAATGATGATTATATTTTCTAGTAAATCTTGTTATGAAAAGCATCAAAGGGGACTGGGGATTTAGCTCAGTGGTTCTGGCACCTGCCGCACATGCACAAGGTCCTGAGTTTGATCCCCGGTACTAAAAACAAAAGCATCAAATGAGGGAATGAAGCAGGACTTTAAAAAAGCACAAGCCTAGAGCACTCCCCCCCAGTCACCCCTCTCCTCTATAGCTGTAACTCCTTGTTTTGCTACAGATAACATAAACAACAAGGTTCTTGCTAACAGAGTCCAGTGAAGACCTGACTTCATAGGAATCTGGTTTCCTTCAAGGATGTACACTCATCCTGGTACTAATAGGACAGTTACATGAAATGTAAATGAGGTCTTTGTAACTTTAGGGAACTGCATGGCCTCAAAAGATACAAATGAGATTGACAACTATGCCTTGTAAACAAAGTTCATAATGCCTTCACAAAAGATTCACAGGAAACAAAACTGTCATCATGTGAGACATGACTAACTTGCTTTTTCTTTGCTTCTATAACTTCACTTGCCCCCCATCTTTCATGTCACTAGAAAGAACACTCCCCTTTGATCAAATGTATAAAAGCTGGAACTTCTCTTTGTTCAACACTCTTCCTATGCACAGAAATCCATTTAGCCAGTATACAATTTAAACCTTAAAATAAAATCCTCCTGATTCCCATTGGTCTCTTTTGTCCCTCGGAATTCTGCAACAGTTTGGTGGTCATGAATTTCTTCAGTTGTTCTGTGTCATGGAAGTATCTTATTTATTCATTGACTCTAAAAGATGCTTATTCAGGGTCCATCAATCTGGGTTGGAGATTGTTTTCTTTCAGGACTTGAAATACTTCACTCTAAGCTCTCCTTGGAGTGAAGAGTTAAGTGTTTTGTGTTAAGAAGTCTGCTATGATTCTGATGGGTTTTCTTAAGATGTGATTTGTTTCTCTTCTCTAACAGCTTTAATATTCTGTTCTTGTGTGGAATTTGTTGAATCTTGATATAGAGTTGGCCCCTCCCTTGGCAACTGCACAGAGTTGGCCCTTGCACAGCCTCCTCTGTTCCACTCCACTGGCAGATCTCTCTCCTCTCTCACACTGCTGGGTGCCCTGCAGGGGGTGTGCTGTTGAGCAACTCACTGCCTCTGCCACTACGTCAGAGACAGCCAAAGGCTGATTGGCTTCTACTTCTCCCTCCCCTCTCGCACCATTGGGAATAGGTTGAGGGGAGTGTTGTATTCCCGCCCATTACCCTACCACAGCCAAAGGCTGCTTAAGTCCTCCCTCCTTCTCTCTCACACACTGCTGGAAGCAGGGCAGGAGCAGTGGTGCTGTTCCACTCACTACTTTCACTGCCCTTGCTGTGGTACCTAACCTTGTTGTCACTAGAGTTTCCATTTTGCCACTGTAGCACACCACAAAAAAAGGGGGAAAAACTGGTGGCACATCAAGGAGGGAGCAACTTCCTGCTCATGCATCCCTCCATGTTCCAGCAAAATTTGCTAGAGGTCATATGTTTGGAGGAAGGAGAACAGGTGAAGGGGCTTACATCCCAAATCTATCCGGTGGCTTGAGTTTTCCACACTATTGCAGTCTATCAGTTTTGGGGAACTTCCCCAAATGGCAGTTCCTGCTCCAGGCTACACATGAAGATTTTCACTGGGATACTTCTTGGACCCTGCCTCCCCATTGAAGTGAATGGTAGAATATAATAAAGTGCTGTTTGTAACTACAAAAAGCTAGAGCTTTCAGGGTTTGGGTATCAGCTAGATACAAGGCACGGAGCCTGGCTGCAATCACTGGAATGTTTTCCTATCTGCGATAGGGATTTGCAGAGTGCAGATATATCAGGCCTCTACAGTGAATAGTAGTTTAGGGTAGAATGAGTTATACAGGTTTCTGGAAAAGAAAAGAGCAGGAGACCTGTCATTGTATTCCCAGCAAGAAGTCTAGGTGAGAAGTCTAAAGGCCAATGCAAATAGGTTCTGCTATTTTATCTGAAGTTTTTACCCTGGAATATTTCTTGTGCCATGCCTCCCCATTGAAGTGAATGTCAGAGTATGAAGTAAAGTGCTGTTTGTAACTACAAAAAGCTAGAGCTTTCAGTGTTTGGATTTCAACTTGATACAAGGAATGGAGTCAGGCTTTACTCAGTGGAGTGTGTGCCTGTCTGAAATAGGGATTTTGAGTGTGCACATTTATTAGGCTTCTAGAGTGATTAGCAGTGTGGGGGTAGAATGTGTTACACAATTCTTTGGAAAAGAGAAGGACAGAAGACCTATAACTATATTCCTAGCAAGAAATCTAGGTGGGAAATCTAAAAGGGAATGGATATATGTTCTTCTGTCTTAGCTGAAGTTTTCACCCTGCCTCCCCATTAAAATGAATGGCAGATTATGAAATAAAGTGCTGTTTGTAACTCCAAGCAGGTAGAACTTTCAGTGTTGGGATATCTACTAGATACGAGAAAAAGAGTCCGGTGTTACTCACTGGTCACTCTACCTATCTGCAATACTGATTTTCATAGTGCACATACATAAGACTTCTACTGTGAATGACAGTTTGGCCTAGAAATGCAATGCAGCTCTATTGCAAATAAAGTGTCTACAGGAACAAGAAGAGACCCAGAATAGCAAAAGCAATTCTAGGTGACAGGCATGGCAGGGGGTATCACAATCCCCAACCTGCAACTACACTACAAAGCTACTGTGATAAAAACAGCATGGTACCGGCAAAGAAACTTGAGGACCAGTGGAACAGATTAGAAGATGCAGAAACAACGCCAGACACACTCAGCCATCTCATCTTCAATAAAGGAGCCAAACACCCTCGCTGGAGGAAAGATAGCCTCTTTAATAAATGGTGCTGGGAAAATTGGGCTTCAACTTGCCAAAGATTAAAACTAGACCTGTATCTCTCACCATGCACTAAACTAAAATCAAAATGGATTAAAGATCTAAATATTAAAATAGAAACTCTGAACCAGTTGGAATAGAGGTTAGGTAGAACCCTTGAAGACATCGGTGTAGGAAAAGATTTTATGAACAAAACCTCAGTTGCCCGTGAACTAGCACAAACAATCAACAAGTGGGATCTCTCCTTATCAAATGGCTTCTGCACAGCAAGAGAAACCACCAGCAGTGTGAAGAGACAACCCACAATACAATGTGGGAAAAAGTCTTCACCTGCTCTTCCTCATACAAAGGTCTACTATCTCGAATCTATAAAGAACTTAAAAAGATCAGACCTCCCAAATTTAAAGACCCAATCCGAAAATGGGCATCTGAAATGAACAGACATTTCTCAGACAAAGAAGTAGAAATAGCAAATAAATACATGAAAAAATGTTCCACATTACTGGTCATTCAAGAGATGCAAATGAAAACAACGCTGATTCCACTTCACTCTAGACAGAATGGCTGCTATCATGAAATCAACCAATAACAAATGCTGGCAGGGCTGTGGGGAAAGAGGAACCCTGCTCCACTGCTGGTGGGAGTGTAGACTGGTTCAACCACTGTGGAAATTAAGTATGGAGATACCTCAAAGAACTAGGACTGGAAGTCCCATTTGACCCCACTATTCCACTGCTGGGTATCTTCCCCAAAGAATTAAAAGAATCATACCACAGTGATATATGTGCACCCATGTTCATAGCACCACAGTTTGTGATAGCTAAAACTTGGAAACTGCCCAAATGCCCATCAACTGAAGACTGGATAAAGAAAATGTGTTGTTTTTTTTTAATAAAATGGAGTACTACTCAGCCATAAAAAATGAGAAATTAGAGACATGTATAGCTAAGTGGATTCACATTGAGGCCATACTCTTTAAGTGCAATAAATAGGACACACGTATAAATACTGAATTGTTTCTCCGGTGTGAGAAACAAAGTGTAAATAAGGACTAAAATGTATAATATGTAATGTGAAATAGGAAGAAAAGGGGCAAAGGGGAAGGAAGTAGGGCTACGGGAAAGGATAGAAGGGAATGGGATTAATATGAGAAAATGGGAAAATAGGAACAAAATCTTTGTAACTAGGGAGGACTGGAGGGGTTGAAGGGAGGGCTGGGCAAGGGTGAAAAATAAGAACCAAGAGAGACTATGTAAAGGTGCAAATTTCCAATGATGAATGTCATTATATTGTATACCTAAAATGTCCCAATGATTAGAATGAATAATCGATAATGCAAAATAGGAAGAAAAGGTCCAAAGGGGTAGGGGTAGTGGGAGGGGCAGGGGAAAGGAAAGAAGGGAAAGGAAAAATGCTGAGAAATGGAAAAAATGGAAATAAAGTCTTTGTAAATAGGTGGAGGGCGTGAAGGGAGGGCTAGGAATGGGGCAAAAATAAGAACCAAGATGCATTATGTAAAGGTACAATTCCCAATGAAAAATGTAATTGTGTTATATACCTACAATGTACCAATAAAAGAATTTAATAAAGTGCAAAAAAAAAAAAAAACAAAAAGAAATTGTCTACAGAGGTCTTAATGTCTGACTAACATGAACTCTCTTTTAGAAGTCTGACTTTCCAGATTTGTTTTGCTGTTTTTTCTGAAGTGCACAGGCTAAGATATTCCTTGCCTCTTAGTACCCCTTAGAAGTGAATGGAAGTGTATGACATAAAGTATAGATAGAAACTGCAACCAACTAGAGCTCTCAGTGTTCGGGTATAACCAAGATACAAGGAATGGAGCCTATGTGCAGTAACTAATTTTCAGAGTACACATATATTTGGCTCCTGTTGTGAAAGGCAGTATGACAGAGAAATTGAGATGCAGCTCTGTTGCAAAAAACAAACAAACAAAAAGCCAGAGAAGATGTGAATGTTTTACTAGCACTAACTCTTTCTTAGAAGCCTAATTGAGTTCAAGAGTGGTTCTGCTGTATTACTTGAAGATTGCAGACTAAGATTTTCCTTGCCATTAGTGCCCCATAGAACTGAATGGAAAGATATGAACTAAGTTGCAGTTTGTGACTGCAGCCAGCTAGGGCTCACAGTGTTTGAACATAAACTGGATACAGGGAATGCAGCCTGGCTGTACTTCACTGTAGTGTTTACCTATCTATATTACTGATTTTCGGAGTACACCTATACAAGGTTTCTGTTGTGAATTGGCCAGGCCTAGAAAAATGCCTTGCAGTTCTTTTGCAAAGAAAGGGCCTGGAGAGCTCTGAATGTTTCACTAAAATTAACTCTTTCTTAGAAGCCTAACTGACTTTCCATCATGGTTTTGCTGTATTATCTAAAGGTTGCAAACTAAGATATTTCTTGCAATTGGTGCCCCATAGAGGTGAGCCTAAGTGTATGACCTGAGGTTCAGTTGTAACTGCCAACAGCTAGAGCTCACAGTGTTTGGGTGTAAACTGCATACAGGTAATGCATTCTGGCTATACTAACCAGAGTGTCTAAGTATCTACAATACTGATTTTCAGAGTGCGTCTACATAAGGTTTCTACTGTGAAGGGGAGATTGCTCTAAAAAGTGCCATTCAGGCCGGGGATTTAGCTCAGTGGTCCCAGTGCCTGCCACACAAGCGCAAGGTCCCGAGTTCGATCCCCGGTACCAAAAAAAAAAAAAAAAAAAGGAGTGCCATTCAGCTCTGGTGCAAAGAAAGGGCCTGGAGAGCTCTGAATATTTCACTATTTTTTAGAGGCCTATCTGACTTTCTAGAATGGTTCTGGTGTATTTCCTGAAGATTACAGACTAAGATATTCCTTGACCACCTGTAGAAATGAATGAAGTGTATGACCTGAGGTGCAGTTTGTAACTGCCACTAGCTAGAGCTCATAGTGTTTATGCAGAAGCTACATACATGAAATGAATTCTGGCTGTACTCACTGGAGTGTCTACCTATCTGCAATAACTGATTTTCAGATTGCAGCTACAGAAGATGTATTAGTTACTTTGCTCTCAATGCTGAGACAAAATACACAACACCCAAAGTTAGAGGAGAAGGGGTTTATTTGGCTGACAGGTCACAGAGGTTTCAGTCCATAATCATGTCCAAGGCAGAGTGGCAGAGGAGCAGCAATTCATGGCAAAGGAGGACAGAAAAAGCAATGACCTTATGGCTTTCTGCCCCTTTTATCTTACTCAGATTACTTAGGGTGGGTAGCATTCACACCCTTAATCCTAGTGCCCTCAGGCCTACCTCCTCAATGAATTGATCACACATTGTAGATTCAGCCACCTCCAAATAGCCTATGACTACATGATGCTTTAGGGGGACATCTAGACACAAGCCATAACATTCCACCTCTGGCACCACCAAGACTTATGTACATTCCTTTACCTCAAAGGGATCTAGTTCATCTCCAAGAGTTGACAAAGTCCTAACAGTTTCAACATTCCTGAAAAGTCCAAGTCCAAAGTCTCCTCTGAGTTTTAAGGCAAACTCTTAGCTGAAAGCCCCTGTACAAATGAAATGAAAGTTAAATACTTCCTACATTCAGTAACACAAGATAGACATTTCCATTCCAAAAGTTACAAACAGGATAGTAAGGAATGGGAACAAAGGAAGACCAAAATGCAGTACAGTAATCATTAAATCCCACAGTTCCACTACCAGCATCCTTGGCAATCTGTGGCAAGTTGTGAACTCCAAAGAGCTTGGGTGGTTCCACTCCTGTGGCACAACCAGTGATTGTAACTCCCATGGCTTCTCTCTTGGGCTGGGTCTGCTCCCTCCTTGCAGTTTTCCTCCGATTATCCATGTTCAGGGCTTCTTCAAACTTCTGGGGTCTCCTCTGCACCTTCAGATCCACACTCACAGCTTCACACACTGCCTGGCCTCCCAGGTGTTCTGAAATCTGGGTGGAAGCCTTCCTGACACCAGAACTCTTGCACTCTGTGTGCACCTCAAAATGGTACCACTTGGATGAAACCAATGTGTGTTGCCAACTGGAGCAGTAGCTTTCTTGGCTGTAGGGGTCAAGTGTCTATGAACTAAATCCCAAGGAACAATTTCCCAAGGCCACCACTGTTTGGGAACATGGCATTCTGGGGCTTTCTTCTCAAAGCAAAGTCTTTCATTTTTCAATTTTGAGGCTGCAAAGGGTGGAGTCCTGCTGCTTCTTGTGATGCCTCCAGGCCATCTTTTTTATTCTTCTGTTTCTTCTCAGCAAGCAAGATCCCCTCTACTCTATCTTTATCGTCCACAGATTTACTGCAGGTTCCTTTTTGGCCCATGTCAAACCATTTTAAATAATTCTGCTGGGATCTTTGCTCTTCATTTTCAACATAAATCTGGCTAAGTACCTCTCAAATTAGCCATATCACAACCTCAACATTAGACAGCCTTGAAATGTTTTCTGACAAATTAATTAGTCCACTGCCCTTAATGTCAGCCTTGGGCAGTCTTTTGGCACAAGCAAAATGCAGACAAACTTTCTGCCAAGCCATAACACACATCCTCTGGAGTCCATAGTGAGTGCATTCTTCACAGCAGAAACCTCCTGAGCCTGGTCTTTACCAGCAGAATTTCTTTCAGCCTTCTGATCTTCTGAGCTCTGACCAGAATCTCCCATCAAATACAGCCTCAGACATTCCAGTTCTACTTCTTCAGCTGTCATCTCCATACCTTTCCAATCCCTTCTGACAAGCTAGCTCCAAAGGTTCCTGAAACACAAAGTCAAGTACAGTCACAGCAATGATCTGACTTCTCTGGAACCAAATCCTGTCTTAGTTACTTTCCTTGTTGCTGAGACAAAATACCCAGCACCCACAAGTTAAGGGAGGAATGGTTATTTAACTCACAGTTCGTAGAGGTGTTAGTCCGTAATCTGCTGGTTCCAAGGCAGAGGGGCACAGCAGACATAGCAGACAGGCATCACAGAGGAGAAACATTTCATGGCTAATAAACAGTAGCAAAGCAACAAAGGACAGTCATAGGTCTTTCTATCCCGTATACCTAATCCAGGCTACTTAGGGCAGGTATCACTCACACCCTTAATCCTAGTGCCCTTGATCCTAACAATGTAGCGTGAGTCAATCCCAGCATCACATATTCTAGATCCAGCCACCTCTGAAAAGCTCCACCTATGACTGCATGAAGCTTTTGAGGGGACATCTAGACACCATCAATGACAGAATTTTTCCAGTAGGAAATACTACCCTGTTGCCAGGTGCAGATCCCCTTAGTTTTCTTCTACTGTTTATAGGATCTCCAGTTCTCTTATTTGATTCCTCATATTGCTAATTTGTGTTTCTCTCAAGCCCTCCCTTCCATTTAGCTAGATCTTTATCAATTTTATTGATTTTTTTAAAAGAACCAGCTTTTCTAGTCAACTGATTTGCAAAACTGTCATTTACTAACGTCTTTGTCTTAGTTATTTTTCTTGTTACTAAGACAAAATACCAACCACTCAAAGTTAAAAGAGGTTGTAGCTCACAGTTTGTCGTGGTTTCAATACATAGTTGGCTGCCTCCAAAGTAGGTTGGCACAAAGCAGTAGAGGAGAAACAGTTCAGGGCAGGCAGAGGGCAGCAAAGCATCAAGGCAGCAAGCAGTGAAGTAGTGAAACACCAACCAACAATCTTCAACAGCAGGCCTCTTTCTGTTCCTCATATTTTATCCAGACTACATGACCTTAGGACAGGTAGCACTCACACCCAGGGTGGGCCTTTCCATTATTCACACCCAGAACTATGCTAAACCAATCAAGGGACTAGTCTAGTAATCACACACCCTTAATCTCAGCATCACACACATAATTCCAGCAACACACACTCTATGTCCAGCCACTTCTGAAAAGCCCCACCTATGACCATATGAGGATTTGAGGGAACAACTAGATGTAAACCATAACATTTCTTTCTTTTTTCTTTTCTTTTTTTTTTTTTTTTTTTTTTTGTACTGGGGATCGAACTCGGGACCTTGGACCATACCATTTCTTACAGGGAGCAGGAAAAGGAATGTTAAGAGACATTACCAAAAACACTGGCCCTGAGTCTCCGTTTCCTGTGAGCCAGGATGACATCTTTGAGATTTGAAAGTGGGAAATAAAGACAGAGAGCTGAGAGAAACTGAGTCTTGGGCTGATCTAAGGTGGTCTGGGCAGCAAAGCTAAAGACACCAAGGACCTCCAGTGTTTTATTTGTTACAAACATGGGAAAGAGGAACCTGGGAAACCCTTGGGACACCTGCTGGTAACAAGTATCAAGCAGGACTGTAAAATGAGGGCACTAGTATATCTTTGCTGAAGAGAACAAATGGTTAATTCAGAGGGGAAGAATTTAGTTGTGGCCAGTTGACCTTGCCGGGAAATGAACTCAACTGATTGGACTACTTCCAATGTAACACAGCCCAATTATGGAAGGGCGAGAAGCTTGTGCTACCATAGCCTGCTAATACTTGACAGAGGTGTCTGCTATAATGTCCACTATCTAATTTCCTTTTTCTTCTAATGGAGTTGAACCCAAGGCCTTCATCTTGAGTAATAACCCCAGCCTTTTAAAAAGTCCTTTATTTTGAGACAGTCTTCCTGAGTTGCTAAGTTGATTGCTTTGTGTTTAAACTTGGAATCCTCCTGCCTCAACATCTGAGAGTGCTGGGACTACAGGGATATGTCACTATGGCTGGCTTTTCCTTCTAATTTCTTAAAGTGGAATCATATTTTATCTTAGACTTTTCCTTTTTTTCTAATGTAAGCATTTAAAGCTATAATCTTCCCTCCTAAGCACTTCTTTAACTGTATTGTATACTTTTTGATATCTTATCTTTTGATATTTTATCTTTGAGTTCAAAATATTTCAGTTTCCTTTACAATTACTGCTTTGACATCTGAATTATTTAGAAGTCCAATATTTACTTTCAAAATATTTGGGATTTTCACAGATATTTTTCTGTTACTGATTTCTGATTTAGTTATGATAACATATTCTGTATGATTTCAATCTAAGTTTTTTGAAGTTTGTTTTATGAGCCAGAATAAAAACGAATATTCTATACACTCAAAAAAGTTGCACTTGTGGAGCACTATGGAAATATCAAGTACATCAGGTTTGTTGATGATCTCATTCCAATCTTCTATATACTTGCTGTATTTTTGGTCTAGTTTTTCATTACTTGTTAAGAGATGAATGTTATAATTATCCACTATAATTGTTGATCTTTCTAATTTCTCTTTCATTTTTTGCTTCACAGGTATCAGTCCTTGCTATTAGGACTGTTACATCTTCTTGGTATTGTGACTTCTTCATTATTATAAGATGTGTCACTGTCATTGAGGTCCACTCCTGTAATCCCAGCACTCAGGAGGCTGAGGCAGGAAGATTGCTACAAGTTCAAGGTTAGCCTGGAATACATAGTGAGTTCAAGATCAGCCTGAACTACCTAGTAAGACCTTGTCTCAAACAAGGAACAAAAAAGTCCTACATGTTTCATATTTTATGATTAGCACATTTGAACAGATACAATTTCTTATAACAAAACCATAGTAGGTAGGTCCATGAGATTTCCCAAAACACATACAGAGAAAGCATAGTCTTCAGATTAAAGATAATATTTTCTAACTGATAATAAAGTTCTTTTGCAGGGTTAAACACCAATATCTTGGGTAGGGCCGGGGATTTAGCTCAGTGGTTCTGCCGCCTGCCTCTAAAAAGCAAAGTCCCGAGTTGGATCCCCAGTACCCAAAAAAAAAAAAAAAAAAAAAAAAAAAAAAATCTTGGGTAAATTTCTTGGAAATCAAGTAGTCAAGACTCATTTTCATGATGACGGTGTATGAGATGAGTAAGAAAGGATATTTGTTGCAATTGAACTAGGGTTAATTTATTAGTATCTTTGAGATAAAAAATAATCTAGCTGTTATGGCTTGTGTTTAGATGCTCCCCCCAAAGCCTCATGCATTTTCAGAGGTTGGTGAATCTAAAGTGTGTGATTGATTCATGGTGCAATTAGGCCCAAGGGCACTAGAACAAGGGTGTGCGTGCTACCCATCCTAGTAGTCTGAAAAAAATAAAATGAGCAGAAAGATGCTGTTAAGGCTCCTTGTTGCTTTTGCTACAGTGTGGGCCCCATGAACTGTTTCCCCTCAGTCATGTGCTGCTCTGCCATGGAGCTAGTTGATTATGGACCTAAACCTCTACAAACTGAGCTAATTACACCCTTTCCCCTCTAACTCTGGGTGTCAGGTATTTTGTCTCAGCAGTGAGAGAAAAAGTAATTAAGACACTAGCTTCTTCTGATTTTTATGACAAGATTTAATGCTTTGCTACATCAGAGGACCTATGTCAATTTTTCTCCATTCTCTAAACAGCTAAATATTTCCTTAACATAACAGAATATATCTACCTCAGTTCCTCTGACTAACATCATGCTTAGTGGCAAAAATCTAGAGATATCTTATTAAAGATAGAAATATGACAAAGGCATTTACTGTCATTATTAATAAATAGTTTACTGAAAGTACTAGCTAATGCAGCTAGATTGGAAAAGCAGAGGTACAAAACTTGGAAAGAAGTGGGTAAAACTCACTATTTCAATGATATGCTAGTGTTCCTAGAAACCAAAGAATATGGCAAGTTAGTAAGGTAATGAAGTAAAATAGGAACATGCAGAAAATAACCTTTTCATGTATAAACAATCTACCATGGATAATACCTACATTCAGATTAGCCAGTTATAGACCAATGCTGAAAGACAGCCTGGCTATGCCAAATTGGATTCTGATGCAATTGAGTGCATCATTCAAAGTGGCCATTTCCTGACCTCAAACATCCCTCACAGACAGCTTTGTGGTCAGCTCTCCTCTTCCTAGCATCTAATCCTGTGCCCTTCCTTAGAAATTCTGAAGAGGAGCTGGGTGTGGTGGCCACACCTGTAATCCCAGCACACTGGAGGCTGAGGAAGGAGGATCACTGCAAGTTCAAGGCCAGCCTGGATAACATAGGGAGACTGTCTCCAAAAATACAAAATGAACAAATAAATAAATACAAAAGAAGAAATTCAGAAGTAGTAAAACAGACCCTTTCTTTAAATATACGGAAAAGACAGGTGGTATGATATTTTACTGATTCTGTCAACTTGAATGAGACATGCCCAACTCAATTGGATCAACATAGGGTGGCAAGACCCTCCCTACACCCACCCTAGGGTGGATTGTTGCCTGAGTGGTATAAATGGGAATGAAGAAGGAAGGCTTGATTCTGCTTCTTCCAGGAGCTCCAGTCCTCACTTGCACCTTGGACATTGTATCCTGGCTTCCAGCACAGAACCTTCAGGCCAAGAAGACTCTGATATGGACTTGAACAGGATGAAACACTGAGCTCCAGGCCTTCAAGTGGATCCTTTGGGTCTCCAGCTGGAGACAGCCCTTTTGGACTCTCCCACACTTGATCCTGTGGGCAGGCACTGTAAGTCAATCTTGTAAATTTTTATATATTTGTATATCTTGCATTAAATCTGTTTTGCTAGCAAGCACTGACTGATGCAGGTACC
The DNA here is from genome assembly GCF_053883595.1 of Heterocephalus glaber. Classification (NCBI taxonomy): domain Eukaryota; kingdom Metazoa; phylum Chordata; class Mammalia; order Rodentia; family Bathyergidae; genus Heterocephalus; species Heterocephalus glaber. Next base: position 4,788,238 of record NW_028258454.1, read on the forward strand.
GTTCTTTGGCCTATAAGAAATAGACTCCTTGACCGAAGCTGACTTAGAAAGATAAGTGACAAGGGCTGGGGATTTAGCTCAGTGGTTCTGCCACCTGCCTTGCAAGTGCAAGGTCCCAAGTTTGATCCCCAGGACCAATACAAAAAATTTTAAAAAAAGAAAGAAAGATAAGTGACAGTTATTGATCCCTTGGATAAGCAGTGCTATTTTAGCCAATTTAGACATTTCTATTAGAAAACAATAAGGAAACCTATTAGATATCCCTGTGGACATTCACATAGAAGGTGAGCTCCAGGTTTGGAATGATGTCACCAAGGACATCTTTATGGGACTCTTAGCTGTCCTTAACAGCAGTTCTCTTCCATTGTGGGGGGCAAGCTTGCTCTTCCCTTAGGTGCACTTCTCCTTTAGCTGCTATCCTTCACTGTATGGTGACAGACCTGTGTCAGCAGGGTGAAGACCCAAGCTAGGGAATCTTCTAGAAGGCTTGCTGTGAATGCTGCATATGTAAATAAGGGACCCAGATCCCACCCTTCCTGATTTTAGTTGCTCCTGGGTGCCATGTCTGTCCTCAAAAATGCAACAGTATCCACTGGAGAGCCTGGAGCAGGGAAGCTACCCCACCAGGCCAGGCTGCACTCATGTTGGTGGTTTGATAGCCCTGGAGGACAGTAAAGCAAATTGTTCCAGCCCATTGGAGTGCAAGCAGAAGGGGTGGGGGAAGGGGGAGCAACAGACAGCCACTAGCCAAGTCATCACCTCCTATGGCCAGAGTAGGGACAAAAGAGAGAGTCACTTTGTCTGTCTCACGTTCTCAGCAAAGATTATGCCCCTTCAGACTCCAAGCTCCCTGTGGAGAATATGGTGCTGTATGCTAAAGATGGAGCTGGAAAAATGAGCTTAATAAGACCCAGATTACAAGGGCCTCTGTAAATTTTCAGTGGGCTCCGTTTCTCTGAAGCTCACCCTAGTTACTCATGTCATAGCCTTGTATTATTTAGGAATCTTAATGGCAATGGGCAGGTGTTGTTAGAGAACTTATAGACTGAGCCCAGCACAGTGGCACATTCCTCTAATCCCAGCATTCTTGGGGGCTTAGGCGAAAGGACTGCAAGCTCCAGCCCAGCCTAGGCAGTCCAGTGAGTTAGTGAGACCCTATCTCAAAATTAAAAACAAAAAAATTAAAAGGACAGCAGATGTAACTCGGTGTGGAGGCCCTGGATTCGATCCCCTGTATCACCAAAAAACAAAACAAAATCCACTCTGTCATTTTACATCATCAAAAAGGAGATTTTTTTTTTTTTTTTTTTTTTTTTTTTTTAGTTTTTTGAGTCAGGGTCTTGCTGTGTAGTACAGGCTGCCCTTGAACTTGAAGCAATCACCGTGCCTCAGCCTCCTGCGTGCTGGGATTACGGGCGTGCACCACCACACCCAGCAGAAAGGAGACATTTTAAAGGAAATATTTCTCCCAGTGATGGACAAATTATCTAGAAGCTTCTGATATACTCAAAAGTCTTGGTGAATCAATTTCTAAATACTTGTTTTTTAAATCTCCAAATTAGGTTCTCTGCCTTCTGACTGCCTTGCCATCCTCCCTGTTTTGGAGTTGCTGACTGAACTGAAATCTCTACCAACTGGTAAAGAAAGAACAGAAATCTTTGCCCTGTGACTGTGGGAACCTTGTTTAACTTTCAAACTGGCAGTTTCAAGGGTACCAAGTACTCCACCTCCAGCAGAAATGTGGCGTGGCCCCATAGCTGAGAGCTGGTGCTCTACCCACATCAAAGTAATGAAATTGTCCTACACCTGGAGCATCAATAACTTTAGCTTTTTCCAATCGCAGATGAGTGAATCCTTTCAAAGTTCAACCTTTTCATCTGCAGCTAATGATAAACTGAAATGGTGTTTACAAGTAAAACCAAGGGGACTCAGTGAAGAAAGCAAAGATTACTTGTCCCTTTACCTGTTACTGGTCAGCTGTCCAAAGAGTGAAGCTTGGGCAAAATTCAAATTCTCCATTCTGAATGCCAAGGGAGAGGAAAGCAGAAGTATGGAGAGTCCACGAGCTTGTAGATTTGTGCAAGGCAAAGACTGGGGATTCAGAAAATTCATCCACAGAAATATTCTTTTGGATGAGGCCAAAGGACTTCTCCCTAATGACAAGCTCACCCTCTTCTGTGAGATTAATGTGGCACAAGACTGTGTCAACATTTCTGGCCAGAATACCATGAACCTGGTGAAGATTCCTGAGTGCCAGTTGGGAGATGAGCTAGGAGGGCTGTGGGAGAGTTCCCGGTTCACAGACTGCTGCTTCTGTGTGGCTGGCCAGGAATTCCAGGCTCACAAAGCGATCTTAGCAGCTCGTTCTCCAGTTTTTAATGCCATGTTTGAACATGAAATGCAGGAGAGCAAAAAGAATCTAGTTGAAATCAATGATGTGGAGCCTGAAGTTTTTAAGGAAATGATGTGTTTCATTTACACCGGGAAGGCACCAAACCTCCACAGAATGGCCTATGATCTGCTGGCAGCTGCTGACAAGTATGCCCTGGAGCGCCTGAAGACGATGTGTGAGGATGCCCTCTGCAGCAACCTCTCTGTGGAGAATGCTGTGGAAATCCTCATCCTGGCTGATCTACACAGCGCACATCAGTTGAAAACTCAGGCAGTAGATTTCATCAACTATCGTGTTTCTGACATCCTGGAGACCTCTGAGTGGAAGTTCATGGTGGCATCATACCCTCACTTGGTGGCTGAAGCCTATGCCTCTCTGGCTTCTGTGCAGTGCCCTTTGCTGGGGCCCCCATGCAAGCGCCTGAAGCAGTCCTAAGACCCTACCTGTTGTAAGACTCCATTTATTTTCCCCAAGCATTGGCCTCTGAACACCAAGTAGAGAGGGCAATCTGTGGAGCTTTCACTCTGCTGTGGGGAATGACTGCATTGTTCCCCTGTAGGGATAGACGGGACCCCCCTCTGTAAGGTCAGAAAAAGGACACAGGCCCTTTAGAATTTAGGAGAAGAGTAACTTCTGCAATGTTCCAAGAATGTAACTTACAGCCAAAGAGCATCTGGATTTTGTAACATAGTCCACCCAAATTATTGCAACATTGAATCCCTAGGGAGACAGACCAACTGATGGGGTGTGACTGCCCCCCAGAGGGAGGGACCGCATCCTCAACCCCATTAAAAAGGACCGCTGGCCTTCCTCAGTGTCAACCTGCTCTGGGGCCCCCCACTCATTGGAGTGCTTTTGTATCTCTCTCTCTTTTTTTCTGTAAATAAACTTTATTCTTACTTTGTGCTGTTGTCTGATTCCTCTTCCTCTTTCTAAGCCAGAGAGACAGAAAAGCCTGGGAAAATTCAAGGCTGGGCTGGTTACCCCAGACCCACCCAGTGACATGGCACCCCAGACTTTAAAGCGACACTAACTTAAGGAACAGAGGAAGGGAAAGGCCCAGGACTCAGGGCTGCTGGACCAAAGGAAAACCCTCTGCAGTACCTCTGTGCTCCCTTTGGCCTAGCCCAGTCTGACACCAGAGTGCAGTTTAGGCAACAGTTCAGCACATCCCAGTGGTGGTACTGTGAGAAACTACCTGCCTCTGACAGCAGAGGCATCCTCATGTGCCTGGAGCAAAAGAAGGGGAAAAAAGAAAAAGATGTTCAGTTTTCAGAGAAGGGTAATGGAAAAAAAAAATGTTTGCAGAATCAGTTTGTGTATTCCAGGTGTATTTATGTTGAGAGAAACATATTCTGGTCCTTCCAACTGTGCTAAAACTTGGATGTTTGTGGAAACGCAACACCACTGTACAGTATCAGAAGTGCTCTCTCACTGTTAGCACTTACTACTTGGAAGAACAGAATACCCCCTTTTATGCTCTCATGAAAAGTGAGGAGTGAAGGGAAAGGGACACGAGGCTATTCCTTGCAGAAAATGAGTGTTCTGATGATTGTGGGTTTCGGAAAAATCTATTAGTGGTGAAAACTAGGAAAAATAACTCACCCAGAATTCATGCATCTTGAAAAGAACCATGTTTTTTAGATATTGGGGAAATGTTTTTTGCCATTGTTCCCCCTGATTTTATTTCTCTCCTCTCTCCTTCCCTTTTGTTAAAAAAATACAGAAAAAAGGAAACACAAGACAAAAGCAGAAAGAAAAGAAAAATGGAAATTTGATTATCAATTGCTGTATGAAAAAAAAAAAAATCACAGCCCAGATCACTCAGCTGTCCACACCTGACATGCCACCTGTGTGGGAGGAACCAGCCCCTGGCCTTCTGATTAGCGCCTCTTCCTACAGGGCGAACTTCCAAATGTTAATTTTTTCTTTTTGAAAATATAAATAATTATTTTTTTTAAAACCCACTACAAATTAAAAAATACAGAATTCAATCCCTAGCACAAACAAACAAAAAACTGAGAAACTGAAAATTCCTCCTGATAAAAGAAATGAAGCAGAGTGCATTAGAGAGTTGCAAGAATATGTAGAGCCAGGAAAAGACTTCCTAGCTTCTACTCAGAGTACAAATTTGTGTCACGGTGTCTCAGTGTCAAGTTGGTACTTGCTTTCATAGAAATAGAAATAAAACTCAAGCACAAATTGACAGAAAAAAAGCTTTAATTGCAAAGCTACAGGAAAGTCAGGAAAGGACTCCAGCTTAGGTGGCTGGAGGGGGCGGGCTCACTGACACAGTGTCCAGATTGGCCCACTGGGAAGGAAGGGAGGCCAGCTTTCAAGGACTAGCTGGTGGGCTGGAGTCTGCTTGATCATTATCTCGTCCTGGTGTCATAGCTCTGGAATCTGTATGGCTGAGGGATGGTTCCACCTCCAGGAAAGGACTGTCTCTCTCTGTGGTGGTCCCAAGTCATGTGAGGCACTGCCTTTCAACCATCAATAGCAAAAGATAATTTTGAAGTTATCACCTGTTTGAATGATCATACACGAGAAAAAAATATGGCCAAACAGGAACAGGTTTATCTTTTAGCAAAGAAGCCACCAATTGTACTTGGATGGCCTGTAGTGTTCTTACTAAGGTTCCCGGGAGGCTCCCCTAAACACCAAACAGGTCTGTGTCCAATCCAGTATTCCATGTCACCCATCCTTGAGCTAGAAGTGAAGGCATCTTGTTACATTTTTCAACATTTAGTTGAATCAATCAGACAAACTAGCTTTCCAGGTGGCCCAGGTTTGGATAGTGGTAGTAGCACAGCTGGAAACAAGGAAGTTGAGGGAGCCATTCCCTTTCCTTCATGCAACTATAAACACAACACCACCCTAGAGATTATGTTTAAATTTACGAGGTCGTGATGCCCAAGGTGGCAAATCATGGACACTAGTGAGAGAGAATGGGAGTCACCTGGAGTCAGAGATGTCTGCCCACAATGGGAGGCATCTGGATTAGAGTTTTCTGACACTTTAAATACTGGAAGCCTGCATTGTCAAAGGCTCCTCTTCCTCCTCCTTATTCCTCTTGCCCTTCTGCCTGTTCCCTCTGCTACTGTGCTGTGATCTTCAATAAACATAGCTAATTACTATGAAGTGTATGCTTGGTGATCCTTTCCTTGTTGTGCACAAGAACCTGAACTATTTTTGGCCCATTTGACCTAATGTGCCTGTAGCAGGACACTGGAGGAGCAGTAAGAATGAGGAAGAGTTGCAGGGCTCGAGGTCAGAGAGATGAGTAGGTCCAGATCTCAGAGGGCGGTATCTCTGATGTATTATTAGCGTGCTTAGAATTAATCTTTTGGTTGAGAACTAACTTGCTATTTGAAACAGGGAAACAAGAAAATAGCATCCACAGCATACTTCCTAGCTTTTCATTTAGCCCAAGCTCTCAGAGAAATTAAGGAAAGGAAATTCAACCAAGGCTACAGTTCACAAAAGGCACTGCTTTTGGGTTTTGGTGTCATCTGCTGGAGTAGACCACAGACTGCTGGAGTATCACCACATTTCTATTGGGTATGTAGCATAAAATGATGGTACATTGTCTTCTGTCATTGATAGACTTTTAACAAAATTAAAGTGCTTGGTTTGGAATTAGTAAGCAATTTGTGTGCTGTGAATTACTTGGATAACAACAATTCAGATCTTTCTGTAGTTAGCTATATGATTTCTGTTGATTGTACTCTGGCACTGTTTCCGCTGTTATTTTTCTTTTGTGTCTATATCTTCTGATTTTTAGAATTCTAGTTGTAAACATACTGTATATACATGTAATTTTGTTGTTTTCCATTTATATATTATGAATATGTTCAATATTAGTGCCGAATCTGTTATTTCTATATAATATTCAATTCAGTGTATTTGCTATTATTTTAATCATATCCCTATTGAAAATTCTAGGCCCATTTCACTTTTTTTTTTAAAGGAAAGTTTGAAGTTGTAGGTAGTGTTCTCAATACAGTAACATTTTGCCATATGTGTATTTTTCTTGAAAAAAACATTGTTTTGAATTTAATATTTCATTTGGTGCACAATAATTTGAAGGAAAAACAAGTTTAAAAAGAACATTGAAATCATATAATTTATATTAATAAAGCACATTCATATATTCATAAGAATAGAAAATATATGAAAATCAAATTACCTCTTTTATTTGGTTTATTTGGTGTCAGAATTTTTGACTTGCTCCTATATTATTTCATTTTTTTAAAAAAAATGAGGAAGAAGATGATTGCATGATTATCAAATGACAAATTAAGACTCATTCAAAAAATTCTGGAAATTCATTTGAAAATTATTTACTATTGAAACTCCAGTAGTGTTGGTTATAAATAGAAACCTCGATGTTTCTAAAAACTGTAGGAAGACTTGGAGTATGGATTGGAATTGATGAAGGCTTGTAGATTTCTCGGGATGTTTCAGGAGAGGTGGAACCAAACCCCAGGACCTCCTGTGCCACATCTGAAGGCCGTTCTCCCCACGGAGCTGCCCAGTGCACCGCCCCTCCCAGAGAGCGCACAGGCCCTGGCGGTGGTCCGGGTCCGGAGCTGCGGCTGCCATGAACGCCCCCCCCCCCAACGTCACAGCAGCTAAGAGACTCCGGGGACGCCTAGGATCCGTGGCCGCGCGGCCTTGGAGGGGCCTGGCCCGGACCCGAAAGCAGGCGGGGTCTCCAGAGGAAGAGGCAGCAACTGCAGTACAGGAGTCGCGTGAGTCCTGGGACGAGGTCTCAGAAGTGCAGTCGTTCCTGGTGCCCTGCCATGGGCCGTGGGTGGCCCGGTCCAAGGGACCTGAGAGGGTACCCCAGCCCCTCTCGATGCTGGAGAAGGAAGCAGGGGCGGGAACTCTGGTGACCCTAGGTCCATCCTCCACTACTACGCCCTTGTTGGCTGGATTTCAGCTGCGGAATCCCTCCCCGCCCAAGTTGTGATCACATTCCCCACCCAATGTGGATGGAGGGAAGTACTATTCTTCCAATTTAAGGAGGAGGCTGTTTAAAGAAATGATTAAGCCCTTTTGCAAATAAGGAAAGAGTTTCCTGTACTGTTATCTCATGTCCTGATTTCTGCATTGATTTACTGTGCATAAGTCACTTAACCTTTTTGCACGTAAGTTTTTAAAGCACAAAGTGGGTCATCTACCCCTTGGGAATGATGTGTAGCATAAACAGAGGAAGAGTCTTTCAGAAGTTGTAAAGGATGCAGGTCTGTCACCAGGGTGAACCATGGGCTGGCAGAGATGGCCTCATTCCCACAAGACCCGCCTTAGGAGCTGTATGTACATCAGTCCCTTAATGTGATATGTAATTAATTAGTGAATTCATTCAGTCATTCATTCATTCTAGAAATATTTGCAAGGGCTTACTGTTTGCTAGACATGCTGTGGATGTGGGGAGTGCAGAGAGCAAGGCATCATCCCCTGTTCTGCTGGTGTTCACATTCTGTTGTGGTAGAGGATTGATAGGCAATGAAACAAATGAAGAAATAAATGAGAAGAGTTCAAGGGAAGGGATGTGAAGGCCAAGAAACAGGGCCATGTACCAGACAGGGGCACAGAGGGACTTCAGATTTGGTGGTCAGGGCAGACAGGATATTTGGTCGATTACTTAAGTGAGAGGAAGGAACCAATCATGGGAAATTCAGGTGGATAATCACAAGGAACAGTCTGATATATGCAAGGCAAGAAGGAAATTATTTATTGGTTTATTTTTGCAGTACTGGGGATTGAACACAGGACCTTCACACTGAGCTACATCCCCAGCCCTTTTTCATTTTTTATTTTGAGACAAGGTCTCTCCAAGTTGTTAAACTGCCCAGGCTGGGCTCGAACTTGCAATCCTCCTGCCTCAGCTTCTCAAAATGGTTGGATTACAGACTAAAGTTGTTATATTTTATAAAGAGGAAGATGACCAACCTGACACAGAAGAAGTTAAGGGGCGAGAAAAGGAGATTGTTGGAGGGTTACCATGTGTAAGGTGAATGTCCACTACAGGCCTCCTGCTGAAGGCTTGCTCCCACCCTCTGGTGCTGCTGGGCAGTAGGAACCTTTGGTGGGTGGGGCCTGGTGGAAGAAAGTTAGGTCCCCTGGAGGCCTTCAAAAGGGACATCAGACCCTGGCCCCTTCCTGCCTTTCTCTTCTCGTGTCTCTGGTGCCTCCAGGCCTTCTCTGCCACACAATACTGTCATATGCACCGTGCCACCACAAGCCCTGCTTGCCACCATGGACTGAAACTGTGAACCAAAACAAATCTTTGCTCCTTTTAAATTGATTATGTCAGGTCTTTTGTCACCATAATGGAAAGCTAATCAAGACAGAGAAGTAGGCAGAACCAACTCATACAAGGCCTTGATGCTCTAAGAAAAAAACTTAAAATTGGTCTCGTTGGTATGTTTGTATTATTATTTTAGCCATTCAAACAGATGTACATTGGTATCTCAGTGTGGTTTATTGGTTTTTTGGGGTTTTTTGGTACTGCGGATCAAACTCGGGACCTTGCACTTGCAAGGCAGGCTCTGGAACCACTGAGCTAAATCCCCAGCTCTTGTTGTGGTTTAAATTGGCATTTCTGTAGTGGCTAATGAGATCCCATCTGTATCACCTTTGGTTCTTTGTTCCATTGAAGTCTTCTCTATTTTTCTATGCTGTTTTCTCACTGTTGAGTTTTGAGAACTCTTGGTATATTTGGCATATACGTTGTCAGATATGTGATTTGCAAATATATTTCTGCAGTCTGTAGCTAATCTTTTTATTCTCTTAATAATCCTTTTTCATAGAGTGCAAGTTCTACATTTTTATGAAATCCAATTTGTCAGTTTTTGCTTTTATGACCGTACTGCTATGCTACATATAAGAACTCTTTGGCTAAATAGAGGCTGTGTTTTTGTCTACAAGTTTATAGCTTTATGTTTTAAATTTATATCTAAGATACATTTTGAGTTAAATTTTGTATTAGATATGAAGTTTACATCGAGGCTCTTTTTTTTTTTTGTACCAGGGATCAAACTCGGGTCCTTGCACTTGCGAGGCAGGTGGCAAGGCTCATTTTTTAATATGGATGTCTAATTATTCAAATGCCATTTGCTGCCACTATCATCCTTTCTCTGTATTCAGAGCTTGAAAAACTTTCGTCAAAAGTCAATTTTTCATATTTCTCTAGGTTTATTTCTAAAATCTATGTTTTATTCCATTGACCTATGTGTCTACCTCTTTGCCAACCCCTGTTGTATTGACTCGTGTAGGTTTAAAATAAAAGTAAGTGGTTGAGCATGGTGGAACACACCTATAATCCCAGCACTTGGGAGGCTGAGGCAGGAGAATCACAAGTTCGAGACCAGCCTTGGCTACATAGTGAGTTCAAGGACAACCTGAACTACATAGTGAGAGCCTGGCTAAAAACAAACAAACAAACAAACAAACGTAAGTAGCATTACTTCTCCAGCTTTATTCTTTTTCAAAATCGTTTGGGCCTCTCAAAATTGTTCCTTTTCCTCTCTATATAAATCTTAGAATCAGCTTATCTATAGCTTCAAAATGGCCTTTGACATTTGCTTGTTATTGCATTAAATTTATAGATCAATAAGGAGAAAATTAGTATTTTTAGAATGTTGAGTCTTCCAATCCATGCACTTACATTTTTTCATTTATTTAAGTGCAGGAGTTCAGCTTGAAACTGTGCAAAGCAGGCTATAAAATATTATTGAATTGGCTTATAATTTGGCTATTGATTAAATTGTGAGTCTGTCCTAGGCCTACAAGTGACTTGCTAGACGAGCCTTCAGCTGGCATACAGAAACAGATCTCCCTATGCCAATGGTCATAATTGAGATTTTAATAATCAATGAGATTGTGATGTCTCTGATAGCAAGATGACACTGCAGCTGGGGATTTATGACTCTGTGCAGCCATTCTCCCAAGTCAAAGGGTAGCTAAAGATAACACAGGTGTCTCGTTAACTATGACCTGTCCTTCACAGGAATGCATTGCTCCTCCCCTCTGACAAACCTGGCTCATTAGTGCCTTAGTTTCCCTTTTCCTTACATCTGCCTTTACACCCCCTGATATGTTGTGTGGTAAATAAACACTGATATGTCTAGAGCTCCTGGTCTTAGCCAAGAAGAACTAAGATCAGGTCCTGGCCCCCCATAAAAACAATTTCTCTTTGTCTGTATTACTATTCTTTCATCCTCCACTGTACCCTCAGTCAGGTAGTCAGACAGCCCCTGATATTTAAGCCTTCTTTGATTTCTTTCATCAGCATTTTGTATTTCTTTGGTATAGAGAAACTGTACATATTTTGCTGGATTTATAAGGAAGTATTTTTATTCTTTTGATCAATTGTGGTGGTTTTTAAGTCTCATTTTTCATTTGTTGATTGCCAGTAAATAGAAATATGATTGACATTTAGGTGTTCACTCTGTATCCTGCAACCTTGCTAAACTCATTTATTTGTTCTAGAGGAGTTCTGTGCATTCCTTTGTATTTTCCTATGTAGATAATCAAATTATCTGAAACTAGAGACAGTTTAACTTTTCCCCAATCTGTACACCTTCGTATTTACTTTTGTCAACTTATTGTACTGGCTACAACATCGGCTTTCAACACAGTATTAAAAGGAGTGGTGAAAGTGAAAAATCACTTTTTATTTTTAGGCACAAGGAAAATTTTCAGACTTTTATGTTTATGATGTTGACTGTTAGGTTTTTGTAGAGGCCCTTTATCAGGTTACAGAAGTAGCCATCCATTCCCATTTAGCCAAGAAAGGTGTTTTGTTGCTGTTGTTTGTTTTCTTCTTAATGTGAATTAGTGTTGAATTAAAAAAATACCTTTCCTGCATCCATTAATATGATTACATAGTTTTTCTTCTTTAGGCTGTTAATATGATAGATTACACGACTGATTTTCACATATTAAACCAGTCTTGCACTCTCAGGATAAGACCCACTTGGTCATGGTGTATTATTCTTTTTTATATAACATTGAATTGGTTTGGATAAGATACCTTTTTGAGAAGTCACATATTCCATTCATGAGGGATATTGGTTTGAAGATTTTTATTTTTGTAACATCTTTGGCTTTAGAATCAGGAAAGTTCTGGTCTTATAAAATGAATGTGGAAGTGTTTCTCCTCTTCTGTTTTTTAAAAAGGATTGTGGAGACTTGATGTTACTATTTGTTAAATGTTTGGTAAAATTCACCAATGAAACATTTGAGCACAGAAAATTTGGGGGGGAATAATTTAATCTACAAATCCAAATTCTTTAGAGTTGTGGTGTAATTCAGGTTATCATTATACTCTTGAGTCAATTTTGATAGGTTATGGTTTCTAAGGAATTATTCTATTTCATCTAAGTTGTTGAAATTATGTGGGTGGAGTTGTTCATAATATTCTCTTATCATCCTTTAATAGTTGTGGAGTCTGTAGAGATAAACCCTCTTTGGGCTGGGGATTTAGCTCAGTGGTTCCAGCGCCTGTCTTGCAAGTGCAAGGTCCCGGGTACCAAAAAAAAAGAAATAACTGAGATAAACCCTCTTTCATTCCTGAGTTGGTAATTTGAGTCTCCTCTCTTTTTTCTTGGTCAGTCTGGCTAGGTGTTTATTGGTTAATTTATAGTGTCAAATAATTAGCTTTTGTTTTCATTGATTTTTTTCTATTGTTTTTTGGTTTTCAATTCCAATGATCACTGACTTTACCTTTGTTATTTTCTTCTGTCTGCTTCTTTTAGTTTTATTTTGTTCTTTTGCTTTTACTTTATTAAGATAGGAGCTTAGTTTATTAATGTGAGAGCCTTCTTTTCTAATGCAATCATTGTAATGCTATAAATTTTTTTCTAAACACTTCTTTAGCTGCATCCCACACATTTGCACATATTTTACTTTAATTTTCATTCAGTTCAAAATATTTTCTAATTTATGTTAAAACTCCCATTTTGATCCATGGTCCAGTTAAAAGAAAAAGAGATCTGATAATTCTGAGCCTTCATTCCATCTTGACAATATTCTGGAGTTTGGTAGTGGCTACTCTATCCATCCATCCATCCGTCCATTCATCTGTCTAGTCCATCCATCCATCCAACAAGTATTTACTGAACTCCTTCTAGCACTAGGCATTGGCATGATATCAGGTTCCTTATTGAATTTCTAATCTGATAAAGGAAACAAACAATGAACAATTGAACAAATATATAATATCAAACAATGTCAAGTGATAGGAAGAAAAGATGAAGTAAGGCATAAGGGTAGAGAGTGACAGGAAAAAGGGGATTGTGTGGTTAGATACAGGTTTCCACCAGTGGTATCATTTATATATGAACCTAGTTGAAATAAGGAAGGGATTCTGGACTTCATTTACTAGTTCAGCAAGGTCTCCTATTCTGACCCTCATTTCCCATACTGCCCAGCTCCTGAAGGCACTGGAGCTTTTGACCCCTAAACAGTTAAGTGTTTGGCTAAGCATTTAACTTTTCCTTGATATTATAAGTACCACTGGAGAAAGCATATGTTGTAGATACTCGTAGAAGTATTATTTAACTAAGCTAAAAACTGGTGTTTATGATTTGTCTGGGTCGTTTTCTCAACTCTGAGACCTACTAGCTGGAAGGTAGACAGTGGGTGTGCTGGTAAATATTTAACTACCAGCTCTCCTGCATTTGGGAAGGGAGGAGTCCTGATTTGAAATTGGAAAGTCCTAACTTTTCAATTTCTATTGTGTTATACTTCCTATGGCTGGTTTCAAGCTACAGTGTGATATCACTGAATACAGAGTTGGGAAGATATACACACAATCAACTCTTGGAGCTAGTTCCTGCACAGCCCTGGAAATAGGTTTTATGATCTCCTTTTCACAAGTTAGGATACTAAAATTCAGAATTATTACAAGGTTATACAATTAGCAAATTGTGGTAAATTAGTAAATCATGGAACAGCTTGAGTTCCTAGAGCTTCAGTTGAGAACTTGGCATGGATTTCGAGGGGGGTTGTGGGGAAGGGCTCTGGTTGATTTCACAGCCAGAGCTGAGAACCACTGACTTAACCATGAGTCTTATGGTGTTTCCCTATTATCTTAGAAAGCAGCCTCAAAATTCATTGTTCTTATAGATTGTGGTAGGAAAGGGGTAAGATTCAACTTCAGGAACAGAGTAGAGTCCGTGTGTCATATTTCAGGATACAATAAAGTCTTGGTTTGTCTGGGGTCATACCAAAGAGGGGCAAGAATCTGTTGCATCCTATTAGATCAATACACAGCAGCACAACCAGCTGGAAACAAAGTTGTATGGGAACCTGGACAGGGAACTAACAGAAGTCTAACCTAGCTGGCCCAATGAATCAGTTAAAGTATAAGAAAGAGTGGGGGAGGGGGGATTTAGCTCAGTGGCACCACACCTGCCTCGCAACCTCAAGGTCCTGAGTTAAATCCCTGGTACCAAAAAAAAAAAAAAAATCCAATTGGAAGAAAGAGTGGGTAGTTTGGTTATCCACTATAGCGGCCTACCCCCAGGCTCATGCCCTGGAGATGTAGGGTGATTGTAAGCTTGGGGTTTGAAATCAGGACAATTTGATCACTAATTATCTTTAGACATAAGCAGTTGGTTTAACATTTTTAAGTCTCAGTTTCTTCATCTGTAAGACGGGAATGATAATGCCTACACCATCAAGTTGTTTGTTTTATAAAAGCCTTAGGGTACCTCAACCTATAAATCAGGCAGAAGAAGAAGAGTCAGTAAAAGAGACTGGAAAACAAATGTTTTTGTTTGTTTGTGTGGAGATGGGGATCTCAATATGTTGTCCAGGCTGGCCTCAAACTCCTGGGCTCAAATGATCCTTCTGCTTCAGCTTCCCTGGTAGCTGGGACTACAGGTTCCCAGCCAACAAATGTTTTAACAGAAGACTAGAAAAAAACATGTTATGAGGGGATTCTGGTCCTCCATGTCGAAGTATGCCAAAGTTCAGCCCACATGGCAGAGAAGTCACGATTGGGTTTTGGCAAGATGGAGAGACCTCAACAAGGACAGTTTTGCTGAAATGGAAAGAAAGATGTCAGATGAACATGTGTTGAGAAGAGAGAGTAAGATGGAGAAGTGGAGATGGCCAATACAACCCTTACGAGAAAGTTGAGGTAACAGAAAGTTGAAAAAGGAAGCAATTGTTGGAAAGGAAGGTTTTTATACTGGGTGTCTCAGCACCTTTGTATACATTAAGGAGAAATAAATGATCTAGGGGATAGAGGGAATGATTTCCAGAGACTGGCTTATGAAATAATTAAAAGGATGGGAGAAAATGGGATCCAGAGCCAAGGTGGAGGGCACACACAGGGATGCTTCACTCATAGCAAGAGTGATAAAGCAGAGCATTTGTGGGTTTGAACATAGGTGGGTTGATAGATTTAGTAGTGGAAAGCTGTGAAAGTTCTTGTCCCATTGTTTTTACTAGGAGAAAACATTATCAGCTGAGGATCAGATAAGAGTGGGGAGCAGTAAATTGGGATGATAGAAGAGAAAAGACATGAAATTTTGGAAAATAGAAGACAAGGGTAATGTTTTAGAATACATGAAGAGACCCACTTGAGATGAGTGAGTATTTCAGAGACCAGTTAGTATGTATAGCAATCAGGACCAACTAGCTTTTCCTGCAGCAAAAAAATTACTTCTGAGTCTGAGTGACCAAAAACAACAAAGATCCATTTTTCTATGCATAGAGAACGTCCAACGTGGGTTGAGGTTTTCTGCTCTTGCTAATATCTCAAGACCCAGGTTTCAAGGACTAGAGAGGGGGTACAATTTTACCCTAATAGCAAGTTAACAAGTTAGCTGACTTGTAGACTCACCATGGTGATATAAATGATGGCAGAAGATATTTCTGGGTCAGTAATGAAGGATTTTATTACCCATAGCAACAGCAATAGCCAGAATGTTAATATTCATGTCTGTCCTTCAAGCCCCACTTCACAAGGAATATGTGCAGAGTGTCAGATGACAACTGTACACAAAATGGGTTATGTTACAGAAGAATCCTGCACTTGGGAAACCTTTTTTTTAAAAAAAATCTTTTATTGGTACATTTTCGGTATACAATACGTTTACATTTATCATTGGGTGCTTGTACCTGTACATGATGTATCTTATTTCTTATTTTTTCCCCCATTACCTGTGCGACCTCCACCCCCTCCACCCTTCCCTATTTACATAGATTTTGTTTCCACTTTTTTTCTGTTCTCATAATTTTTCCTTTCCCTTCTTCCCTTTCCCCTTCCCCTCCCACTACCCCTATACCTTTCGACCTTTTCCTATTTCAAATTGTCAGTTATTCATTGTAATCATTTTAATCCTTATTTACACTTTCAGTTTCTCACACTAGAGAAACTATTCGGTATTTACACGTGTGTCCTATTTATTTCACTTAGAAGTATGACCTCAATATGCATCCATTTAGCTATAAATATCTCTAGCTTGTTGTTCTTTATGGCTGAGTAGTACTCCATTTTATTAAAAAACAACATCTTCTTTATCCAGTTTCCAGTTGATGGGCACTTGGGCTGTTTCCAAGCTTTAGCTATTACAAACTGTGCTGCTATAAACATGGGTGCACATATATTGCTGTGCTATGATTCTTTTAATTCTTTGGGGAAGATCCCCAGCAGGGAATAGCTGGGTCAAATGGTACCTCTAGTCCTAGTTCTCTGAGGTTTCTTCATACTGATTTCCACAGTGGTTGCACCAGTCTACACTCCCGCCAACAATGGAGAAGGGTTCCTTTCTCTCCACTCTCCCACTAGCATTTGTTATTGGTTGATTTCTGGATAGCAGCCATTCTTTCTGGGGTGAGGTGGAATCACAGTGTTATTTTCATCTGCATCTCTTGAATGACCAGTGATGTTGAACATTTTGTCATATATTTATTTGTTGCTTTTACTTTTTTTTCTGAGAAATGTCTGTTCATTTCAGATGCTCATTTTTGAATTTGTTCTTTGAATTTGGGGGTCTGATTTTTTCATTTCTTTATATATTCTCGATAGTAGATCTTTGTCTGAGGTACAGCTGCTAAAAATTTCTTCCCACATTGTAGGTTGTCTCTTAGCTCTGTTGGTGGTTTCTCTTGCAGTGCAGAAGCTTTTTAATTGAATGAGATACCAGTAGTTGATACTTTGTGCTAGCTCCCGTGCTACTGAGGATTTGTTCATAAAGTCTTTTCCTGTACTAATGTCATAAAGAGTTCTACCTAACTTATCTTCCAGCAAGTTTAGTGCTTCTGTCTTAATATTTAGATCTTTAATCTGCTGCGATCTTAGTTTAGTGCACAGTGATAGGTATGGGTCGAGTTTTAATCTATGGCAGGTTGAAATCCAGTTTTTCCAACACCATTTATTAAATAGGCTATCTATCCTCCAGTAAGGGTTGTTGCCTCCTTTGTCAAAGATGAGGTGGCTGAGTATGCCTGGAGTCGTTTCATCTTCTAATCTATTCCACTGATCCTCAGGTCTGTTTCTTTGCCAGTACCATGCTGTTTTTATCACAGTAGCTCTGTAGTATAGTTTCAAGTTGGGGGTTGTGATACCCCCAGCCATGTCTCTGTTGCCTAGAATTGCTTTTGCTATTCTAGGTTTATTCTGATTCCAAATGAATTGTTGTATTATTTTCTGTAGTTCTGTGAAGTATATTGTTGGAATTTCAATCAGCATTGCATTAAATCTATATAGTAGTTTTGGAAGTATGGCCATTTTCACTATATTGGTTCTTCCTACCCAGGAACAAGGGATATCCTTCCATTTTCTTCTATCTTCTTTGATCTCCTTTTTCAGAGTGCTGTAGTTTTCAGTGTAGAGGTCTTTTGCTTCCTTTCTTAGGTTGATTTTGAGATATTTCATTTTTTAAGATGCTATTGTAAAAGGAATTGTTTCCAGAATTTCTCTCTCAATGAGTCTTCTATTTGTGTATAAGAAGGCTATTGTTTTTTGAGTGTTGACCTTGTATCCAGCTACTCTACTGAATCTGTCAGTTAGGTCTAGAAGACTTTTGACCGAGTTTTTTGGGTCTTCTATGTAAAGTATCATATCATCAGCAAATAATGACAGTTTAACTTCTTCCTTTCATATCTTTATTCCTTTTATTTCTTTCTCTTTTCTAATTGCTGTGGCTAATGTTTCCAGAACAATACTGAACAGGAGTGGTCATAGTGAGCATCCTTGTCTTGTTCCTCATTTTAGCGTGAAAGTTTTCAGTTTTTGACCATTTAGTATGATGTTGGCTGTTGGTTTTTCTTAAATGGCCTTAATCAGGTTGAGATAAGGACCTTCTATTCCAATTTCCTGTAGTGTTTTTATCATGAATGGGTTTGGATTTTGTCAAGTGCCTTTTCTGCATCTATTGAGATGATCATATGGTTTTTGTCCTCGACTGTGTTAATATAGTGTATTACATTTATTGATTTATGGATGTTGAAACATCCTTGCATCCCTGGGATAAATCCAAGTTGGTCAGGGTGTATGATCTTCTTGATGACCCTCTGTATTCTGTTTACCAGTATCTTGTTGAGGATTTTTGCATCTATGTTCATTAAGGAGATTGTTCTGTAATTCTCTTTTTTGGTTGGGTCTTTCCCTGGTTTCGGAATCAAAGTAACATTTGCTTCCAGGAATGAATTTGGAAGCCTTGCTTCCCTTTAAATTTCCTTGATGAGTTTAAAGAGTAATGGTGATAGTTCTTCTTTAAATATCTTATAGAATTCAGCAGTAAAGCCATCAGGACCTGGGCTTTTCTTTGTTGGTAAATTTTTTATTACATTTTCATTTTCACTCATTGTTATTGGGGTGTTCAGAATTTCTATATCTTCTTCGTTTAACTTCAGCAATTCATATGTATCTAGAAATCTGTCCATTTCTTCTGTGTTTTGCATTTTATTACAGTACAGGTTCTCAAAGTAGGTATTGATGATCTTCTGGATTTCTCCTGGATCTGTTGTGACTTCACCTTTTTCATTCTTAATTGCATGGATTTGAGCCTTTTCTTTCCTTTTTTTGATAAGGTTGGCTAAAGGTTTATCGATTTTATTTATTCTTGCAAAAGACCAACACTTTGATTCATTAATTTTTTTGTATTAAATTCTTTTATTGGTACAATGTAGGTATACAACACAATTACATTTCTCATTGGGAATTGTACCTTTATATAATGCATCTTGGTTCTTATTTTTTCCCCATTCCTAGCCCTCCCTTCATGCCCTCCACCCTTCCCTATTTACAAAGACTTTATTTCCATTATTTCCATTTCTCATCATTTTTCCTTTCCCTTCTTTCCTTTCCCTTGTGCCTCCCACTACCCCTACCCCTTTGGACCTTTTCTTCTTATTTTACATTATCGATTATTCATTCTAATCATTGGTACATTTTAGGTATACAATATAATGACATTCATCATTGGAAATTTGCACCTTTACATAGTCTCTCTTGGTTCTTATTTTTCACCCTTGCCCAGCCCTCCCTTCAACCCCTCCACTCCTCCCTAGTTACAAAGATTTTGTTCTTATTTTTCCATTTTCTCACATTAATCGCATTTCCTTCTATCCTTTCCCCTAGCCCTCCCACTTTCTTCCCCTTTGCCCCTTTTCTTCCTATTTCACATTGCCTATTATACATTTAGTCCTTATTTACACTTTCAGTTTCTCACACCAGAGAAACTATTCAGCATTTACACATCTGTGTCCTATTTATTTCACTTAAGAGTATTCCCTCAATGTGCATCCACTTAGTTATCAATGTCTCTAATTTCTCATTTTTTATGGCTGAGTAGTACTACATTTTATTAAAAAACCACATTTTCTTTATCCAGTCTCCAGTTGATGGGCATTTGGGCTGTTTCCAAGTTTTAGCTATTACAAACTGCTCTGCTATGAACATGGGTGCACATATATCACTGTGGTACGATTATTTTAATTGTTTGGGGAAGATCCCCAGCAGTGGAATAGCGGGGTCAAATGGGATTTCCAGTCCTAGTTCTTTGAGGTATCTCCATACTGATTTCCACAGTGCTTGCACCAGTCTACACTCCTGCCAGCAGTGGAGCAGGGTTCCTCTTTCCCCACAGCCCTGCCAGCATTTGTTATTGGTTGATTTCATGATAACAGCCATTCTTTCTGGAGTGAAGTGGAATCTCAGCGTTGTTTTCATTCACATCTCTCAAATGACCAGTGATGTTGAACATTTTTTCATGTATTTATTTGCTATTTCTACTTCATTGTCTGAGAAATGTCTGTTCATTTCAGATGCCCATTTTTGGATTGGGTCTTTAAATTTGG
Source organism: Heterocephalus glaber (assembly GCF_053883595.1). NCBI lineage: Eukaryota > Metazoa > Chordata > Mammalia > Rodentia > Bathyergidae > Heterocephalus > Heterocephalus glaber. Next base: position 4,807,958 of record NW_028258454.1, read on the forward strand.
GAGGTCTGATCTTTTTAAGTTCTTTATAGATTCGAGATAGTAGACCTTTGTCTGAGGAAGAGCAGGTGAAGATTTTTTCCCACATTGTGGATTGTCTCTTCACACTGCTGGTGGTTTCTCTTGCTGTGCAGAAGCTTTTTAATAAGAAGAGATCCCACTTGTTGTTTGTGCTAGTTCACGGGCAACTGAGATTTTGTTCATAAAATCTTTTCCTACACCGATGTCTTCAAGGGTTCTACCTAACCTCTGTTCCAACTGGTTCAGAATTTCTATTTTAATATTTAGATCTTTAACCATTTTGATTTTAGTTTAGTGCATGGTGAGAGATACAGGTCTAGTTTTAATCTTTGGCAAGTTGAAGCCCAATTTTTCCAGCACCATTTATTAAAGAGGCTATCTTTCCTCCAGTGAGGGTGTTTGGCTCCTTTGTTGAAGATGACATGGCTGAGTGTGTCTGGCGTTGTTTCTGGATCTTCTAATCTGTTCCACTGGTTCTCAAGCCTGTTTCTTTGCCAGTACCATGCTGTTTTTATCACAGTAGCTTTGTAGTAGAGTTGCAGGTTGGGGATTGTGATACCCCCTGCCATGTCTCTGTTACCTAGAATTGCTTTTGCTATTCTGGGTCTCTTCTTGCTCCAAATGAATTTTTGGATTGTTTTCTCGAGGTCTATGAAGTATGCTGCTGGGATCTCAATTGGAATTGCATTAAATCTTTATAGCAGTTTTGGAAGTATGGCCATTTTCACTATATTAATCCTTCCTACCCAGGAGCAGGGGATGTCTGTCCATTTTCTGATATCATCTTCAATCTCTCTTTTCAGAGTGCCATAGTTTTCAGAGAAGAGGTCTTGGATTTCTTTCATTAGGACGATTCCTAGGTATTTCAGTTTTTTGGATGCTATTGTGAAAGGAATTATTTGCCCTATTTCTCTCTCAGTGAGTCTGTCATTCGTGTAGGGGAAAGCTATTGATTTTTGTGTGTTGACCTTATAACCAGCTACTTGACTGAATTTGGTTATTAAGTCTAGAAGACTTTTGGTGGAGTTCTTGGTGTCTTCTATATAGAGTATCATGTCATCTGCAAATAATGACAACTTGACTTCTTCATTTCCTATCTTTATTCCTTTTATTTCTTTCTCTTATCTAATTGCCGTGGCTAATGTTTCCAGAACTATATTGAACAAGAGTGGTGATAGTGGACCTGATTTTAATGTGAAGGATTTCAGTTTTTGATCATTGAGTATGATATTGGCTGTTGGTTTTTCATAGATGGCTTCTATCAGTTTGAGGTAGAGACCATCTATTCCAATTTCTTGTAGGGCTTTTATCATAAATGCATGTTGGATTTTGTCAAATGCTTTTTCTGTGTCTATGGAGATAATCATATGGTTTTTGTCCTTGGCTCTATTGATATAGTGTATTACATTGATTGATTTTTGTATATTGAACCATCCCTGCATCCCTGGGATGAATCCACCTTGATCAGGGTGTATGATCTTCTTGATGATCTTCTGCATTGTTTGCCAGTATCTTATTAAGGATTTTTGCATCTATGTTCATTAGTGAGATTGGCCTATAGTTCTCTTTTTCAGTTGGGTCTTTCCCTGCTTTGGAGATCAAGGTGATGCTTGCTTCCAGGAATGAATTTGGGAGTATTGCTTCCCTTTCAATTTCATTGAAGAGTTTAAACAGTAGCGGCAGCAGTTCCTCTCTAAATGTCTTGTAGAATTCAGCAGTGATGCCATCAGGGCCTGGGCTTTTCTTAGGTGATAAGTTTTTAATTACATTTTCAATTTCATTCATTGATATTGGGTTCTTCAGAATTTTTAGGTCTTCCTCATTCAACTTTGGTAATTCATATGTATCTAGGAATCTGTCCATTTGTTCTGTGTTTCCATCTTATTGGCGTATAGGTTCTGGAAGTAGGTATTGATGATCATCTGGATTTCTGCTGGGTCTGTTATAGTTTCACCCTTTTCATTCCTAATTGCATGGATTTGGGCCTTTTCTTTCCTTTTTCTGACAAGGTTGGCCAAAGGTTTATCAATTTTGTTGATTCTTTCAAAGAACCAACTCTTGGCTTCACTGATTTTTTTGTATTGTTCTCTTAGTCTCCATTGCATTGATTTCTCCTCTGATCTTTATAATTTCCTCCCTTGTATGAGCTTTGGGGTTGTCCTGCTCTTCTTTTTCTAGAAGCTTGAGGTTCAGCATCAGGTTGTTTAATTGGGCTCATTCTGTTTTCCTAATATGTGTATTCACTGCTATGAATTTCCCTCGTAAGACTGCTTTCATTGTGTCCCATAGATTCCGATACGTTGTATTGTCATTGTCATTTAATTGAAGGAACTGTCTGATTTCTTCTTTAATTTCCTCTGTGACCCATTGGTTATTCAGAAGTGTGTTGTTCAATTTCCATGTGTTTATGATATTTTTTGAGTTTCTTTTGCTATGGATCTCCAATTTCATTGCACTATGGTCTGATAATATACAGGGGATAACTTCAATTCCTTTGCACTTCCTTAAACATATTCTATGTGTGAGTATGTGGTCTACTTTGGAGCATGACCCATGTGCAGCTGAGAAGAATGTGTATTCTGATTTTGTGGGGTGGAACACTCTGTAAACATCTGTTAAGTTCATTTGTTCAAGAGTTCAATTGAGTTCCAGTATTTCATTACTTATTTTTAGTCTAGTTGATCTATCTATTTGTGACAGTGGGGTGTTGAGGTCCCCCACTACAAATGTATTAGTGCATATATGGCTTTTCATGTCCATTAGTATTTGTTTTATATAGTTGGGTGCACTAGTATTTGGTGCATAGATATTTATGATTGTCATCTCTTCCTCTTGGATTCTTCCCTTTACAAGGATGTAGTGTCCTTCTTCGTCTCTCTTCATCAGTGTTGGTTTGAAATCTACTTGATCTGCAAAGAGGATAGCTACTCCTGCTTTTTGGGGAGGTTCCTGTCGCATGCAGTATTGTTTTCCACCCTTTCACTTTCAGTCTGTGAGTTTCCTTTTGAATTAAGTGTGTTTCTTATATGCAGCATATTGTTGGATTTTGCTTCTTGACCCATTCTGCCAGTTTGTTTCTTTTGATTGGTGAATTGAAACCATTAACATTGATGGTTATAACTGAAACATATTGACTTGTCATTGCCATGACTTTTTCTTTTTGTTGGGTTCTCCCCCTTTACATTTAATTTGTCATGCCAGATGGGTTCATTCTGCTGGGCTTCCTGGGGTTGTGATCCTCAATGTCTGTTCCTAGGCTATTGTGTAAAATTCTTTGGAGTGCTGGTTTGGTATTCACGAAGTTCCTAAGGTGCTCTTTGTCATGAAAGTATCTTATTTCTCCATCCATTTTGAAAGATAGTTTTGCAGGGTACATCAATCTGGGTTGGAGGCTGTTTTCTTTTAGGGCTTGGAATATGTCACTCCAAGCTCTTCTTGCCTTGATGGTTTGTGTTGAGAAGTCTGCTGTGATTCTGATGGGCTTTCCTTTGTATGTGATTTGTTTCTTTTCTCTGACTGCTTGGAGAACTTTGTTCTTCTGTTGTGTTTCTGGAATCTTAACAATTATATGCCTATGTGTAGATTTTTTTTGATCGAGGCTATTTGGAGTCCTATATGCCTCACTTATTTGTATGTGAAGCTCTTTTCCCCTGCTTGGGAAGTTTTCTGCCATTATTTCTGTGACGAGATTTTTTATGTCATCTGCACTCTCTCCTGTTTCTTCATTGAGCCCAATCAGTCTTATGTTATTCTTTTTGGAATCATCTAGCAGTTGCTGGATGGATTTCTCATGTATGTTCCCTTATAATTTTGAAGCAATTTTTCTTTTCCTGGTCACTAATTGCAACCTTATCTTCTATATCTGAAATTCTGTCCTCACATTGGCTCATTCTGCTGTGTAGACTTTCAATGGAGTTTTTCATGTCCTGGAAATCTATTTGCATCTGTTTTATGGATTCCATTTGTTTCTTATGTTGGGATTCCATCATGTTCCTCAGCTCCTCTCTAGATTTATTAATTATGTCTTGCACTAAGGGCACAATTTCTCCTGTTATCTGAGAAATTATTTCTGATTTCATTTTTTCCAGATCCCCTTTTGTTGCCAGTTCAGTGGGTCCAGGTGGTTGAGTATCAGAGTGTTCCATCTCATTTCCCTTTGGGGTTGCTGTAGGTGATCTGGAAGTCTGGTTTTGAGACTTATTTATGTGTTTTCTCATTTCGACTGGGGCGGGGGACTGTTAGCGCCTGCACGGATTACCTCCTCTGAGCTGGGTGAGGTGGGACAGGGGCCGGGAGCAGCGGTAGGGATGGTGACCCAAAAGCCCTTTCCTGTGGGCTGGTAGCAGCCGGAAGGATGGTGGCCGGGAAACCCCTTCCTCTGGACCAGGAGCAGTGGGATGGTGGCTCAGAAGCCCCTCCCTCTGGGCTGGGAGCGGTAGGAGGGATGGTGGCCTGGAAGCCCCTTCCTCTGGGCCAGGAGCAGCGGGACAGAAGGTGGCCCAAAAGCCCTTTCCTCTGGGCTGGGAGCAGCAGGAGGGATGGTGACCGGAAAGCCCCTTCCTGTGGACCAGGAGCAGTGGGATGAAGGCTCAGAAGCCCCTACCTCTGGGCCGGGAACAGTGGGACTCAGTACCTTGGTCTGGTGGTCTGGTGTCCTCTGCACCTTGGTAATGTGGAATCAGGTGGCTGCCTGTCTGCAGTGGGGTGATTTGGCATCTTCCGCGTGACTCAGGACCTCGGTAGGGCGTGCACAGACCTGCCTGTCTCCAGCGGGCTGATTCGGCGTGTGTTCTGCGCGACTGGGGACCTTGGTAGGGTGTGGGCAGACCTGCCTGTCTGCAGTGGGGTGATTCGGCGTCTTCTGCATGACTCACGACCTCGGTAGGGCGTGCACAGACCTGCCTGTCTGAGGCGGGCTGATTCGGTGTCTTCCGCATGACTCCACTTCCCACCTTCTTGATGTGTGCGATACTGTCAGTCTGAATTGTTTTATTTCACCAAATTTCTTAAACATGAAAAGGAATGCTGATTTTCTTTTCATGTATGCAAAGGAAACATGCAAAAGAAACACCAAGCATAACACAAAAAATGTATCCTACAGATTTAAAGAATGAAATGATGGGTAGAGATTGCAGTAGAAAAGCCAGGAAGAGCGAAGCAAGGAAGCAAACTCTGTGGGTGCCTGGATGATCACTGTAAATCCTAAGTAAAAGAAAAGCATCTAAATGAGGGACACTGCCTGGCATTGATCCAGGGTAGGGAGGAGCACACAGGCAAGGAGGGCATCCCTGTGGAATTTCAGTCATAGGACATTCTTTCTCACATCTTATGCCAGGTTTACATACTAGAAGAGAAATCTAGAAAATTAGGAACAACTGTGGAAGTGAGCATACAGCAGCTATTTCTGAGTAAGTGTGATGATCAGAAAAGCCAAAGCTGTCAAATCCATGGGGGTGGAGATGAAAGGGCTAAGAGCATGGATGCTGCATGGTTGTAGCAAATCATAGTGGGGGATGGGAGAATCAGAGAACAGGCGAGCAGCTGTGGAGCACAGTGGCTTGAACAACTCATTAGTTCGAAGAAAGTAAGTCCAAATACTGGCAGACAGATGAGTTCAGAAGGGGGACCAAGAAAGAAGCGGAATCAATTTTAGCAGTGCAGGAAAGGCTGAGACATGGAAGAAGCTGAAAGTCTGATGGGTGTGTTAGGGGAGGAGGGAGTTGAAGTGAGCAGGGCAAGTGGAGACATGGAAATTCGAATGAAGGTAGAAGCCATTAAAGACAGGCTCCTTCCATCAGAGTGGGAAGAGTTGCATACCTGTCATCCCAGCACTCTGGGGTGCTGAAGCAGGAAGATCACCAGCTCAGGTCTAGCCTGTACTATTGAGTGGCATCATGAGACTCTATCTTAAAATATTAATCAAAAAACGGTTGGAAATGTAGGTCAGCATGAAAAATGAATGGAACTTGGGTTCAATCCCCTGTGTGGCAAAATAAATAAATTTTAAAAAGGCATATTGTAGAGGAATTCTGATGTCAACCACCTGCATTCAGAAGTCTTATGTTCAGCTGAGGTGCCTTGATGGCCTGGTCCTTGGTAAAACCCAGCAGAATGGCTCAGGAAGTCCAAACTGAGATCCACCCAAAGTTGGCTTCCTCAGCTTTGCAGGTGGTTCCTGGAACAATACTAGGTGCCTGTTTCCCACAGCCTTTGCACCCCTACACTCAATGTCTGCTTTAAATTCAATCCCTCCACCAGCAGTAAAAGATTTGTTTTCATCACTCACCCTTGGAACCCTGCACTCAGATTCTCCATAGGTTAGGGAAAGACTTTAAGGGACTGTCTAGAAACTCACTGCTTCAAATCCTGATGTCTGATCAGCAAGACTGGGTGGTTTCTAACCTTTGTTTCTGGTACATAGGCTGTGGTGAATCATTTGTGCACCAGTTCTTCTATCCTTAGCAGTTGTCAGTTTTTTGGGTTTGGGCTAAGTATGGAATGGCTGCTTCATGGGGTCACATTGGGAGAACTCTTTCAGGGACCGCCAAAGGTTTTTCTCCAGCCTGTGGACTATTTAACATTCAAAGTAGAAGTTTTAAGGAAGTGAACATCTGTACAGCCTGATAACATTGGTTATTTCCCATCCCGATGAGAACAGACTCTTCCAGAAGGAGCCCAATGGACTCACTCCATCACAGTCCCAGGAGCCAGGAGTCAACAGAGAGGATGAGAACCTGGGACTTTCTGGTTCCACTCATCCTCAGGCACCTTGTAATTTTACATGCTCACTACAAATCATAGTTGGAGGACCTGGGGTTTTTTAAATTATTTTATTTCTGCAGATTATTTCCTAGTGACCTGTAAAGGCTCAAATGGGAATGAATTACTTTAAAAATGTAACAGAGCCATAGGATTGTCGAGATTTCTTTAGAATATGTGTAAACTTCACTGGTTTCTTTGAACATGCAGAACATGGAATTGTTGCTATGTTTCTTTTAACTACTTTTAGCTACTGTAGTTTTGAAAACATGCTGTTCCCACAAAGTATTGTGTTAGGTATTTCAACTATTTCATGTCCATAAACATATGACCATTTAAGGGAGGCTTTTATCATTTTCTCTATTGTAGTGATATATGCTTTATCCTCAGAGATAAGGTTTAACAACCTCAAATTCTTATAAATAAAAATTCTCACTTGCACATTTGTTCTTCATTTTTCTATTATGAGCCTCCCATGTACTTCTGTCATCTGCTTGGCTCCTGGCTCTGGTGATGCAAAGAGGAGCTGGGTGGTGAATAAACATGAGCATTCCTTGTGCTTAAAGAGGTCAGGACATGCAGCTCTCCAGGAAATATGATAAAGATGAACAGTCCTCTCACCCTCCCAATCTGTGTGAATGTGTCAGGGTGCATCGCTTGTATAGTCTCCACAATGTTATTGTTATTTGACCACATTTCTTTCCTTTTTTATTGTGATAAGGTGGAGTAAGCCCAGGACCTACACCCTGAGCAAGGTTCCAGGCCCTTTTTTACTTTTTGTAACAGGATCTTGGTAAGTCACTGAGATTTCCAGACTGGCCTAAATTTGTGATCTTCCTGACTTAGCTTCCCAGAGTACCAGTATTACTGGCCTATCCACAATATTTGAATTAAATTTCTTAAATCTGAAGTTTGGTGAAAATGCAGCAACCCACTTATACTTCACAGAAATTTATGATTTAGATATTGGGACCACCCACATTTCCAAGATGATGAAGAGATCTAGAAAAAAATTCTCATCCAGGACACAAGTCTCTGGACAGTAATTTTTGGTACAAAGGCACAACAGAATATAATCCGCCTTTCTTTGTTTCAACTTTTATTCCAGCAAGGAAACATGGGGAAAATCTTTCTTGATAGGAGGCAGCATTTTCTACTGAGAATTTCGTAGAGACCCCATGCCCATCATCATTAATGTGGTTTTATTTAGACTCAGTTCTTTCTACCTGGTACATGGTCCCCAAAATAAATCTGTTTACAGAGCTGTGGAAAAAGAATTTAAGTTACTGAGTCAGTTTATACTAGCTTCCTCAAACTATAAGCAAATACTTAAATTTAACATAAAAAGAGGAAATTGTGTGGGCCTGTGCCAGGGCAGCAGGTCATGGTGAGAGCAGGTGTAAGAGCAAATCTCCTCAATTCATGGCTGCCAGGAAGCCAAAGATAAGAAGAGGCCAGGCCAGGGGGCCTGCTGACCCTTGAAAGGGAGGGCCCCAGTGACCTCACTCCCTCCTGCAAGGTCCTGCCTCCTACAGAATCCACCACTAAACACTAATGCTGTGACAGGGACAAATTCTGTATCACATAGGCTTTTGGTATACCATCAAGGTTCTCCAATTCTTACCTGGAGTTGGAGGCACCCACTTGCAATCCCATCACTGAGGAGGCTGAGGAAGGACAAATGCCACAAGTTGGAAGACAGCCTGAGGTACACAGTGAGTGTGGCCTTGAACTTTCAGCCATCCTTCTGCCTCAGCCTTCTGAGTTCTACTCTTACAGGCAGGGGCCACCATACTAGGTCTATTTTTATTTTTTTGATGAGTTTTAGAACCCTGGGAGAGAGGCCAAAATTCCCTGCAGGAGAATTCTCCACTTTGAAGTCTTAATGCCTTGTGTGGGTTAAGGGAAAACATGCCAGGGATAAAAGTACCAAATAAACTTCAGGCACAGCCCAAACAAGAGATAGCCCTGGTCACCTTTCCAGGACTGGATCAAAACAAGACCTAGAATCTCCATGTGGAAGCCACCTGAATGTCCCCTTATGAATAAATGGCTATGAAAATATATCATCCATGTACACAGTTGACTGTAATACCTCCCTCAGAAAGGAGGGCACTGTGACATCCTGCACCAATGTGGGGCCTTGAGGACACTGCACTAAGAGGAAGAAGGCAGACACTGAGGACACCATGGTCTGAGCCCACAAGACGGCTAGGTACACAAGGAGCCCAGAGCTGTCCTTTCATAGGAACAGAAAGGACACTTGTTCCCAGGGCTTGTGAGACGGGAGTGGGCATACATGGTTTCATGGGCCAGAGTTTCTACTCAGGATGATAAAAAAACATTCACAGGTGGATAGAGGGTTGGCTCCACAACAGATGCAATGAACAGTCATGTGTCACAAATGACATTTTGGCCAGTGATGGACCACAGAGCCATAGTGCTTGTACAAGATGGTATCACCTCCTGCCCTGTGAGCTGTCACAGTTAGGTGTGATCACTCTATGAGGTTGGCACAATGACAATTTCAAGCAAATCTCCATTTCCCAGAACACATCCCCATTGTTATTTCCATGTTTGCTGTGACTATCAAGCAAGTCTACCCTGAAAAACAAATAAAGTGTGCTGTGCAGTGGCCCAGTACTCTAATCACATCCCCAAGAGGCTGGCCTTTCATCCTGTGAATTTGGAAGGATGAGGTAAGACGACTTGCATATAGAGCCCAGGGTGGGTAAAGTACAATTTGGACAGAGCCGAGTCTGGATTGTGTGGAGAGGAACAAGGTATTTGAAAGAACTCATGGGCACTTGTCAAGTGTCTTCCCACTCTGCACAGCAGGGCTCCAGATGGGCTCTTCAGAAGACACCCTGGAAGTGGGGGATTATGACCAAATGCCAGAACCATCAGGTGAGCAGTCAGAGACAGTCAGGAGGAGCAGCTGCTCTAAATGGAAGAAGGGATTAAGGAGGCCAGGGATGGGAGTAACAAAAAGACAGGATGGGGGACAAGGATGGCAAATCAATGGAAAAGCTGTGGAGCCATGGATCCAGGAGGGGTTAGGAGATGAGTTCCCAGGATGCATAGGGAAAGCAGATCCTCAAGCAGAGTTTCCACACACCTGTGATAATGTGTCTACAGCAGGAGTTTGGAGGGAAGGGAACAAGGGACCTGGCAGGGAGAACTGGATGCAGATGGAAAACAGTAAAGGTAAAATGTGGAAAAGTGACTCTGAAGGAGACAATAGTGGAAGAAGTTTTGAGTTTGGGAAGAAGGCATTGTGCTAGATGATCAAAGTTTGAACTCCAAAAAGTGAGGTTTCAAATCAAACTTGGTTTCTTTCCTGAGGTCTGTTGGTGGCACCCAGCCTGTCCTCAGGCTTCTGGCTAGAAAAGGAAGACAGACTGTGGAAGTCTAAAGATGAGCTGCAGGAGGACCTGCAATGTCTTTTTGATATAGTCCCTCAGTTGTCACTCTATTTTCTACCTCTAGGCAGAAGAAATAGAAGGACTATTCCTTAGCAGCTGAGAGGTATGAGGAGGAGGACATTCCTGGGGTTTTTTTGTTTTTTGTTTTTTTACTTAGCTTGGAGAGTAAGCCCCAGCTCTCATCTCAGTCCCTGGCCAGAAGAGAAAGAGAGATGGGTTGTCTAGTTCCAGGAAGGAATCATAAGAGTCACAGGGCAATCTGACCCAGATCCTCAACACATAGGAAGCATGGAGCTGGCATGTGGGCTCCACTTGACCCCAAAGAGGAAGTGCCTGTAGTCAGTGCTGCTTGAACACCACAAGGCCTTCACCAAGCTGTTAGGTAAGGAGACCCCACAATGAGCTTCCAACCAGGTCCTTCAAGAACACAAGAGATGTGCAGGTACTTCCTCTTCCCATCAAAGGGAGGTCAATGTGAGGCAGGAGCTCTCCTTCCCAGGGGATTCTAACCCCATCCCTCCTCAGGGATATGCAGGTGACAGAGCTTACACAGGTGTTAAAATATTCCTAGTAATATCTTCCTAATAGTTTAACTGAAAATGAAGGCAAATAGGTTGGAATGGGCAACTTTCTTTACCATACTCTTTCAGAGGAGAAAACATATTGAACAAATGTAGAAATCTGGACAGGGAGTGGACAGCCAAATGAAGGTGCAACCCCCAAGTAAACTTGCCAGGTAGGTAACACATCAGGACTTGGAGTGCTCCTCTCTAATGCTTGTGGCCTCCACAGGATGCAAAACTGACCTCCATTTAATCAGGTACCTCAGAAGCACCTCAAATATTTACAGGGGAGGGTGCTAAGTGCTCTATGGTTAGAGATAAGTAGGGCATGGTCTCTTTCTCCAGTGGGATGTACTTAAATATATGAAAATGCAGATGTAGACATTTGTAAACTTTTTCATGATTCACAAATTTATAGTTGGAGGAAAAAAGGAAGAAAGAAAAGGAAAGAATGAAGGAAAACACAAACAAATGATTTTGACAGAAGATGGATCTGCCAAGGATACATAAGTGATGTGCAATGGGTCCCTGAGATTTTAGAGAAGACACTGATCGTTGCTTCATTCAGTGAGAGATCTCATTAACATTCTCAGAATTCTTAAATTTCTGAAATGCCTATAAACTTCATTCATCCAAAAATATGTCCAAGAAAATCAGTGGCAATAAAATAGGTAGAACTGCTAGAAGCATCATTCAGAAATGAATTTACACACACACACACACACACACACACACACACACACTTATCTAACCCAGTATTTTCCAAATTCTATGCACTTTTCAGGGCACATATATGAAAGCGCCACAAAAACCACAGACTGGAAAACAATAAGTCACATTGCATAAACTTTGAACAAAAAATAATGATAAATGTAAATGTATTATATACCTAAAATGTAACCATAAAAGAACTTAAGAATAAAAGCATAATTATCTTTCAAAAGCTGTTGAATCCTTGCAAGCCATATATGAACACGTATATTTTGATTTATTATAGTCATCTAAAACATGTAGCCTAAACTCATAAATGGATATCAGTTTTTGCATAGTAATTTCCAGATTGTCTCCACTCTTTTTATTTTTAAAATAACTAAAAAGCATACCCTAAATTTGGCAATGAAAGGTTAAAGCAAGTTTTAAGAAATTTAACCTGTAATCTACTTAGCTGTGTTGCATACAGAAAAATTACGTGAGAATCATGGTTTAAATATACATCTGAAGCACCAGGAACAGATAACCAAATGTGTCTTGGAGAAGTGGCATCCACATCACATGAGTGACCTGAAATGAAAGTCTGCGATGGGCGGGGGATTTAGCTCAGTGGTTTCACCACCTGCTGCGCAAGTGCAAGGACCGGAGTTTGATCCCCAGTACCAAAAAAAAAAAAAAAGACCTGAAGGAAAGTCTGGGTTCATGTCAGGCCCACAGCAGCAAGCATCATTTGCCTAACACAGGGGTTGGCTTCCTCTGGGAACCTTAACCCTGGTCCCACTGGTTCCTACTTCTCAGAGCCAGGCAAAGCTTCTGTTCTGGAGCTCCTCACATGGGACCACTGAGTAAAGAGTGACCAACTTCCAAGCCCAGAACAAGTGCCAGCTCTATGGGAGCAAGAAGCCCCAGCAGTAATCAAGAAGGCGGGGATAGGGACTGTGAGAATTCCTTGGGCAGATTCACACTCTGACCCAGCAAGTGTGACCCAGACATCCTATAGAGTGTGACCTCAAGACTGGTCTACAACAATACATGAATTGGTGTCACCTGGGGCATTCACAAAATCAAGAATTCACATGTAACATTTTCAGGTGGCCCAAGTATTCAAGGTCACCTCTGAATGTATGCAATACATCTTCAAAAGGGTTAGCTGTAAATTCAAAAGAGAACTGGAATTAGAATCACTCATGTGAGGCATATAACATAACCATGTGATGTATAGAATGTAAGTGTTAAAAATTCATGTATACATTAAGACTATGTCTAAAACATGGGTCAAATGAAATTTTCAATCTAAAATTCTCAAAAGAATTAAACTCATTTCTCTGCAAGAGTCTTAAAAACTTACAGTACTAAGAAACTCAAATTGTAAACCTTGGAGGATGAATTAAAATAGTATTAAAAAGTTAATTGATACCACCACTTGTCTAACATACTGGTATGGCTTGTGACTAGATGTACCCCCAAAGTCTCATGTGGTCATAGGCAGGGTGTTTCAGACATGGCTGGATCTAGGGTATGTGACACAAGGTGTAAGTGTGTGATGTTGGGATTAAAGGTGCCCCACCATGGGTGTGGGTGGCACCTCCCAAAGGGCAGGTAGCCTGGATGAAATGTAAAGGCAGGCTTGGTTGCTGTTGGGGCTACTTCACTGCTTTCTTGTCTCCTGCCTCCCAAGAACTGTTCCTCCTCTGCAATGCCCCTCTGCCATGCCACCGTGCCATGGAGCCAACCTACTGTGGACTGAAATGCCTATAAACTGTGAGTTGAAATATGCATTTTCTCCCTCAACTTTGGCCATCAGGTATTTTGTCTCAGCAATGAGAAAGAAGCTAAGACACACACTCAAACACAAGGCTTTTTTACTTTATGCCAACAGATTAAATGACAAGGGATTTGTCTGCTTTAATTTGAAATATATATTGAAAACATTTGAGGTATAATTTTTATTATTCCCTTATCTAACTGATTTTAGAATTAGCCTACTAGCAATACATAAAGACTTCTATCCAATATAACTTGTGGCATTTACACACAGTGTTTTCTGCTTCTGAAAGGCAGAAGTTGGAGTCTCTCTCTCTGACTGTCATATACTCAGTGTCTAACATTTGGACATGTGGTTTATACATATGTAATATTTTTGTCCAGTGACTCCATCATATTCTATATAAGTTTCCATGACCTCTTGTTGGTGCATTATATTCCTTTGTGATGAATTAGTAAGTTGATTTCTATTTTGAATTCAGCATTTTGCATCAAGATGACATAGAAACAAGCAAGATGGTGGATGGCAAAGCCTCAGCTTTTTACCCATGGTCAGGCCCCAGGGCTGCTTCCAACCCTGGAGAAGTGCAAGGGTATAAAGTCTCATCTATGCAAGATGAATGCATTCTAGAGATTTACTGAACAACATTTTCTTAATAATATTGAGCTGCAATGTTTAAGAACCTGTTAAGAGGGCAGATCCTTACCACAATGTAAAATATTTATATACATATGTATATCTATCTATCTATCTATGCTTTTTTTGAGACAGGGTCTCAATGTATAATCCAGACTGGCCTTGAACTCTCTATATAGTCCAGGCTGGCCTCAAACTCAGGTAGATTCTCCTGCCCCAGCTTTCCAAGTACTGGGATTGCAGGTGTGTGCCATGATGCTTGGCTGTTTTATTCTTTTTAAATTTTTATTTATTTATTTATTTACTTGGTACCAGGGATCGAACTCCGGTCCTTGTGCTTATGAGGCAGGCGGTGGAACCACTGAGCTAAATCCCCAGCCCCTCTTTTTTTTCTTTTTGCAAGAGAAAAGTGGACAGCATGGTGGCATGCTGCAGTAATCTCAGCCCCCTGGGTGGCGGAGGCCAAAGGATTACAAGTTTTGGCCCAGCCTTGGGATGTACTGTTCAGTGCAAAGGCTCTGAGTTCAATCCCCTGTATGGTGGGTTGGGGCCTCAGCTTCATCAGGTGGAGTGTGGAATCTAAAGTTAGTAACCTAACTTCTATAAACTTGTGTCACAATGTGTATTGTGAGGACAGCAATCATGTTGGAACCATTTGTTAGGAGTAAATGAAATAATGTAAGCTATCTCCCTCCTGAAGTACAGTCTTTCCATTGTTCTACAGAACTACATATACCTAAGTACTCCCTAAAATCCAAGTACGATATTTTGTATATTTTAGACTCTAATGATTTAAAATTAGATCAACACAATTAAAATACCAACCTACAACATGAGGTTTTCTCAAATATTCCAATCCACAAATAATATGCAGTTTTAGTAATCATATTTCCTTGTTCTCATATAGCCCCTCTATTTCTTAAAAATTATTTTCTAGAAAAAAAAGTCTCCATGATTAAAAAATAGCACAGTATTATAATTAGATCTCCTAATTGACTCCCACTTTAAAAACCAGTAGGCAATCATAATTCTTATAAAATAGGTGAGTTTTTCAAAAAATTATGTCAGAATTTAGCTTTCTGTACTTTAAATATAATAATAAAAATTTATGCTAGTAAAAATTTCAAAAGTACCCAGGTAGTCATGTTTTCATCTGGAAAGTACAAGCTCCAAAGTTGTACAAATAATCTGAACTTTATAATTTTTTACATTTAAAATATTTTCAAAGTAAAACATAATTTGTGAACATAAAATAATTTTTAACAAGCCAGGCACAGTGGTGCACAACTATATTTCCAGCTCTCTGAAAGGCTGAGGCAGGAGGACCAAAAATTCAAATTATCTTAGATTCAATCTCCAGTATAAAAAATTCTTTTAACGAACAGACTAGCACTTCAGTCTGTACCATGTTCTTTAAATAATATTAACAGAGGCAATTTTGCCTTTTGAAATGGAATTTCAAAGGCAGAGTCTACCAGTTTTGTTTACCAGTAACAGAAGTGACTGTACATAGTCTCTTGTTGAGTCTTAACAAAGCAGTAGTGAACGAGGGCAGCTAACAACCATTGCAGAGTGACAACCCATTTCCTAGCTGCCTGGTCTTGCTGTGTGTGGGGACATGGGGCTCACATCCCCTTTGGGGCAGAGTCTCTCCCTGCTGCTGCCCTGGTCACTGCATTCCAGGGAAGGGTTCTCTGTGGGTCTCAGGCTTCACCGCATCCCCAGCTTCACACTTGGAAGACAGTAAGTACCAGCACTAGTTGGGTGAATGAAGAAAGGAAGGAAGGAGTGCAAAGCAACAAGCAGAGGCTAGTGAGTGGGAAGGGGCTCATTGTAAGGAAACAGACTTTCATGAAAGGAAATTCAAAGGCTGCACCTCAGAAAGAAAGAAACAAAGAAAGAAGGAAGGCTGGGAAGCAAGGACAGCCTGTGCACACAGGAGCTGTGAACATGTGGACAAACAAACATCTGGCAGCCCCCAAAGACGGTGATAATGATATGGCTGCTGTGGAGGAGTAAAGGGAGTACTGACTGTGGTACTGACATGTAAGATGTGAGAGGATGTTTCAAGAGAGCATGCTATGATTCCTTGTGTTGATCAGAAGGGAAAAGATACGGATCCATTTTAGATTTAATCAAGTTAAATGTGCATGCTAACATTTTATGGTTAATCACCCAAGGAACTGAAAGAGACAGTGTCCCAAATTGCTGTTTCTTTTCTTTCTCATATGTGTTCATTTCCAATCTCCTCACAGTATTGGTGACATTTTTATGACATATTGATTACATACACACATCCTTCTTAAAGACTGGAGACTAGTAATGATCTGATATTCCAGAACTGTGTAACCAATTTAGAGAGGCCATGCACTCTTGGGTGGCCCTCCTAATGAAAAACACTGATTTTAAATTTTTAGTTGTAGCTGTGTAATGTTTTCCACACTAAAAAGAAATTAGTACAATTTTTTGAAATAGAACAATGAAGACTGACAAAACTACTCAAAGCAATCTTTCCAAAGTCTTCCTATATGGCCTCTAGAAAAGTATATAAAATCTCTTGTTTATAGTGCAATTATAAAGTGAACATTCACATAGCCACCATATAAGTAACTGAAATACAGAAAAGATTACACTCTGAGTCCCCACTGGACACTCCAGAGACAGCAGTTTTCCTCATCCTGAGATTAGCAGTATAACCATAAATATGCACGTTCAACACTAGTTGTTGAAAAGTCTCTCCTTACCCACTGGTATGCAGTATCTGCTCATCATACACCAAGTGTCTTTAAATGTGTACTTCTGCCTCTGCCCTCTATAATTTGTCTAGCAAGCTGTCTTATTTACATTAGCATTATGGTACAGCAATAATCAATAAAGGAAGTTTTATCTTTTCAAACATGTTCTACCTATATTTGGCCCTTCACATTTTTGAGTAACTGAAATCAGCTCACAGGGATAAACAAAATCATAACAGAATGTTGACTGGAAGATTTTTGTCTTTCAATTAATTTGGGACAACTTTCATCTTTTAATAGTAAGCCTTCTGACTCATTAACCTGGTATATCTCTCCATTTATTTAGATTTTCTTACATGCACCACCACAAACTTCAGATAGTTTTCCCATAAAGGTCATATATACCTTCTGCTAGATTTATCCTGAGGAACCTCAGGATTTAATGCTATTCTAAATAGCATCTTTTTAAAATTATACTTTCTGCTTGATTCTAGAGTATAGAATTTGTGATTTTGTGTACTAAGTTTTATGTTCAGGAACCATCATAAATTGCCTAATTGATTCAAATACTTTATTATGTTGTTTTAATTTCTACATACACAACAATCCAAAATGCCTTTTTTAAAAAATACACTTCTTTTGTCAAGTTTTTGAAGCCTTATACTTTGTTTTTACCCTACTGTACTGGAGAGGGTCCTGGATACAATATTAAATATGTCACTAGATTTCACTGATTGTATGCATGTCCTTTTATGCTAAAAACTCCCTGAACCAAGATGTGTGTATAAATATCAACCTCTATATTGATTTAAGCACTATGAAAATTTAGTAAATATTTGTTGGACAATTAAATCAGATTTTTAAGTTTAAATGTTTTGAATTTCATCAATAAAATTGTAAAGAAAGCTGGAGATTTAGGAATATATTTCATTGAGAGAAACAAAAAAATTCTGTCAAAGGTGGCTTAGACCATATGGATATTTATTACATCATTCAACAAAAAATAAAAGATAGCTGTCTATTGGTACTGGTTCAGCAGCATGAGTATGTTAGGCTAGATACGTCTGCTATTTTGATGGACTTTCCCTCATGGCCACAAGAGGACTGCTGTGGCTCCAGGCACCATGTCCAACTAGAAGCAGGAAGGAATAGAGAAGGGACAGCTGAATCTATCCTTTGGTGAGAAAGCCAAATATTTTCCTAGGTCACTTATTTGTCACTGGCAAAAAGTAGCTTCTGTGGTTCTCCCAAAGAGCAAAAGAGACTGGGAGCAAAGGACACGATTCTCACAATTGACTTCAACTTATCCTCTGGGATTGGGCACACTTTCTCCAAAGTTGTGGTACTGTTATCAAGAAAGGATAACAAAGATAAATGTCTGCTACATGTGATATATAGTTGTTTTGTAGCTTTCTTAACCCCACATTCATCAGAATAAATGAAATAATGCATGTGAGAGATCCCTATAATGCTGCAATAACTTTACATAGGAAGATGAGTATTTTCATTAAAACTTTTACTGAGAAAGATTAGTTTAAAAATATTCCCATGAAGATCAAAAGGAGGCCTTACTTAAGGTATTCTTCCAGTGACATTCCTAGTTTTTGGTTGCATCACACTGAAAAATCATATAAATCTACAAATGCTCCTACTATTAATCAACTAATCTCATTATTTCTCCTTTTCATGTAATCAATAGTTATCAACAAGTCCTTATAAGCTCAGTCTGATCTTTCAGTTCAGTGTCAACTAATCTCATTTATTCTCCTTTTCATATAATCAACAGTTATCAACAAGTCCTTATAAGCTCAGTCTGATCTTTTAGTTCAGTGTCTTAACTCAGGTATGCAGCATATCCTATCATGAGTCCATTTAAGATAAAAATCACACTCACAGAACAGGCAGGGACTCCCAATTCTTGAAAAGACAAATTATTCTCTATTTAGTGAACAAACGACTGTAAAGGAAAAGGGCACAATAATCCTGGTACTTCTTACTCAAGAGCTCATGAATTTGCCAAAAGCATCTGCTTTCAGACTGATGCTCCCTTTAATAGTTTCAATAATTTTTACCCATATATAAGGTGTGAGGGTGTGTGTGTGTGTGTGTGTGTGTGTGTGTGTTAAGTGTGTTGCTGTGGATCAAACCCAGGGCCCTGTGCATGCTAGGTAAGGGCTCTTACCACAGAGCCACATCTCCAGCCCCTAGAATGCATTATTTGGTTACATTTATACTTTCTTCTAATGTAGTACTCTTACACTGAGATAACTGTTGGGGCTTGTCATTAATGAAGGCAATGCTGCTATTGCTTGATGTCTGGAACTATCTGTAGAGCCAGTTGGTGAGAAAAAGTTGGTGAGAGAAAGCCTTTGCATTGTTTTTATCTTTTCTAGGCTCTGAGATGAGTAAGATACAGATTCTGACCTCAAGAAGCAGCTTTAGTCTGCATGAGATGATTGAGCTATCTGATCCATTATTACGGACAGCTAGAATCTTAATACATATCCTACATATAAGATTGTGTGTAGAGCACTTATTTGTTTTATAGTCATCATTTCTCATAATGCTCAGGCAAAATGGAGGAGATTAATTGACATAAAACTTTTTTATGGTTGAGAAAATAAATCATAGAAAATTTAAGTAACCTGCCAAAGTTCCTCATTTCTAACTGGTTGGAGCTAAGATGTGCAGGTCATCCTTGTGACCCTCCCACCTCCCTGGCCACTCCTTCAAGTCTGTCCTATAACCACTCTGTTTACTCACTCCTCCTTCAGCACTGGATCTCCTTGGCCTCTGTCACCTGCCCTCTTCCTGTCTCAGTCTGCATATTCTCCTTAAGAAAATTCTTCCACTTCCTTAGCTCTAAGTATCATCTACATAGAGGTGAGTCCAAGTCTGTACTCAGCCCAAAACATTCTTCTTATTCCTAAAGTTATTTATCCTGGTAGCCATGTGACATCTCTCTCTGACACCTCTATCTAAACACAGCAATTCATGTACTTGTCATGTTTCCTACTGTTCAAGGGACTCAATTATTCAAGTTTGAAACCAAGAATTACAGGACTCTTCCTTCTGGTCCCTCCCTCCCATCAGTTACCAAATCTTGTTGATTCTACTTCCAAGGTGCTTCCTAAGGCCTGGCATTTCACAGCTCTCTCTTTTCAGAAATCATGTGCTGAGAGCACAGTAGTCTCTGGCCCTCATGGAGCCCAATGGTACCCTTCCCATACCACCACCAGAATAATGCTCAAGGTAAAAATCTGTTAAAGTTCCTCAGAGAATAAAGTACAAAAGCCTTCCCCACCACATGGCCCAGCATGACAGGCCCCTGTCTGGCACCCCCAGGACAATGTCACACCACTTCCCTTCCCTCCCTCTGTTTCAGGAATCCAGTTTTCTCCCAGGGCCCCCTTGCTGCAGGACTTCTGAATGTGCTGCTCCATACTCTTGAAATACTTCTTCTCTTGACAACCTTCTTTTCCAACTGGTCATGTCCATCACAGCTGTAACTGCTAAGAGCCTTCTCATAGTATGCACTCTATGAGGCTAAGGCCCATGTCCACTGGGCCAGTGCTACAATCAAGTGCCAAATTCTAAACTGTCACTTACTGGGAACTTAGGAATACCTCTATCTCCCTATCAAGATGACACTTTCATCCCTCAGAAAAGGCAATAACTTCTACCTGACTGGGTCATTACCAACTCTCTCATTTTCCTAAGTATTTTCTCCATTCCTTGATGTTATAAACAAACAAGCAAAAAGTCCAATTGTCCATTAAGCATCCTCTGTCAATGTTATTTCTAGATTTTATCAAGGTCACCCAAGTGAGTCAATAAAAATATGAAAGAACTATAGATTTAGTTTATATTCCCAGAGTTCAATGTTATTATAAACCAGTCTGGATTTTTAAAAACTTTATCCAGAAACAGTTGTCAATTCTGTAAAATAATCTCATTAGTATTTACAAATAAATATTAGTATCATGTAATGATCTGTCTTTTTTGTAGGCATTACAAGGCAAATATTTTTACCCAAAATGATTTTTAGAGAAAATAGTGTAATGAAAATTGAACCAGGAATGAGGAACATAGCTTTTGTCATCTATACTTCACTTTACTGAAATGATAACTGAGCCTTTATTGCTACACCAAATCAACTGAACTCTGTTCATCACTTCTCCATCCCCAAATAATCTGGCTTCAGCAGTCTTAACTGAGTGCCAAGAAAAAATTTTTAAAAGGAAGATGGTTGGTGAATGAGTCTATAGGATTCTAACCTTAGTGAAAATGTAGAAAGACCATGCTGGTTTCTTTGGTATCAGATTCTTAATCCAAATCCAAGCTCAGAAGAAATGTTTAGCATTAAGCACCTTTACATTCATGAATAACCAAGAAAAGAGTGCTTGAGTTATAGAAAGCAAAATTAGCATGAAGAATTCAGCCTTTTTGTAAACTTTCAGATATCAAAATAGATTTTGATATATAAATGACTTTTCTGAGATGACACTGCCTCCATTTCTATAACCATTTCACCTGAACTATCTAAGCAGTCCTATAATGGATCCCTAAATGTGCTGATTAAAAAACAAATAGCTGCTTCACAATTAAGTACATGTTATTTAAAGACAGGAAAAAATATTCAAAAACATATTCAAGTTTGAATTGAGTGTGCGGGCTTCCTATCTTTACAGAGTTTTTCACACTACCCAATGACTTGATCTAAATGTTTAGTGTATGTAATGGGCTAATTGTCCTCCATCAAGCTGGTGTTAAATAATTCCATCCACTTACAAAAGGAAAGATGTGAAAGAAAGAAAGAGATAGAAAGAGATGTGAAAGAGATAGAAACTGGGCACTACTAGTTCATATATATATATGTGTGTCAATGAAGACTACTGTCCACAAAAAAAGAAAAGAAAAATTACAGGGGAAATTAGAAAATATTTTGAACTGAAGAAAAATGAAAAAAATGTATAAATAATTAACGTGAATATTTGCTTTTGGGGAGATGGAATATGTATACCATTTCCTATTATTCCTTCCAAGTACAAATTAAAACTAGTATTATATAAAATCAAGCATAAGGAAACTCTTGGAAATTGGAGAGGAGAAAGAAAATGTGGAACAAAAAACGTGGGTTACAAATTCCCTGGGCTTCTCTTTCCAGCTCATTTTCTCAGATTTGAAGTTCAAGAGCCTGATGATGCACAAACACCAGTGGGCAATGCAAAGGCCTGATGGTTCTCTTGTAAAATTCAGGTGGAAATTTAAGGCCAGTGAGATGGCAGGAAGAGGTGGAGATTGATGTCTCTTCTTTTTGAAAGGGTTAAGGCTCTTACAAAAGAGGTTTCATGCAGGTTACAGGTCACTTCTCTTCTGCCTTCTGCCACCCAAAGACAGTGTTCCTTGTCCCCAGGGGATGACACTGAGGTGCCACCTTGAATGCAGATGGCACCTTCACCAGACAACCCACCCTGCCAGGACCTTGATCCTGGTCTCACTATCCAGGATTGTCCTTTCCATTAGCTAAGTGGGTTTGAAGTCTGTTGTTCCTATGATTTGCAAACCGGAGTTTGCTGTTGCAATGGATACCAGGGATTTGAATTTATTTTCATGGTACCTTGCCTTTAGCTTGGTTTTGAGTTTTCCCCCTTATGCCTCTGCCTAGAAAGAAACTGTCCTTCATACGTTATCCAATGTGGACCCAGGAATACCTCATTGGTAGAGTGTGTCTCCGGCACCAAAAAGCAAAACCTCACCCAGCAATATTTCATGATATTTTTATCCCTGGCTCACTAATGAAGTACTAGGGACAGGGGTGAGAGGATTTCATCTTGGGCAGCTTGCAGGTGTGACCTCACAGGCGGCCCTACCCCTCTTCTAGGGATGCAGCTGCTTTTAAAATTTATTATTTTTCTCGCTGTATTCTACTACTAGCTGGACTGAGTACTCACCAGTGTCTTTAAACTATGACTTTGATACTTTTTCCCCACAGATTATGGGTTTTTAAAATTTGTGGACATGGGTTTGATGGGGTGTGGACAGTGCTGTTTCTTCCCCTCACCAGCACACAGGGAAACCGTTCTCGAGAATTGCACCTCTTCCCCCAAGAAAGCCTGGGATAACAGGGCCTTTGCATATTCCATTAGCTCACACTGAGCCTTTACTAGCTCATTAAAATTTTCTAGTTTAATCTTCCTGCTGGCTTATGTGGCATTTGGCAAAATCTATTCTACCTGATTGACTGCTCAGGTAAAATTTCTCTTCATAGTCACCTGTCCCGCTCAGAATTTTGTGTTGGTTCTTTGTGACCTCAGGTTTCTGATGGGTACAAGAAAAGGCATTAAATTAGAGTTTGTGCAGTTCCTTTCTTCTGGTAGAGATGAGGGTGTCACTCTTCCCAGAGCTTCCCAGCTCTCTTGCTTTCCAAACCAGAAAAACTAATAGTTCCTTATAAATTAGCTAGATTAGACCTTCTTTTGTGATATGTATTACAAATATTTTCTCCAAGTTTTTCAGGTGTCTTTTGATTTTGCTGATAGCTTCTTACTTTGCCCTGGTTCGCCTGATCCAGAGAACCTGCACAAGAGCTCTGGCTTATGCTTCCTCCCTACTTCTGGTTCTGGTATTTCCCCTGTGTCCCTGCATGGCACAGGGTGTTCCCTTCCCCAGGGAAAAGTCAGTAACAACTTCTTTCAAATGCACTGGCCTCTCTGTGCCACCAGTTGATCAACTGTACAAATGAACACCAGGGCACAGAACTTTTCTATGATTCTATTTGTACAAAATTCTACAAAATGCAAACTGAACTATATTGACAGAAAGCATATTGATGGTTTCCCAGGGATGGGATCTGGGCAGAGAACCAAGATGAAGAGATTACCATGGAGCACAAGGGTCTCCTGGCATGATGGACAGGATCATTTCTGGATGGCAATATGGCTTCACCAGTGGGTGTATGTGCCAGGACAAATCAAACTGTATACTTTGAACATGACCAGCTATGATATGCCAATTACACCTGGATAAAGCTGCTGTAAAATATCTTCTAGTACATGTACTAGAAACTAAGGAGTAAATTTGCCTTTATTTAAAGCCAACATCATCATATACAAAAGAAAGTCCAAAGGAATCTACAAAAAAACTCCTTAAACAACTCAATGATTTCAAGATGCAGGTATAAAGTCAATATTCAAAACCAACTTGATGATACCAGAAGAACAAAAAGGAAAATTTAAAAAAGTTTAACTAATAAGAGTTATAAGAAATTTTTTTAAAAGTAGTTAGGGACAACTGTACATTGAAAAGTACCAAACATTGCTGAGACAAATAAAAATAATTGAAGAAATGAAGATCTATACCATGATTATGGATTATAATTAAGATATCAAGTCTTCTAGAAAACGTTTATAAATCCAATGTAATCCTAAGATTTTAGCAAAAATTTTTTTGGAGATATTTATAAGCTGACTAAAAACAATTTTCAGAAGGAAATACAAAATTGCAGAAGTACTTTCAGTATTTTCCTTATAGTAATCAAGAGAGCACAGTTTGGGCATAAATACAGACATATAGATTACTACAATATACAGTTTTGGAATGGATCCACACATAGGATGTTCAATCAGTTTCAGACAAATGTGAAAAGACAATGCAAAGGAGGAAAACTGTTACTACAATGGATCACACAGAAACCTTTTGGCATGATGAAAATGTTTTGTAACTAGACTGTGGTAATAATTATATACTGTCACAAGCACATTTTATTGTATGTAAGTTATATCTCAACAAAGATGAATGAGTGAAAATAAAGAGGTCAGAGTGGGAAGACATGCTCAGCACAGATTACTAAAAAGTATACAAAATGTACTAACTATGCCAATAAATCATTAAGAAAACTATCACCAATAGATGACAAAGATTTATGTAGGTTACTGGTAGAAAAAAATCCAAATCTCTCCTCAATGTGACAGTATGTTTAACTGTACACATAATGAGGGAATTACAAACTAAAACAGGAAGCATAACCCAACCACCAAAAGAATAAAAACTAAATCATAAGATCTCATGATTTCAGAGCTAATATGGGCCACTACATTTGCTAGAGTCACCAATTTATCAACATCTGATGAGGATCACAAAGCTCTCACTACCACAACTGCACCTCTGGGTGCTTGGCCAAGAGAAAATCCTGCCCATGCACATGAGGAAGCACCTACAGGAACCTACATTTGGAACTGCTGGTGATAGGATGATTAGAAATAACTTGCTGTCTACACATAAGGAAATGTAGACATAAAATTTGGCATTCATTAAATGGTTAAAATTCAAGAAATAAATACTCATACATGCACAAGGTTCAAAAATATAATGCTGAGGAAAATGCTGTAGAGTGGCATATTCAGATGAAAGGATTTATGAGGACTTAAAACATGTCAAACCATGCGTGAAAATGGACCAGATGAGTCCACACATATTTATGATAAGGCATCTTTGTAGGAAGAGGAAAGAAGCAAATGAGCCTGGAAGATAAATAAAGCTGACTTTGGTGTTACTCAAATGTTTAAGTTATTGTAAAGCTCTGGAGCAAAAACAACAAACGATTAACATTTTCTTATTCTAGATGGTTGATCACAAATAGTTGAACACTGTCTAAGTTTCTATACTCTTCAACATTTCAAAACTGAAATAATTTAAACCTATTAAATATGAAAAAGACTAAAAAGTAGTAATTTTCAATTAATATTCTGTACTCTGAGGTAACTTTAAGCTTAAAATTAGTGTTTACCATGAAAATTCCATCTTTAAATGTCTACAATTTACTAATCTGTTGTTGATTTTCAAATCTCTAGAACTCACAGATTTCTATAAAAAACATTTTAAGGTCAAGCACTATGGGACTAAATAAATCTTTTGTTTCTTTTTGCCATCAGTGCTGTGGGTCAAACCTCTACCACTGAGCTCCACCTCCAGCCCTTTCCACCTCCCTTCACTAATGTATCTCCAAGGTCACTGTCTGCTCATCACTTTCCCTGGCCCTTCATGTGGTCACTGTGCCTACCCACATGTTAGCCAAGGTGCACTGACCCACGGAGAACCCTCTTCAGTGCTCAAAACTCACTTTCCATTTGGCTGGTTTATTACCCTGCCCATGACTTCCATACTAACATTCATTCTTTGAGTTCACATGAACATGGTCACTGGGACCTTTATATATGAAGAAAGGAACTTTGTAATACTCTGCTCAACTATAAGAACATCTATATTCAATAAACCAAAAAGGTCCCCTACTTTTTGACTGTCATCATATTTAGTAGCTTTATCTGAGCAGAAAATCACACCACATGTATTATTTGTCTCACAGTATCACTTACCTCTGGATAAAGATGGAATCATTTCACTGTATTAATTACAAGGAAATATTCAATCAGTCTGTCACGCATAATCATCCATAGGCCATCCAAAAATGAAGGTGCTTCAATACTGGTCTTGAAGTAAGAATAATAAAGTCCCTCTATAAAAAATAAAGACAAAAAACTTTAAAATATTTTATTTCATTTTAATTGTTATTAGTGCTTGTTAATATTACAGAATGGTGTGGTTTGTTTGGCCAGTTTGTACATGCATTTTATGTATCCTGACCACTTTCAATTCCACCCACCCCTTTTCCCTCTCCTCCCTCCTCCCACTGATGCCCTTCCCTGTCTCCAAAAGCTATCTCCTCTTTTCCTGTTTCCTGACATGTCTCCTTTCTGTTTCAGTATTTATGTATTTCATTTCTCTAATAAGATATTTAACTTTCTGAGTCTGGCTAATGTCACTTAACTTTTTGTAAAAAATGACATGATTTCATTCCTTCTAACTGCTGAGTAAAACATTTTTAGTAATTTTTAGAACATATTTTTCTGAACAAAAGGGAAAAGTCAATAAGAACCTCTAATTACAACTCCATTGGCATTAGTGGACTCAGAAAGCATATATTTTCATATTATCACTGAACTAGTCCTTTTTTTATAAACTTGAAAATTTTTAAGACTAAAGAGTTTGGAGATAATCAAATGTTTTAACAAAATTTTCTTTCCTTCTTATAATTTTGTTTTGTTTTGTTTTTGGCTTTGTGAGATAGGGTTTCACTATGTAATTCAGGCTGGCCCTGAACACGCTATGTAGTCCAGGCTGGCCTCAAACTTGCAGTGATCCTCCTGCCTCAGCCTTCCAAGTGCTGGCATTTTAAGGGTGTGCCACCACATCTGGGTAACTTTTCTGATAGTGACTTAAAATATGTATACAATATACTTTGATTTTAACAAATCTCATTTTACCCCCAGTGCTTGGAATTTGTCATATCATAAATTCTACTGTAAATAAAAATGCCTTCATGACCCTGTATAATTTTACATATAATCATTTATTTCCCATGCTCTTAAGAAAGAACATATCATGACCACAAGCACACCATGGGAACAGAACTTTATGCTTACATCTTACTTCATAGCTCCATCTCTGTCTCTGCACAAATTGAAAGGTAAACATCAGGTAGGTTTTGTTGCCCACTAAAGTGTGAGCTGGAAAGGGGGTGATCTCCATGACTCTCTCCCACTTACAAAACCATGGGTTCATTAGGCCATAAAAGTGCTAAAGATTTGACTTGAGGATTTTTAAAAAGTATGTTGCTTCATAGTACACCCCTCATCAATTTGCCATTATCAAATAAAATTAAAAAGTCAAAATATTTATAAAAGGAAATAAAAGGTCACAGTTTAAAACACACAACTTCCTCCAAACATTAAAACTGATCCACACTATCTCTCATTCTTATTTTATTTCACTATTTTATTTTTAATATACAAAAAGCATCTTTTATCCTGAATCATACAAAATAAAAATTCCAAAAAGTACTATTTATAAGACATGGAACACTGATAATACATTTTTAAGTACCATGATTATGTGATAGCTTTTACAAAACCTGAGTTAACTCAATTTTTTTGGCATATCATTTCTTGTATCTCTACTCACTACAGTTACAAAGTGGTTAAGAACACACAACACAGCCACATTCAATCTGACAGGACTTTGGTGCCTCGTAATGCCTGGCCACTGGGCAGCATCTAGTATCGCTTCCATTCATTCAAGAAAGTATTTTGTTCAACTTCCCAAATGAACTGGAAGCATCATTTTTGGTTTGAATTAAAGAAAAAAGGCCAAGTTAAAATATGAAAACAAATATTTTTTTTTTCATTCAGGGGGAGCTGAAGCCAATATATGGTCTGTACTCAAACATCTGTCCCATATGACAATTTTTTGTTTTTAAGGATTTCTGAGACCAAGGTTCTTGTGCTAGCTTTTGTTTGCTTTTCCTTTCTGGTATGTTACGATTTTCTTCAGTCCTGGGATGGACCTCAGGGCCCTCAAGATGCTGGCCACCTGCTCTAGCCCCTTCCCTCTTCCCTTTCATTTTCCCTCAGCCCTGTCTCTGCCTGGGGCTCATGTGTCCTGTTCTGGGCTCTGTCTCTGGCAGTCTGGAAAAGTTTTTTTCTGATTCTCTCTCTGTCCTTCTCCGTTTTCACATATTTTCTATCCTTCATCAAACATTGCATTTTCTCTTTGAAGTGCTGGAGAGCTACCAGCTGCTATCTCTTGAATATCTCTCACTGAAACACTGCAGTCCACTTTGAGAATACCTTTAAGTCTGTTGAGCTGCTCTGGGGCATTGTTTTCTCTTTCCAGCATCCATCATCAGAAAAACTCCTGAGTGCACAAGCTGCAGGCAGGTCC
Organism: Heterocephalus glaber; assembly: GCF_053883595.1. Classification (NCBI taxonomy): domain Eukaryota; kingdom Metazoa; phylum Chordata; class Mammalia; order Rodentia; family Bathyergidae; genus Heterocephalus; species Heterocephalus glaber. Next base: position 4,836,348 of record NW_028258454.1, read on the forward strand.
TGTGAACTGGAAGGCCACTACATTATTTATTTATTTTTTAATTAATTATATTGGTACATTTGAGGTATACAATATAATGACATTCATCATTGGAAATTTGCATATTTACATAATCCATCTTGGTTCTTTTGCAAATGTTTTAACTAACAGGCCATTTTCATAGTCTCATAGGCCATTTTCTCATAGTTTCGATTGGGAAAATATGAGCTCACAGAAATCTCGTTAGGGACACAACAAGTCAATACAAAAATTAAAACATATCTCAAATGCAAAAACCTGTATATGGGGAAATAGTAAGTATATAAATATGAGGAGTAATCTAAAAATATAGCAAATGTTTAAATTAAAATAAATCATTACAATAAAAGACACACTGTCATGAATACCGCTCAAAATTCTCACTCTCAGCTCAAACACATTTATCCTAATTGTTCCTGCCATCTTCTGGAAGTCTTCTTTTGTGAATGTCTTTAGTTGCACTGTTTTGGCTGTCTCAGTGCCCTGAATCCATTGACAGCATTCATCTTTCACAGTCATTTTGACTTGGATAAAAGCCATACATTGCGTGGAACCAGATCCAGTGAATAAAGTGAATGCAGACATACTATGTTTCTATTGAACATAAATTTACATGTTTTGATGTAGGCTATCAAGGCAGCCATGAAAAGATACTCACAAAAGAAGACTTTGAGTAGTGCCTCAGAGAGTGGTAAGAGTGATGGGATAAGTGTGTTCCAAGTAGAAGGTGGTGTTTCCAGAGTGGTAAATGGCAATGTCATTTACTGTGGTGTAGTTTAGATCTAAAATGGATCCAAAAGCCTCTTGTGTTTGGCAGTTACTAGATTCTGTGGCATCATATCTGGCATGCTGTTAGGGGTGGAGCCCTAGAAGGTTATCTCTCCCTCCAGCTCCCCCCTACCTCTCTCTCTGTCTCTCTCTCTCTGCCTCCTTTCATGAGGTGAGCAGTTCTCCCTCCACCGTACCCCTCTGTCATGCCATCCTTAGAGCCATCAGACTATGGACTGAAATGTGAACCAATATAAATCTCTCCTCTTTCAGTTGTGTCATGTATTTCGTCCCAGCAATGAGAAAAGTGCCTAACACATACTACACAGTAGACTGGTGAAATTCATTGGGGTTATGTTCCCAGAGCACCCATGAATTACAAAAAATTGACGATTTCAGATATGGTCAGAAAAATGCCCATGCCTGTTTTTATAGTTTAAACCCAAAATATGCCATGTTTCCCACAGTTATATAATTTAATTAAATAAAATACTGTATGAACAAAGCCCTAGAAGGTTCAGGGCATTTTGGCAGCATCTCAGGGATTTAATAAGAAGAAAACTGAGAACACTCAAGACAGCTACAGGCAGTCAGCAATCTGTTATGATGTAGGAATTATGGTGCATCTTCTAGAGATGGGTTACAGGGAAGCAACCAATCAGCTGGGAACAATTATTAGTTACTTTATCAGGAAAATCCCCAAATGGCTGAGACTACAGACTCTGAATTGAGACTTCACAGGGGTAGACTGTAAAACATTTTTGAACAATTTAAATATTCCTCATATATTTCAATCACACCTTGTGGGCTGTTATTAATAATAAGATACTGTTTCATACCAGATACTATGATTTGTGCCTCTATTCACTATCTCCCTCATTTTCATTGAAATTCTGTATAGTTGGCATTGTTTCTAATTAACAGATGAGAGGACTCAGAATAGGAAGGTAACTGACCAGCCATCATACAAAAAAGCCCAGAACTGCTATGTGGACTCAGTGGTCTGTCACAGAGGCCCAGACTCTACCACAGCTGTCCTCTTTATTTAATGACACTTTATATCCTGCCACTGGAAATGATACTTCTAAAATATTCACATGCCATATAATCTTAGCATGTCCAGTTCTTCAAAGCAATACAGGGGTTTTACAGATGAAAGTCAAAAGCAGCAGCTGGACCACCTAATATTCTGGAAAATTCACATAGACAGAAAGGAAAAAGAACACCATCACCAGACACCCATTTCCATTCCTAATAAACTTTGACTTCATAGTCTTACTCTTCTTAATGCACAAATTATCTCATTAGATGAAAGAACTAACCATTTCATTACGAAAAGACATCTCCTGTTTCAAAGTTGAGAAGTGAAAAAAAAAGATGGTCATTCTAAAAAGGCTTTGTTAAATGTATCCTATAAAAAAATGAAATACTATATTATACCAAGAGCATGTTTCAGAATTAGTACAAACATAACAGAGTCACACATAAGCAAAGTAAGAAAGTCATAGAAAAGAAAAATAAAGTTTTATCATAAATATTGAGTCAATGCTATAGTTGCTTATGAATTTACATGTTTTGGGGCATATATAAGCCACAGTAGCACACAGGTGAAATTCCTTAACCCTGTTCTTAACCTTACTGTGTGTATATCTGAAATCCCGATGGCTCTGCCCTCCCCTCTCCCCAGGTCTGTAAATGAGAACACAGCCAGGTGTTCCACAAGGGTCTCAAATGTACCAGGCTTGGGAAATATATCTGTACCTGTTGAAAAGTCCTCAGAATATAATTTTAAGTAAAATCACTTTTGATTAAATCAATTTTTTAAATAAATATAACATTGCCATCAGCCCACTGTAGACAGGCAGGTCTGCATACGCCCTACTGAGGTCGCAAGTCATGCGGAACATGCAGAATCAGCCTGCGGCACACAGGCAGCCACCTGGTTCCACACTACAAAGACACAGAGAACACCGGACCACCAGACCACAGTACTGAGTCCCGCTGCTCCCAGCCCAGAGGTAGGGGCTTCTGAGCCACCATCCCACTGCTCCTGGACCAGAGGGCTTCCTGGCCACCATCCCACCCGCTGCTCTCAGCCCACAGGAAAGGGCTTTTGGGCCACCTTCTGTCCCGCTGCTCCTGGCCCAGAGGAAGGGGCTTCCAGGCCACCATCCCTCCCGCCGCTCCCAGCCCCTGTCGCACCTCTCCCAGCTCAGAGGAGGTAATCCGTGCAGGCACTAACAGTCCCCCGCCCCAGTCGAAATGAGAAAACACATAAATAAGTCTCAAAACCAGACTTCCAGATCACCTACAGCAACCCCAAAGGGAAATGAGATGGAACACTCTGATACTCAACCACCTGGACCCACTGAACTGGCAACAAAAGGGGATCTGGAAAAAATGAAATCAGAAATAATTTCTCAGATAACAGGAGAAATTGTGCCCTTAGTGCAAGACATAATTAATAAACCTAGAGAGAAGCTCAGGAACATGATGGAATCCCAACATAAGAAACAAATGGAATCCATAAAACAGATGCAAATAGATTTCCAGGACATGAAAAACTCCACTGAAAGTCTACACAGCAGAATGAGCCAATGTGAGGACAGAATTTCAGATATAGAAGATAAGGTTGCAATTAGTGACCAGGAAAAGAAAAATTGCTTCAAAATTATAAGGGAACATACATGAGAAATCAATCCAGCAGCTGCTAGATGATGCAAAAAAGAATAACATAAGACTGATTGGAGTCAATGAAGAAACAGGAGAGAGTGCAGATGACATAAAAAATCTCGTCACAGAAATAATGGCAGAAAACTTCCCAAGCAGGGGAAAAGAGCTTCACATACAAATAAGTGAGGCATATAGGACTCCAAATAGCCTCGATCAAAAAAAATCTACACATAGGCATATAATTGTTAAGATTCCAGAAACACAACAGAAGAACAAAGTTCTCCAAGCAGTCAGAGAAAAGGAACAAATCACATACAAAGGAAAGCCCATCAGAATCACAGCAGACTTCTCAACACAAACCATCAAGGCAAGAAGAGCTTGGAGTGACATATTCCAAGCCCTAAAAGAAAACAGCCTCTAACCCAGACTGATGTACTCTGCAAAACTATCTTTCAAAATTGATGGAGAAATAAGATACTTTCATGACAAAGAGCACCTTAGGAACTTCGTGAATACCAAACCAGCACTCCAAAGAATTTTACACAATAGCCTAGGAACAGACATTGAGGATCACAACCCCAGGAAGCAAAGCAGAATGAACCCATCTGGCATGACAAGAAATTAAATGGAACAGGGGAGAACTCAACAAAAAGAAAAAGTCATGGCAATGACAAGTCAATACGTTTCAGTTATAACCATCAACGTTAATGGTCTCAATTCACCAATCAAAAGAAACAAACTAGCAGAATGGGTCAAGAAGCAAAATCCAACAATATGCTGCATATAAGAAACACACTTAATTCAAAAGGAAACTCATACACTGAAAGTGAAAGGGTGGAAAACAATACTGCATGCGACAGGAACCCCCAAAAAAAGCAGGAGTAGCTATCCTCTTTGCAGATCAAGTAGATTTCAAACCAACACTGATGAAGAGAGATGAAGAAGGACACTACATCTTTGTAAAGGGAAGAATCCAAGAGGAAGAGATGACAATCATAAATATCTATGCACCAAACACTAGTGCGCCCAACTATATAAAACAAATACTAACAGACATGAAAAGTCATATATGCACTAATACAATTGTAGTGGGGGACCTCAACACCCCACTGTCACAGATAGATCAACTAGACAAAAAAATAAATATAACATTGCCTAAAGGATCATCTTTAAATGCCAAAGAACACAAGACTGAACTTGGAAGATATTTTACTAATGCAACTCAACAGGAGCAGGCAGTGACAAAAGGATTGTATACAACCAGTGAATTGTAGTCAGCAATTGTGCTATCCTTCATTTATGTAGTGCTTTGCAATGAAGTCTGAAACAAAGCAAAACTCTGGTTTCCCTCATCCTATTCCATGTGGGTCACGTGGAGCTACAGCTGCTGGTGCCCACCTCCTACCATCCCTGCAGCCCCAGCAGACACAGCAGCACTGTGTCACCAGAACATGGTGTGGACCCCACCCTTCCCAGGAGTTGAAGCCCCAGAGCTCAGGGGCAAATGAGAGCATTCCAGAGGGTAAATATCCTCATTCTACATACAAGTGTTACACACAGATCACTTTTATAAAATAAAGTCCCTGTGCATACACACTGAAGGCTCAGACATTTAATTCTGCCTCACACAGCAGAAAGGAACATTCTCTTCACTCCTATGCTTTCCAATTGGAAAGCACAACTAAAAATTTTATACTTATGTCACTAACACACTTACTGTAAAAGAAAGAAGTGATTAAGTAAACTGCAAAATGCACTCTAAAAGCTAGATAGTTCAAGAAATGCAGTGGTGCATTCTTTGGAAAAGCAAAAATATTTTAATTCATAAGTTATTACTTCTTTAATGCATCTATTTTATAAATGCTGCTTCACATATGACAACCATAAAATACAAAGTAACACATGTGCATAAAATGGTACACATACCTATGTTCTCTATACAGGTAGCCAGAGACTATTTTATTATATCCAAGTAGTAAAGGCAAATTTTAACCAAGTTGTTTTCTATTTCAAACTGAAACTAAGTCTTACCAATGCAAAATTTCCAAAACGGCAGCTGGAGAAAAAAAGAAATAAAGTCTTTAGAAGCTACTTTACTAATTCCTCTAAACCAAGGATTTCAAATGCCTTGCTTCCATGTATAGAGAGAGCACAAAAGGCCAGGTGGCCAACTCCTTCTGTCTTAGGAGCATAGGGACAACTCCAGGACCTGCAGCACACTGAATCCTGCTCTTTTCTGCTCATGCTAAGGGGGATTGGCCACTTGAGCAAGGGAAAGACTGGGAAGATGTGTCCCTACCTCTGAGGCCATTCATAAAAGAGTGAGGAAAGGGATGATTTTGATCTTTCTGGGGTTTTTTTCAGTATTTTTCTCTATTACTTTGTAAAAAATTTTCAAGAGGAGCAAATGTATACATTATGCTCAGTGAGATTCTTTTAGGAAAAACTCTAAGCAACAGGAGACATTCTAGGACCCAGCCCTCATGCTCATCAGCAGATTGTTCAAGGCAGAAAAGCACTTCCTCAGTAGTGCATCTGAAAGCCCCCCTCACCTCTAGCTCCAAAGAACTGTCAGCTCTCCTGAGCTCCCAGACCCAGGCACCAGAGATGGCCCCACACTCACCCATGACCAAGGCTGTACCAAGCCCTGAGACAGATTCTCAGAAACAATGCCCTCCAGTGTGGGATTTTATGAAGAGCTGCAAGCTCAGTCTGCCTTCTAGCACTGGAAAGCTGCTGTTTCCCAGGATAGCATGGGGCTGGCAAAGGAAAGAGAGGTAGAACAAGATAAAACACCACTGTTCTGGCTGGGATTCAGCTTCTTTTTACCCTCTGCTACTGGAAATCAGCATTAAAAGTGGCTTAGAGGAAACTTATTTTAAGCAACCTCCTGAATTGTTCCTTGACAGAATAACTGGCCTTGTAATACATTTATGGATATTTAAGTGCTATCTAGATGCCAGGGACTTTGATAAGTGTTCTGGACAGAGAGGGGAGAAAAGCCAGACATGCAAGCCTCTTCCAGCTTACAGATCAGGCAAGCAGGATGCCGGGGAGATGGCATTCTGACACTCACCATGTCTGTGGAGCAGCTCCCTAACCTGACCCACAACAGACTCACTTGTCAGAAGGAGGAACCAAATCTGGAACTTAAATATTTGTGGAGGGAGCCACCCTTAGAGCCTCACCAGTACAGCCCTATCGGGAGCAGACCACCCAGGACTGAAGCCAGCTCTGCGTGGGTGGCTACACCCACTTGTAACCAAGGGCTTGTAAGGAGCCCTGGGCATGCCCCCTAGCCACCTGTGGAGCCGTGCGGGCACCTAGAACAACAGTGCTAGCCCCCCCGCCCCCCCAAATCCCCCCACACCTCTGGCCTCTTGGCTGTGCAGCTACCTGGTTCCACACTACAGAGGCACAGGGGACATTGTCCTGAACTGCAGAAGTGAACAACAGAGAGAGAGAGGGCCTCTCTCAGGCTCCCTGATAACTGAAGCCCACTGGAAAAGTGAAGAGAATCTCTGCAGTAAAGAAGGCACACCAGACCACTGTAATTGGTAAGTTAGAAGGATCATCACCTCCCATCTGAACCTGGACTATCTCCAGGGGAACCTGCAATAGAACCTTGCACAGTTCAACTCTGCAGGAGGACAGGGAGCTCAACTTGGGACTTGCAGGAGAAATCTGCCTGAATCTCACTGGTATGTGACTGGCTCACTGAGACTCATTGACTTATAACTGCACACTCTGCCCACATTGTCTATTGTGACAGAAGAGACATACCCTGAAGGAGTCCCTTCATTTTTATCTTTTATTTGTTATTTTCAAAATTACCACTATTTTTTGCTCTTATTTTTAATTTTTTTCCTTCTTTATCTACTCTTTAAAATTTTTTTATTTTTCTCTTTCTTTCTGTTTTCTTCTCTCTCTCTCTCTCTCTTCTCTCTCTCTCTCTTTCTCTTTCTCTCTCCCTCACTCCCTTGTTGTCCCACATTGTTCTTCATCTCCCTTTGTGTTCCTATTCTGGCCCTAATTCATATTTCTTCTTTATTCTTCTTTTCTTCTCTTTCCTCCTCTCAGCTGTGCCCTCTGGCCTCACTGCTAACCTTCCCCTACCCTTCTACCTACCTATCCTTCCCTCCCCAACTCCTTCTAACTCCCCATTCCAAAGGGTAAAGTTGCCATATTGAAGAGTTTATTCACTATAAACATATGTTGGGTTGGTCCTGGATTTTGATTTAATTCACACAGTTAGTGACAGATTAATAACTATCACAAATTGTCATTTTCTAAGAGGTACTCGATGCTATTGTGTTGCTAATTGTATCACTTGGGCTAAGGTATTGTGATTGATCTAATCAGTTGTCCTTCCTGGTACAATGAAAATGAGACAGCCTCAGAGCCATTAAGAGACTCAAAACCTAAAGGCTAGCTATATCTGGAAGACACCTCTGAGAAGCAATCATTCCATGAGGATTCTAAATACATCAACAAAGATATTTACAATAAGCAACTTCAAAGTATTAACCCAGGAACTAAACCAAGGACAGTACCAAAAACAAAAATGAGAAGACATTTAAGTAAGGTGACTTCCACCCCACAAAAGGCAAATTCTGGGGGGAACGAGGTGGAAAAGTCCAATAATCAACCACCTGGACACCCTGAACTGATAGCACAGGAAGTAACAAAACAGATGAATGAGGCTCTAGAAAAATTCAAAAAAAAAAAATCTCCCAGATAACTACAGAGATGGTGAGCAAAGTGAAAGACATAACTAGAGGCTCTAGAACAGAAACAGATTAAAAAAAATAGATGAGCTCAGAAATATGCTGGAAGCCATGAATGCCCAGCATAAGAAAGAAATGGAAACCATGATTGCCCAACATAAGAAAGAAATGGAATCCATGAAACAGATTCAAACAGATATTCAGGAAATTAAAAACTCCATTGAAAGCATACAGAACAGATTAAGGGAATCTGAAGATAGAATATCAGATATAGAAGACGGGATTGCGCTGAAGGACCATGAAAACAGAGATTTCTTAAAAATAGTAAAGGACCATGAGAAATCAATTCAGCAGCTGCTAGATGATGCAAAGAAGAACAACATAAGACTGATAGGAGTCCATGAAAACACAGGAGAAAGTACAATTGACATAAAAAAAACTTCACAGAAGTAATAGTAGAAAACTTACCAGAGTTGGAGAATTGGACATACAGTTAAGAACTCCAACTAGCCATGATCAAAAAAAATCTACACCTAGACATATAATAGTCAAGATTCCCAGAAACCCAACAGAAGAACAAAATCCTACAGGCAGTTAGAGAAAAGAAACAAATCACCTACAAAGGAAAGCCCATCTGAATCACAGCAGACTTCTCAACACAAACCCTGAAATCAAGGAGATCCTGGAGTGAAGTATTTCAAGCCCTAAAAGAAAATAACTTCCAACCTAGACTGTTGTATCCGGCAAATTTATCTTTCAAAATTGATGGGGAAATTAGATACTTTCATGACAAAGAACACCTGAGAAATTTTATGAACACCAAACCAGCACTCCAAACAATTCTAAGCAATATCCTAGAAAAAGACAATGAAGGTCACAAATCCATGAGACCCAACAGAGGGAAACCACCAGACAAAGTAAGACACTAAAGAGAAAGGGGGAAAAAATGAAATAAAAGAGCCAACAACAGCAAAAGATCATGACAAGGATGAGTCAATATCTATCAATTATACCTATCAATATTAATGGCCTGAATTCACCAATCAAAAGAAACAGACTGGCAGAATGGATTAAGAAGCAAAATCCAGCAATATGTTGTATACAAGAAACACACCTAACTCAAAAGGAAATTCATAGACAAAGTAAAAGGATGGAAAACACTTCTCCATGTGACAGGAACCCAGAAAAAAGCAGGGGTAGCAATCTTATTTGCAGACAAAGTAGATTTCAAACCAAAACTAATTAAGAGAGATAAAGATGGTCACTACATCCTCGTGAAGGGAACAATCCAAAAGGAAGAGATGACAATCCTAAATATATATGCACCAAATACGAATGCCCCCAACTACACAAAACAAATATTAATGGACATGAAAAACCAAATAAGCACTAATACAATTATAGTGGGGGACCTCAATAGCCCACTATCACAAATAACAGATCATCTAGACAAAAAATTAACAACGACATTCTAGAACTGAACCAAGCTATTGAACAAATGGACTTACTAGATGTTTACAGAGTGTTCCATCCCACAAAATCAGAATACATATTCTTTTCAGCTGCTCAGGGGTCATTCTCCAAAATAGACCACATGCTAGTTCATAGGACATGTCTAAGTAAATGTAAAAGAATTGAAGTTATCCCCTGTATACTATCAGACCACAGTGCAATAAAATTGGAGGTCAATAACATAAGAAACTGCAAAACTCCCACAAACACATGGACAACCAATGGGTCACAGAGGAAATTAAAGAAGAAATTAGTTTCTACAAGTAACTGATAATGCCAGTACAACATACAGGAATCTATGGGACACAATGAAAGCAGTTCTACGTGGGAAATTCATAACAGTAAATGCCCATATTAGGAAAACAGAGAGAACTCAAGTTAAATAACCTAATGCAGAACCTCAAGCTCCTAGAAAAAGAAGAGCATAACAAACCTAAAGCTGATACAAGAAAGGAAATTATAAAGATGTGAGCAGGAATCAATGCAATGGAGACTAAGAATGATACAAAAAATTAAAGAATCAAAGAGTTGGGTTTTTTAAAGAATAAATAAAATCAATAAACCTTTAGCCAACCTTATCAAAAAAAGGAAAGAAAAAGCTCAAATCCATACAATTAAGAACAAAAAAGGTGAAGTAACGACAGACCAACCAGAAATCCAGAGGATCATCAATCCTACTTTGAGAAACTGTACTCTAATAAAATGGAAAACACAGAAGAAATGGACAGATTTCTAGATACATATGAATTACCAAAGTTAAATGAAGAAGATATAGAAATTCTAAACACCCCAATTACAATGAGTGAAATTGAAAATGTAAAAAAACTTACCAACAAAGAAAAGCCCAGGTCCTGAGGGCTTCATTGCTAAATTCTACAAGACATTTAAAGAAGAACTATCACCATTACTCTAAATTCATCAAGGAAATTGAAAGGAAAGCAAAGCTTCCAAATTCATTTCTGGAAGCAAGTGTTACTTTGATTCCAAAACCAGGGAAAGACCCAACCAAAAAAGAGAATTACAGAACAATCTCCCTAATGAACATAGATGCAAAAATCCTCAACAAGATACTGGTGAACAGAATACAGAGGGTCATCAAGAAGATCATACACCCTGACCAACTTGGATTTATCCCAGGGATGCAAGGATGGTTCAACATCCATAAATCAATAAATGTAATACACTATATTAACAGAGTCAAGAACAAAAACCATATGATCATCTCAATAGATGCAGAAAAGGCATTTGACAAAATCCAACACCCATTCATGATAAAAACCCTACAGGAAATTGGAATAGAAGGTCCTTATCTCAACCTGATTAAGGCTATTTAAGGAAAACCAACAGCCAACATCATACTAAATGGTCAGAAACTGAAAACTTTCACTCTAAAATCAGGAACAAGACAAGGATGCTCACTATCACTACTCCTGTTTGATATAGTTCTGGAAGCATTAGCCACAGCAATTAGAAAAGAGAAATAAATAAAAGGAATAAAGGTAGGAAAGGAAGAAGTTAAACTGTCATTATTTGCTGATGATATATTTTACATAGAAGACCCAAAAAACTCGGTTAAAAGTCTTCTAGACCTAATTCACAGATTCAGTAGAGTAGCTGGATATAAGGTCAACACTCAAAAAACAATAGTTTTCTTATACACAAATAGCAGACTCATTGAGAGAGAAATTAGGGAAATAATTCCTTTTCAATAGCATCCAAAAAAATGAAATATCTCGGAATCAACCTAACAAAGGAAGCAAGAGACCTCTACACTGAAAACTACAGCACTCTGAAAAAGGAGATCGAGGAGGACATAAGAAAATGGAAAGACAACCCTTATTCCTGGGTAGGAAGAACCAATATAGTGAAAATGGCCATACTTCCAAAACTACTATATAGATTCAGTGGAATGCCAACTGAAATTCCAACAATATACTTCACAGAACTACAGAAAACAATACAAAAATTCATTTGGAAACAGAAGAGACCTAGAATAGCTAAAGCAATTCTAGGCAACAGAGACATGGCTGGGGGTATCACAATCCCCAACTTGAAACTATACTACAAAGCTACCGTGATAAAATCAGCATGGTACTGGCAAAGAAACAGACCCAAGCATCAGTGGAATAGATTAGAAGATGCAGAAACAACTCCAGACATACTCAGCCACTTCATCTTTGATAAAGGAGCCAACCACCCTCACCAGAGGAAAGATAGCCTATTTAATAAATGGTTTTGGAAAAACTGGATTTCAACCTGCCATACATGAAAACTAGACCCATACCTATCACCATGCACTAAACTAAGATCAAAGTGGGTTAAAGATCTAAATATTAAGACAGAAGCACTAAAGTTGCTGGAAGATATGTTACGTAGAACTCTTGAAGACATTGGCATAGGAAAAGACTTTATGAACAAAACCTCAGTAGCACGGGAACTAGCAGAAAGAATCAACAACTGGGATCTCATCTTATTAAAAAGCTTCTGCACTGCAAGAGAAACCACTAACAGAGCTAAGAGACAACCTACAATGTGGGAAAAAAAATTTAGCAGCTGTACCTCAGACAAAGGTCTACTACCTAGAATATATAAGGAACTGAAAAAAATGAGACCCCCCAAATTCAAAGACCCAATTCCAAAATGAGCATCTGAAATGAACAGACATTTCTCAGGCAAAGAAGTAAAAGCAGCAAATAAATATATGAAACAATGTTCAACGTCACTGGTCATTCAAGAGATGCAGATGAAAACAACACTGAGATTCCACCTCACCCCAGAAAGAATGGCTGCTATCAAGAAATCCAGCAATAACAAATGCTGGTGGGGGTGTGGAGAGAAAGGAACCCTTCTCCATTGTTGGTGGGAGTGCAGACTGGTGCAACCACTGTGGAAATCAGTGTGGAGATACCTCAAAGACCTAGGGCTAGAGGTCCCATTTCACCCAGGTGCTCCCCTGCTGGGTATCTTCCCCAAAGAATTAAAAGAATCATACCACAGCAATCTATGTGCACCCATGTTTATAGTGGCACAGTTTATAATAGCTAAAACTTGGAAACAGCCTAAGTGCCCATCAACTGGAAACTGGATAAAGAAGATGTGTATTTTTTTATAAAATGGAGTACTACTCAGCCATGAAGAATGAGAAACTAGAGACATTTATAGCTAAATGGATCCATATTGAGGCCATATTCTTAAGTGAAATAAATAGGACACGTATGTGTAAATACCGAATACTTTCTCTAGTGTGAGAAACTGAAAGTATAAATAAGGATTAAAATGAATAATTGATAATTTGAAATAGGAAAAGGCCCAAAGGTGTAGGGGTGGTGGGAGGGGAAGGGGAAAGGGAAGAAGAGAAAGGAAAAATTATGAGAAAAGAAAAAAAATGGAAACAAAATTTATGTAAATAGGGAAGGGTGGAGGGGGTGAAGGGTGCACAGGCAATGGGGAAAAAATTAAGAGCTAAGATACATCATGTACAGGTACAAGCACCCAATGATAAATGTAAACATACTGTATACCTAAAATGTACCAATAAAAGAATAATAAAAAAAAAAAACACCACTGCTCTTACAGAGGTTCTGCAACTTTTTTTGAATTAAAGTTCATTGGGTTGTTGTAAGCTTTGGGTTTATTTCTAGAGGTTTTTTTTTTTTTGGTACCGGGGATTGAACTCAGGTCCTTCCGCTTGCAAGGCAGGCGGCAGAACCACTGAGCTAAATCCCTGGCCCTATTTCTAGAGTTTTGAAAGCATTGATTTTGATAATTTTCTAAGTATCCTCTCCTCACTGTCATGTAGAAATGAACTATTCAACTATTCAAGAATTTTTGCCTCCTTCCAATATTTTGTAACAGTATTTCTTAAAGTTGTCCCAAGTCATTTTAAAACCATCAACTTTAATCTTTTAAAAAATTTAAAAATTATTCCACTTCACTAACAAAATCAATTCAAATTCAATTAAAAATTGCAATGCTGAAATTGCCAGTCAGGCATCTCCAAATCTATCCGCATATAACTTTTGACCCTGGGCTCCTTTCAAACACTTCTCAAAAGATATACTTATTTTACATTAGGATGGGCAAACTACAGTCCACCGACTGTTATTCACTGCCTGCAAGCTAAAAAAGATCTCTACTGTTCTTAAAAGATTGTGAAAATAAATTTTAAAAAGATGAAGAAAGAGCATGTGGCTTGCAAACTGAAACAGTTTACTCACTGGATCGTCAAAGAAAAACATATTTTATTTTTGGTGGTGCTGGGACCTCGGGGCTTGGTGCATGCCAGGCAAGTGTTCTCAGCCCTAGGATGACACTTTTTAGCTACTACACTTGGAACCACTCTGGAATTGAAGTTTAAACTTCACTGAACTCCAAAAAGATGTGTCTCTGCTAAGGCTTCATTAACTGTAACAAATACAGTACCAGAAACTGTCTCACTCAACCATGCTAGTACCCAGTATTGTTTGAAAATTATATATACTGGCAAAATTCTTACATGTGGTACTTAAATGGGAAAGATCAACATGCTAACAATTCCATCTATCTTCTCAATGATCCTCAAAATTTTTCTGACTCTCACAACCACGAGAGAGAGAGAGAGAGAGAAATTATGCTAATATTCCAAATGCATAAAGTAATTATCACAAGAACTTCTGTGCTGAAAGCAACTGCTCTGGATCCCTTTTTTCCCACTCAGCTCCACACTCTCCACCCTTTCCCCCATCTCAAGCTCCTCACCCTGCACCCCTGCTCCCACCTCCAGCTCCTCATCCTCTACCCTGCTCCCATTTCCAGCAGCTCACCTGAGAAGGTGAACCAGTTTCTTACATTACTAAAACCAAACCAGTGAGAACAAGCTCTCTTAACTTCTTTTAGAGCTACTTTTACATTTCCCTTAACACTTCTCTATATAGTAATTCTTGCTCTTGTATTCACCACCTCAGAAGAGAGAACATCTCTCCTCCTTCCACAGTTAGCTTCTCAAATTGTGAGTTCATATTCCTATGCCAAATATTCCAGACTTTGCTCCTTCAAGTCTTCCCTTTCTTGGATCCTCCATCTCACTCCCTCTCCTGAAGCTTTCCCTTCAGTCTTTCCCTCTCCTAGAACCTAAAACTCTTCCCATGAGTCAACAGACCTCCCCTCTCTTCCCATTCAGTGACATGTTTCTTGGCCTACTTCTTTCTTATAAGGTTCCATAACTCTCTTACTTGACCAACAACGTTTCCATTATCAAAATCAAAATCAATGGCCTCCCTCAATTTTTAAGCTTTTCTATCTTTCTGCAGTATTTAATCAGATTCTTGTATTTTTCTAATCTTCTGTCATATCAAATCTCCTGGTTTTATTTTTCTAAATATTCACATATTACACACTTAATTTGATTTTTCCTTCCTTTTATCTCTTAAAGTTTAAAATCCCAAAGTATATTTACCTATGGCCTTTTTCTCTCCATAATGATATCCCTTGAAAATCTCACCAAATCTTCAAGTTCCACTTCCACTTTTACAAAGATAATTTTCAAATCCATAATCTTTATTCCTGGATGACCTTTCTCTTCCTTTCTCTCCCCTTCTCATCTTCTTGATCTTACCATCTATTTAGTCTTTGCATCCCTTCTCCATCAACTCTCACCTCTGTCCTCTCCCATCCATCCCTACTGTTACAACCCTCCTTTACACCACTGCAGCCTGGAGTCTAGTAGTGGTTTTACAACCATGCGTCTCCTTTCTCGGTCAATCTCCGATCCACCTATGCACTGCTGTCTAGTTCATTGTGAACTACACTTCTGATCAAGTTGCTCTCCTACTTAAAGATCATTCAGTGTACTAAATGCTACTGTATTGAAAGTGGCTCATATGATTTTTAAAAGAGAAGAACCAATTTGTGCCTTCCTACAGAATGAATCCCCTGCTCCCAGCCATGAATCAGGCTCTCCAGGACTGGTCCCAAACAATCTATCAACCTGCTTCCCACTTCCTCCTCTTTCAGAAACTTTCCTCCGGCCAGACTGTTCTCATGCTGAGGGACCCTGGTGACTTCCATCTTGCAGTTCTGCCAGCCCCCAATATTTCCGGCACACATCCAAAGCTTAGTCCTTTGCTACAATTCTAATCCTACCTTTTCCTGAAAGTCTTTGCTGATCTCCTTTCCCGTTTCCACCTGAAGTACGATTTCCCTCTTCTGAGCTACAGAAACACTGCCACGGTCAGTCATCACTGCAACTCTCATCAGGTGTCTTCCGTGTGACAGACCCCAGCGGGTTGGAGCTTGGATTTGGGAAAATGGTTTCCAAATCCTGATGACTCTGGCTGCGGATGTGTCTGTGGGCATTTTAACACAGCTGTTAAAATCTCCATACCACATTGAGGACAGGTTCTCACACCACGCCCCCAGCCAGACGACACTCGGTGGAAAGCAGTGGCAATAACTTGCACTGAGAGACATCCATCCACATCCCCGTTCATATCAGCAGCCGCCAGAACAAGGTTGGTGTCACTCACAGTTGGTGTCACTGAGATAGCAGCATTTGAGTTTTCTCTCAAGTTACAGAAAACAACGGCTGTAAATGGAGCAGGAAATACCTTCCAGGGCTTACATTTTTAAAAGCCTGCAATTGTAGATACTAAAACTCTCCAGCAAGATGGAAGCAAAGGGGTATCAATCCCCAGGGGCATACTGTCCTAAATGCAGTGCAACAAATGTCAGTCCACGAGAGGCAGCCAGTCATTTTTACAAAGTCTGAAGCTGGCTGTTCCCACTAAGGCAACTTCTGCAGGCACAGGGCTGAGCGCTGGGTCCCGGATCCTGGAACCAGCCTAAGCCCATTCAGCGTGGGTCCCCATCTGCCCCGTCTCTGTCCAGGCTGCAGCGCTCCCTGTAGGCCCCGCGTGCTCCCGCCTGCTCACCGGGTCCAGGCCACCCCATCTCCGTCCAGGCTGCAGTGCCCCCTGCAGGCCTGGCGCCCTCCCGCCCCCTTGAGAGGCCCAGCATGGCGCCGTGGTGGGTCCCTGGCTGCTGCAGGGTGCGCGCCTTCTCGAGAGCCCCGCCAGGACGCCGGGCTGGAGCCCCGCGAGGCCGGCCAGGTTCCCGGAGGCCTCGTCCACGCGCGGCTGCTTCTCTAGCCTGGGCTACCCAGGCGTGGAGGTCAGGAGCGGCTCCGGACGCGCGTCTCTGCCCTTCCTCCCGCGCTTTACCATGTCCTCCCAGACCCTGTTCGGAGGCTGTGGTCACTTCTGGGCGCATCCTCACGCCTTGCCTGGCTCCCTTATGGCCACCGTTAGGGGGGAGGGGATCCCAACGGCTGAGCGCGCCCACTCCCACGCGCAAGTTCCCGCCTTCTCCTTCCCTGGCGCGCGCCCCCTCCCTCGCGCGTGCTCCTCAGCCCTGTCTCCCAAGTCCCTGGTCAGTTTCAATTTCATCAAATTGAAGTTCAGGCGACCCAAACAATCGGGCTGATTTTTTTTTTTTTTTTTACTAGAAAGAAATGTTTTTAATATCATTTTTAACATTTAAAAAATAAAAGAAAAACTTCAATAAGGATCCTTCCATTGTTTTTTATACAGATTTAAATGCTGTCAGGTAATTTATCAGGTATATTTATAATCAATAACCTTATCAGTGAGGTTAGAAATTACAGTATTTATTGAGCTAAACTGTCACAAAATAAAGCACAACTACATGATCACAAATAGTAAACACAATACAAATAACCCAAAAATTAAATGAAAAAATAGTCGTGCAAAAGTAAATACAGAAGCTATGACCCAGTTCAAGGAAGTACAGAATGCCATACACAGGACTGCTTCATGTTACAGTAAGCTCAGTACTTCTGCACAGAAAGAACTTAGTGATTTCCAATTCCATCTTATACAATTTTACATAAATTTAGGAAGTGTATACACAATGTTCACATCTGCAACAATAACAAATTGATCATTAAAATTCAGGCAAAGGGAAATTAAGACATGGTAATGTGTGGCACATTATAATTACAGAATACCATTCATCAAGCTCATGTCTACGAACAGTAAATTGATGGCGCATCTAAATCTTAGGGATCAAATCATCCACAATCTTACAGCCAAAGTGCATTTTTTAAAAACTGCTATAGTGAAACAGGTCATGAATATCAAAATATATGATCATAATTTGCTTTCCACTTAAAAGCTAAATATTTTTATGCAAACGCAAGCTTAAAAGTGACTTTAAGATCTCAAAATTATATAAAATAATCATAACCACTTTTTAAAGGATGGGAAAATAACAAATTTGGCAGGTGCTATTTAACATTACTGTAAGGAAAGTATTAAACTAGCTAATTCCACTTTAAGAGGTAGTTGAACAAAATGTTGTTTGTATACTGCTTTGAGGTGTTGTGTTTGTTTCCCTTTCTTTCTTCAAAAGGAACAAACCCTGTACCAGCAGCATTAATTCATTGTGTCTACTATGAAAAATGAAGCACAGTTCAGTAGCAAAGAAGGCTGTGTCAGGGTGGGTGGAGCAGAGTCTCCCAGGGTGACCTGGTCCATGGTCACTGTCACCCTGACCAGAAGCAGCGAGCTGAGCACCTGGGACTGTGAGGACCTGGCTGGCTGCAGGTGCTGTGGGGACCCTGGAGGGACCGTGCTCAGGTGGCATGGGCTGCATCTTGGGACAGGATAAAGTCGTGAAATTTGCTCATTGGTTAGGAAACCTTTATGGAATAATGGCAGAAAAATGCCCACGTGGCCTTCAGGAACCTGAGCTCAGAAAGCCTGGCAGACACTCAGCAGACTCTGCTTGGGACCAGAAACGGGGGAGAGGCCACCCTTGACCCTCCCTCTGTCAGGTGCTCTTCCTATCACAGTAGATGGGACCTCTGCACACACAGAAGAAGATGTGGGCCCTGTACAGGGCGCCCTTGAGCAGCAGCAGGAGGTAGGTATAGTAGGCAGAGGTGCTGGTGAGCTGCAGGCCCAGTAAACCTAAAATAAGCCAGGTCATGAGTTTCAACTGCATGTGTGACAGCACGGGACACACTATGGGGAGGTGTCTCAGGTGTTGGTTTCTGATGACCTGCACTGAAGTGACACCACCCACCACACCCAAACCCAAAGATCAGCGTCTACCACTTCCACCAGGACCACCAAGGGCCAGATGCAGCTTGCAACTCAGCTGGATTGACAACCTCAGCTGAATTCACTAGAATTTTCTCAATGTTAAATATCAGGTTCATTTTTAATGAGTCCAACAGAGGAAAATATTTGGGATAATTAGACAGTAGAGTTTCTTTGTCATCAGCTTGTCTCTAAATAATAACAAATCCTGACTCATTCTGGCCAGAGGTTTCAGACATAATTTCTGGTAACATCACAGAAGGAATTGGCAGGGAAGCCCCGATCAACTTAATTAAAATCCAGAAAGACCTATATACATAGGAAGGGCAAAGACCTAAATTTGTAGTTTAATACTCAACACACTGATCTTGCAGCATTTTCTCACAATAGTTCCACTGGGGGAAAAAAGAATGGCAAAAATTCATTTTACAAATGTAGTGAGTAAAAATAATGAAGCCCCAGCAAGACTGGCCTCTGCACACCAAGCAAACAGAACCCTACTAGGTAACCTGTGAAGAAGAAAGTACTTCTTGGGTCACTGACAACCCAGAAGGGGACCTTGACTCACAGGGATGGACATGGACTAGCATATGACTGTGTCAACAGCAGTAATGAGTGTATGTTGGTAAATCCTGCCTATCATATCTGTTTTCATCATACAGAAGAAAGCAAGCTACAAATAAAACCAATAAAGATTACTAAAATCTATTCTTTTTTTCTTTTCACAGATCCACTGGGAGTTTAATTTGGCTATGGTATGAGATAGAATTCTTGATTTCCTTGGTTATGTACATATTGATCCACCACAATTTACAGGACATTTCCACTGTTCTGCTTCCCACCAGCTTCATAAACTAACTATGTCAGCCAGGTGTAGTGGTACACACCTGTAATCCTAACACTCTAGGAAGCTGAGATAGGAGAATGGTAAATTCAAGCCTAGAGTGGGCAATTCAGTGTCTTACTGAGAACCTGTCAGGAAAAAACGAAACAAAACATGGGCTGGGGAAATAGTTCAGTGCAAAAGTCTCCATATTCAATCCCCAGTCCCAGAAAAATAAATATTAAAAAATAAAGTATAGGGCTGGGGAATTAGCTCAGTAGCACCATGCCTGCCTGAAAAGCACAGGGTCCTGAGTTCCATCCCTGGTACCACTAAATGAATGAATAAATTTTTAAAAATAAAGTGTATATAATGTAAGAGGCAAAAATATTTTTAACTGGCCCATATTTCATTAACCACTCTAATAAGCCCTTATTCTTAGACTTCACTCAGTAAACTAGCAGACAAGGATATGCATGCTGGACAAAGATTCACCATGGAGATAAGAGTCTTCTCCAATCCAAGCCAAAAGGCAAAAAATAACTACAAAGAGGAATACAGAGGGAGAGGGGATAAGAAGGGAAATGGGGAGCAACAGGTGTGGGATGATAGACTGTGTGCCCCAGATCCCAGGCCACGGACAACGCGGCCAGGGACTCCTGTGAGTTAGGAATAAAGGCAGATAGCTTCTCACCTGGAGTGTGCCTGTCTCTGTATGGCCACCACTCATGCAAGAGTTTGGATTAAAAGTCTCACTTCCAGTGCCTCTGCAGTCCAACTTGTTTTTGTTGTTGTTGTTGTTGTTGTTGTTTTGTCTAGACAAATGAGATCATTTCATTCATATATATATATACATATACATATATATATACATATACATATATATATACATATACATATATATACATATACATATATATATACATATACATATATATATATATGATTCTTTATCCTGTTGGTCTACCGAACCAAAAAGGTAGTTCAGTGTATCCTTGCACCAAAACTATCTTTATTAATCTAGTTTTGTAAATTCTTGCTCTCTGATAAAACAAGTTGTTCCACTTTGTCCCTGAAGAGTGTCATAATTTTATACAAATTTATCTAATAATGATTTGACAACTCTGTGACTGAATGTTATTTGTTCACTTTTAAAATGTGGTAATTGGCCCGGGATTTAGCTCAGTGGTTCCGCTGACCACCTCGCAAGAGCAAGGTCCCGAGTTTGATCCCTGGTATCAAAAAAAGAAAAAATAAATTTGGTAATTTCCAGGTATGTTGGCATACACTTTTAATCCCAGCTCTTGGGAGGCAGAAGAAGGAGGACTGACTTGAGTTTGAGGTCAGCCTGATCTGCATAGTGAGCTCAAGGAAAGCCTGAACTACAGAGTGATACCCTGTGTCAAAAACAAAACCAAAAAAAAAGAAAGAAAGAAAGAAAGAAAGAAAGAAAGAAAGAAAGAAAGAAAGAAAGAAAGAAAGAAAGAAAATGTGCTAAGTAAGCCTAGAAAAAAATGTATCACTTGCCTGTGGTCAAAAGACCACAGGGCCTAGATCTAAAACCCAGGAGAGTCTTTATGCAAAGTGCCCTTTTTTTACTACAGTATCCCACATGCATAAACTTACACGTGTAAAACTGTTAAGCCTAAAAACAGAAATACATAAATGCAAAAATAACAATAAGGTATTATTTCAATACCTGTTCAACTTTGGACTGTTAGAGGTAGATTTTCTGGTTTTCGCTTTTTACATTGCTGTAGGTGGAACCCCAGGGCCTCAGCCATGCTAGGCAACTGCTCTGTGTATTAAGAACTAATACAATAAACTCCATGTTTCCACCCTGTTAAAACACATTTACCAGAACCTTAGCTGCCTCCAGCCTATTTGACTTACTACAGGTAATATTAAGGTAATTAACACTGCCAATCTGCTTAGTCCATTTTGTGTTCTTATAAGAGAATATTTGAGACTGGTAATTTTAAAGAATAGTGATTTGTTTCTTTCTGAAGGCTAGGAAGTAGAAGGTGGAGGGGCTCACAACTTTCAAGGGCCTTCCTGCTGTGTCATCTCATGTCCAAGGGCTTAAGGGCAAGAAAGTATGAAGAATAAACCAAGAGAGGGCCACCATTTCACTTTAATAACAAACTCACTCTCACAATAATAGATTCTCTCCCCTGAGGAGGGCAGCTGACCCAACCAACTCTTAAAATTTTCACCCCTGAACACTGCTGCACGAGGGATAAGGTTCGAACACATGACCTGTGGGAAACAAAGTGAAACAACAGAAGTAATGCTGGGAAACTTATCAGGAGGTCAGGACTAAGCAGCAGTAAAAAGTGAAAATTGTTACCATCCAGTTAGACTTCTAGAAACTAATAGTAATTCCTACGAATAAAGGTACAGGACAACTTGGTGTCCTAACAGATTGATTTAGTTACTGCCTGGAGAAAGTCCAATTGTTTTAAAATGCAAGTCATGTTTCCTGCCATCCTAGAGCTCTGAGGAGATGAAGTTGCCAGAGCTTTTGTGGGCAAAGGAGAGAAAAAAATTCGCGGATAATTCCTACACATCTGGCTTGAGCAAAGGATGTTCATAAACAGGAACTATATTTCCTTGACAGCTAGGCAATGTGGTAAGTGCTTAACACAAATGATCTCACATTAGCCCACAACTTCAGCAGGTATTATTGTGAAGCCAAATTACAAATGCAAAAAGAAAATTTGATTGGAAAAGGTTAAATAACGAGCCCAAAATCCAGAAAGTACTGGATTTAAGACCTTCCCTGTATGGACGGATGGATGGGAGGGTGGGTGGGCAAGCGAACTGGAGCCTGGCCGGGCCGCGCTGCCCGCCTCCCCGCGCCCCGCGCCTCGAGCCTCTGCCCAGGCCGCCCGCGGACTCTGGGCACCTGTGGCCGGTGGCCGCCCAGGAACCGTGTCATGCGGCCCCTGCTGACCCCAGCCCGGGCCACCCAGCGGGGTTGATCTAGGGCCCCAGCCTGGGCCCTGCAGAGTGCGATGGTCCCCCAGGGCAACCCCTGAGCCCGTTGCTGGGCTCTGCCTCTGGCCTGCACCCCCACCTGAGAGTCTTCACCATCTTCTGCCCGGGAACTCCACTCTGACCCTTCTCTTGGCCCAGGGCGACATCGGCAGGCCTTGACAGCCCGGATCCTCCGGAGTGCCCAGAAGGGTCCCCAGGAGTGGTCTGTGCCTCCCTGGATGGAGATGCCTCCAGAAGGAGCTGGCTGAATGCTGCCAGGCCTTCACCTTACAGCCTCTGCTGACCACGCCTTCCTGATTGTAGGGGCTGCTGCCGCCAGGCCGCCAGAAATGCTGTCCCAGCACAGCAGGCTCCCAGAGACTAAGGTGTGACCGCCAGGATGGAACTGGAGCTGGCAACAGAGATCTTCTTGTTGGAGCTTCAATGTCTTGCAGATGGAGGCCCAGTGCCTGACACCCTCTCAGGTGGCAGCGGTGGTAAGGATAGTCAAGAGGAGGAAGAGGGGAGCGGCAGCCCACAACCACCAGCAGTGTCAGCCCCAAGAGAGGCAGTAACATCACTGAGGAAGGCCACTCTGGACCAGAAGAGTTGCGACAGCAACAGTTAGAGCAGCAGCCAGAACTGCAGCAACAGTCACAGTATGAGCCACAAAAGCAGCAAACACAGTACCAACTAGTAGAACAGCAACCAAAATTGCAACAGGAGCAGCAACATGGGAAACAGCTGCTGCCTCAACTACAGCAGGAACTACAGGAAAACCACCAACCCATGCAACACCAGAAACTGATGCCACAGCTGCAGCTAATGCAACAAAATGGACAGGTGGAAGAGCAGGTGCAAGAGCAACAATTGCAGCAGCAACAGCAGGAAGGGTTACAGCAGCAGCAATTGCAAGAGCAACAATTGCAGCAGCAGCAGGAACAGTTACAAGAGCAGCAAGCACAAGAGCAACTACTGCAGCAGCAGCAGAAACAGTTACAGCAGCAGCAGCAGGTGCAAGAGCAACTCTTGCAACAGCAGCAAGTGCAAGAGCAACTGTTGCAGCAGCAGGAACAACTATAGCAGCAACAGTTCCAACAGGAGCAGAAGCAGCTCCAGCAACAGCAACTACTGTTGCTGCAGCAGCAGGCACAGATCCAGCAGCAGCAGGCACAGATCCAGCAGCAGCTTTTGCTGCAGCAGCAGGGGCAGCTCCAGCAACAGCAGCAGGAGCCTCTGCAGCAGCCTCCTGCTGCATTGGACCCAGAGGAGGAGGAAGAGGTGGAGCTGGAACTCATGCCCAGGGATCTGGGGTCAGAGCAGGAGCTGGAGCAGCAGCCGGAATTGGAGTGGCAACAAGAGCTGGAAGAGCAGCAGGAGCAGAGGCAACTGCAGCTCAAACTACAGGAACAGCTGTGGCAGTTGGAGCAGCAGCAACTGGAGCAGCAGGAGGTGCAGCTGGAGCTGACCCCCGTGGACCTGTGGACCTGGGCGCTCAGACGCAGGAGGTGTAGCTGGAGTTGACGAGCATGCAGCCCGAACTACAGCCTGAGCTGATGCCCGCTGCTGCAGGGGCCGGGCGGGCGTCGTGGTGGCCCCTCCGGGTTACGTGGTGCTGCAGGAGCTCATGGTGCTGCCCGCCGTGGCCGCAGCAGCCTTGGTGGCCATCCCGGCCCCGGCGGCCAGCGCAGCGCTGATCCCCGCGCGGCGGCGGCGGCGGCGGCGGCGGCGGCGGCGCGCGCGGGACCAGAGGACCATCTGCGGGGAGTGCGACAAGGGCTTCAGCCGCAGCTCTGATCAGGTGCGGCACCGGGCCACGCATAGGAGCGAGCGGCCGCACCGCTGTGGGGAGTGTGGCAAGGGCTTCTCGCACCACTCCAACCTGGTGACCCACCAGGGCATCCACACGGGCAAAAATCCCTGCCTACGCCTACTCCTACTGTTCCAAGCACTTCAGCGAGAGCTCAGAGCTTGTACAGCACCAGCGCACACACACAGGCGAGCGGCCCTATGCGTGCGGCGACTGTGGCAAGTGCTTCAGCTCTCCTCCAACCTGCTGCTGCATTGGCGTACTCACTCGGGCGAGAGGCCTTTCGTGTGTGCGAGGACTGTGGTGAGCGCTGCCGCCACAAGGTGCAGATCTGCCGCCAAGAGCGCCAGCTGCACAGTGCGGCCGCTCCCGGGGCCTCGGTGGGCTGCGCGCACTGCAGCCCGCGCCCCCCCCGTGGCGCTCCACGCACCCAGCAAACCTCGGGAGCCACTGCTCCCTTAGCGGACAGGCGACCTGATGCGTGATGCGCGTGCCTCGAGGGACTGGAGGGCCAGAGAGCGCGCAGGGGACGCGGGTCGGTTTCACCCGTGAAGCCCCTTGCCCGCACGTGTGGAGATGGCCAGAGACCTTGCTCCTAAGTTCGTAGTCTCCTGGAATATCCATGAAAAAGAAAAGACTTCCTTCCATCATCCTCCGGATTCCTTGAGATGTTCCAGGTTCAAAGATTCACAGCCCCCCCGCCCCCCGTCCCCACCCGAATCCATCCACAAGACTTAAGATAGCACAGGGGAAGCCAATGGCTAAGGCAGAGGTGGCCACATTGTTTTCTTTCTCTTGCAAAAAAAAAAAAAAAAAATCACACTTTGCAGAAACAAGAGTCACCTGAGAAATAAGATGTCTATATGGAGAGACATGCAGGGAGAAGATGAATCTTGATGAGAAGTATTTCAAGGAGAAAAACTGGGAGGGTGGAGAAACTTACGTGGACCAGGTAGAAAACTGACCAAGTCCTTGAAGGTCCTCTTGGTGGCGTTTGCCTTGAAAATACATGTTAGGGTGGAAATGCTTCAGGGTGGATATGATTCTGATGGAAACGCCCATGTTTGCAACTATGTGCACGGGGGCAGAGAGCAAACAAGTGCCAGGAAGCCCTGCTATGGACGGAAGGTAAACTTTCCTTCTAGGGCAGCCCGGGGTTCTGCGTGGGCAGGTCATAGAGGCTGTTGTAACCCTCTGCTGCCACATTCGCAAGCCCCCTATGGCACCTTAGCATCTCCTGGGGTAACAAACTGTGGCTCATGCAGAGAGCATTCTTGGGTTCTCTCCAAGGTCTAGAAGAGCCCCTGCCCCCCCACACACAGCTTGGGACAGCCCCGCCCCAGCTCAGGTTGCTCAGATGCTGCTCAGGGGGTTGGCGCTTGACACCAGGGACAGGGGTCTTCTGAACCAGGGTGAGTAGGGGCTGCCTGGCAGACCCTGCCTCCTGGCTGGAGCTGTGGGGAAAATACATTGAGGACAAGGATTGAGAGCAACAGAAAAGCTGTTTACCAAATCCTCTGGGGCAGGGGCTGTAAGAGCAGCAGCAACTGCTGACTTCGCACAGCGGGAAAGCAGGTTGGGGAAGAGGCCACTGGCTACCTCTGGCCCCCAAGCACTTCTTGCTCTCCCTGATGTCCCACATGTGGCTCCTTGATTACTGCCTTCTTCCCTCCCTGCTTCTCCTTTACTAACACAGCCTGCCATGTTTTACACATGTGTTGGTAAGTGAGAAGCAAAATATGAAAAATAAATTAAAATGAGCATTGAAAAAAAAAAGACCTTCCCTGGAACCTCAGGTGCTAAGTACTTTCCACAACAGCAAAGTGCTAATATCCATAATATTTATTTTAATAACTAAGCTGAAAGACTAGATTTTCCACCACAGAAATGACAAGTGATACTAAAACAACAGCCAGGCAGCTGCCAGGGTTTCATTGTGATTAACGCAGTTAAGCCATGTGGGCGACTTTTGACATTTCTGCCCAGAGATCCACCTTTGAAAACAATACTGTATATGTTGGATTGGTCTTAAATTATTTGTAGAGAAGATGTCAGACCTTTAATACATGTTAGAGAACTTGCAATATTCACCACCTCACTGCAGTGACAGCAGGAATCTTGCAATTTGGTTTTTCAAAGAAAAATTGAGGCACTGTAGGTTCATAAAAAGCCAAGGGGTCACTATGAGGCACCTTGGGCAGAAAAAAACAAATTCCTCACATACAGAGAGCAGGATAAGTAGATGTAGGGAGGAGATGTTCCCACTTTATTATATACTCATCAGATCACATCACTGACCCTGGGTAACACGCTTAATGAGAACAATCAACTAGACAGCAGTAGTGATTCTTATCAAAGAGTAAGATTTAAGAGTGGATTCCTGGGCATTATCTATCATATTTCTGATTTACATGCAGGTTGAACAGTCAGTGTGTCCAGAAGGACACTACAGAATGGTGCTTTGGAAGGGACAGAAGGGTGACTGGCAGGAGAGCAGGCTGCTACTGTGTACTTCTTGTTTGTAAGTTCACCATGACTGCCCTCAAGGACTTCAAGAGTGGTCAGAGCAAAATCTGAGAGCTGCCCCTCAGTGCAGCCAGACAGCAGAGGTTAAGGAGAGAGCAGAAAGACTCCTTAGCATGCAGGCAAGAAAAGCTAAGAACAGGTTGGAAGCCAGGTCAAGCTCACCAGGGAATTCTGGCCTCAGGTTAAAAACAGAACAGTGACTGGAAGCAGCTTGGGAATTACTGCTCTCAACAGGTCTATGACATGACTCACAGCCCTCCACTCTGGAGCAGTTGCCTTCTTTATCAGATACACAGTAGGCATCTTAGCATCTCTTTGGCACTGTTCTGGGGATTCCTCTCATTTCCCTTCTGAGTTGGATCTCTTGTTTATTGTATTCCACATCTTCCTCTTTTTAGTTTACTTTCTACTTGGTGTTTCTCACCTTCCAATTGCTTTTAATAAAGAGGAAGAGAGCCCGCCATAGCCATGGTGGCTCATGCCTGTAATCCTACCACTTGGGAGGCTGAGGCAGGAGGACCACTGTGAGTTCAAGGCCAGCCTGGGCTACATAGTGATTTAAAGACCTTACATAGCAAGACTCCACCTCAATCAATCGAATAAAGAGGACAGGGGAAGTAAGTATCTTGAGGCTTTGCATGTCTGAAAATACTTTATTCTAACTGACCATAATTTTTAAGTTTTAAATTATTTGCCTTCAGAATTTTAAAGGCATTGGGCTATAGTTTTCTGTCCAGATTGCTTCAGGGAAATTCAAAGCCATTCTGATTCAAGATCCTTTATTTATGACCCATTTTTGTTTGTTTGTTTTACACTAGAATCATCTATTTATCTCTCCCTCAGGACCCAGTGTCCTAAAGTTTCCTAATGAAAGGGAGTAATATAGGTATATTATCCAGCTGGGTACTCAGTGAACACATTCAATCTGCAAGCATCAACCTTCAATTATGGGTCATTTTCTGGAATTACAATATTTTCCTTTTCATGCCCCCCTATTTCCTCTATCAGAATGATCAGTTAAGTGTCATGTTCCTCTTTGAATGTCTTTTTCGTTTTACTGTCTGGGAGATTTCCTGAACATTGATTTTCCAACCCTCCTTCCAGTGCAGGTTCTCTCTCTCCCCTCTCTCTCTCTCTCTCTCTCTCTCTCTCTCTCTCTCTCTCTCTCTCTCTCTCTCTCTGGGGATCGAATCCAGGGGCACTGTACTACTGAGCTACAACCCTAGCCTTAGCCTTTTTGCCTCAGCCTCCCAAGTAGCTGGAATCACAAGCATGTGGCACCACACTGGGCTAAGGTTTTTGTTTCCTTTTCTTTTCTCTTACTAGTCTTTCACATAGCATCCTGTTTTTCTTTATCCTCATCCTTTATCTCTGAATACATTAGAAATTTTGGCAGGAAGTTGTTGGAACTTATTTTATTCCTGTAAAGTCTGTTTTTTCTGACTTGGTGTTACCTATTTATTTTTGTTCCATGTTCTACCTTCAATATTGGTACATTCCTTAACTAACTGGTAATCCTTGGGTATTTCCTTAATGATTAAAATGGGGGGGAGGATAAAAGAGCTTATAAGTGAACTTGTGGTGGGGCTTGGATGGCTAGGAATGTAAGGAACCCCACAAGTCTTTTCTCTAGGGCTACCCAGAAATACTCAAGGATATGGCAAGCTACGGCATTCTGTGGGCAGGTGGAAATTGGGGTGTGTGCGCGCGTGCGCGCGTGCGCGCAAGGGCTAAATTCTCAGACTCAGTTTGCATGCAATCACTTTCTCCTCTATTTTCAGTATGACAGTGACTATATTTCTTTCCAAATACTGAACAGATACTAATATTAGGGATTTGAGAACAAGAAAATTTAGATTTCAAAAAAAGATCAGAAATTATTCTATTATTTTCATAAGACTTCACTTAGGTGTTTTAAAATAATGATGAGTGACAAAAGATTAAATAGTGGACATTTATTTTCTGTGGTAAGATTATTCTAAAAGTTTCCAAAATTTCCTGTTAAAAATAAAGATGTAATAATAACTCCATGGCTTATTATTATTACAAACCAATATACCCTGCTAAGATTATATACAAAGAAAACAAGAAAAAATATTCTGATACAGACATTGGATACTAGAAAACATTAAAAAATACATAATACAAATAAATGCCAACTTTAAAATCTTAAAAAAAAAAGAAAGACAATGCAATATTTAGAATACACCATCCCCCCCCCCCCCAGTACGTAGGACTCAAACCCAGGGTGTATTCTACCACTGAGGTACATCCCCAGACCTTTTTATATTTTATTTTAAAACAGGGTTTGTATTGGAGATGTGGCTCAGTGGCGCCGCACCTGCCTGAGTGCAATCTCTGGTACCACACACAAAAAAAGTTAAAACAGGGGTTCACTAAGTTTCCCGGGTTGGCCTCAAACGTTCCATCCTCCTGCCCAGCCTCCTGAGTGGTTGAGATTATAGGCCTGCACTACCGCACCTAGCTGGGAATTATATTCTAAAAATGAAATTTTAAAACACACCAGGTATTACTTGCCTTTTCCAGTAGCCTTGATCTTTGTTTCAGGACAAAATATTCCAGAGACGTAGAAAAATATTCATTCATTTTGTTGACACTGATGAAATGAAAACTGCCTCCTTTCAATCAAAGTCTTTTTCCTCGCTCGCTTGGTCTCCTCCTCTGGCGAACAGGCTGAAGCATCAATCCGCAGCCGCCGAGCGAGAACGCGACGAGCACGCAGGGAGAGCGCCCGCCCGCCATCTCCTCAGCGCCTCAGGGGCCAGCCCGCAGCGGAGCAGAAGGCGCCTGCCCGCCGCCCGCCGCCCGCCGCCCGCTTCCTTGGGGCCGCCCGCCGCCACGGCTTCTCGGCGGGGCAGAGCGCGCGGCCTGGCGACCCGGCAGCCATGTTAATCGGGGGTCTCGGCACCCGCGTGAGGCGCCGCGGACCTCGCAGCTCCGCGCCTCGCAGCCCGGAAGGAGGCGGCGGGGAGGCCGCCCGAGGCCGGGACCTGCATCCGGGCTCCGCGCGCGTCGTCGGGCCGCTTCCCTTCGCGTCCGCCCGCCCGGGACTCGCCGCCCGCACTTGCCGGATTTTTCAAGCCACATTCAATTGATAGGATGAAAAAGCTTAAGAGAAGGCTGTTCCTCACACTTCGAGGAAGCCAGACTATTGATGAATCATTATCTGAATTGGCCCAACAAATGACTATTGAAGAAATCAGCAGCAAAGATAATGAACCCATCGTGAAGAAGGGCAGAACCCCCATGTCTCACAGTGTGCACGCCTTCCTCGTTGCGGAGACCCCACAGTGTTATCGGAGGTGGCCTTGGCGCCTTCATGGCAATGCCCAGAAACGGAAGCAGATTAGATTTTGTCCAGGAGAATCTAAAAATGGGATCAGATGGTGAGTGGCCAAGCTTCTGGGACATCATCTGATGAAGTCCAGTCACCTACAGTTGTTTGTCTCAGAAATCGTATACAAAGGCGGATCTCAATGGAGGATTTAAATAAGCCGTTATCCCTGCCTGCAGATATCAGAATACCTGATGGGTATCTTGAAAAGTTACAAATCAACAGTCCACCACTTGATCAATTTATGAGCCGAAGGTCTCATAGAGCTTCCTTATCAGAAACTGAGTTTGGGAGAATGGAAACCTATATCAAATTGGAAAAGCTTGGAGAGGGTACACATGCAACAGTGTATAACGGAAGAAGTAAACTGACAGAGAATTTGGTGCCATTAAAAGAGATTCAATTGGACTATGAAGGTGCACCTTGTACAGCTATAAGAGAAGTTTCTCTAAAGGATTTAAAACATGCAAATATAGTAACCTTACATGACATTGTTTACACTGATAAATCTTTGACTCTGGTCTTTGAATATTTGGATAAAGACCTAAAACAGTACATGGATGACTGTGGGAACATCATGAGTATGCACAATGTAAAGATATTTCTCTACCAGATTCTATGTGGCTTGGCATATTGCCACAGAAGAAAGGTGTTGCATCGAGACTTGAAACCGCAGAACCTCCTCATTAATGAAAAAGGAGAATTAAAGCTAGCAGATTTTGGACTAGCCAGAGCCAAGTCAGTTCCGGTGAAGACCTACTCAAATGAAGTTGTCACACTGTGGTACCGGCTACTCGATGTGCTTCTTGGTTCCTCCGAGTACTCAACACAGATGGACATGTCGGGTGTTGGTTGCATTTTCTTTGAAATGGCCTCTGTTTCCAGGATCAACTGTGGAAGATGAACTACACTTAATTTTCTGACTACTAGGAACTCCATCTCAGGAATCTTGGCCAGGTGTTTCTTCAAATGATGAATTCAAGAACTGCAACTTTCCAAAATATAAACCACAGCCTCTAATAAACCATGCACCAAGGTTAGACTCTGAAGGAATTGAATTGATAATGAAATTTCTTCAGTATGAATCTAAGAAAAGGGTTTCAGCAGAAGAGGCCATGAAACGTATACTTTCCAAGTCTGGGACCAAGAGCACATGCTTTACCAGAAAGCATAACGATATTCAGTTTGAAAGAGATTCAGTTGCAAAAGGACCCGGGTTTTCCAAATTCTACTTATCCAGAGACAGGACCTGGGAAGAACAGAAGACAGAGCATGCTCTTTTAAATCTGATAACATGGTTTCAAGCCCAGCCCCCTGCCTTTCTTATCAATCAAGGACTCAGATCTGAAGGCAGTTATTTCTTTTGGTGGACTTGGGATCTCCGTTTGTCTGCACTGTCCTCTTCACAGTGGAGTCTTTTTATTTCAGACCTACAGGTTGTTTTTATATTTGTTGTCACATTGTGACAACTTTTTGTACAATCAGTTTTAACGTCTTCTCTGCCATTAGAGCCAGTATTTTACAACTATTGATGTAACTGTAACTGCAATTTTTGTGCAGGACTGAGAAACATAGTGCATTATTTATTGCGGAATCATTGCTGCTAAATAACTACTGTCTGTTTATTTAACACAACAATTGAATGCCTAAAGAAGTTGCAGTGGCTTTATTATATGTGAATGCATCTGTTTCTCCTCACAAATTGTTTTCCTGCTGCATTTTTGTTTGTTTGTTTTTTAAAATAAACTGCAGTGTTTCCTGGAATACAAAAAAAAAGAAAGGAAGGAAGGAAGGAAGGAAGGAAGGAAGGAAGAAAACTGCCTCAGGGTTAAGATTATTCGTTGGTTCCTGCAAGCTTTTTTTTACTTTCTTATCAAACTATTTTGACTGCCTACTCTGATTTTAGTTTGTCTTTGATCAATATTGCTTTTACAATTTCAAATTTTAGATCAAGTTTTCATTTCACATGGAACAAAAACAAAAACATTTTGTTTCACAAAAAGAGTCATATTTTTCTCCCGCAATTCTTCTCTTAAAGTATTTACAAAGAGCTACAGTCTACAGTGAATATTCTAATTTCAAAAACACTAGGAAACATTATTGTATAATAGTTACATGTATTACATTTGGATCTCAGAGCTACAATACTGTACAGAATAGGATAGTGTATCACCAAAGTTAGGACTTACATTGTTTTGAAACTACCTTGAAACGCCATTCATAGGATATATGTAGAGTATACGATACATATAAACTTCTTAATATTTATTTTAGTTATCAGAATAATTTGCTATTACCAGCAGATAGACCATAGAACACACTTATAAGATGGCAACAGTGACAAGCAACTGATTAGATCCCATGCTTATCTCGTAAGTGCTTCTGCCTCAGTTCCTAGAAATGCACATCCCAGTGTCAGCTTGCCTGCTCTTATTTGTCACCTGATGTCAGTTGAGCTCTTAGAGCGAATTTTTCCACACACACAGAATCTGTACTCAATGTGTACTCCTCCTAGATTCAGTTGGAGTTGAAACTGACCACACGATATGTTCCAGATAGCTATGATAATGTCCCTATGGGCCACAAACTTGAATATATTAATAAACATTTTTCATTACCTGAAATGCATGTTGGCTCTCAAATGGGTCTCTCTACATCTATTCTCCCCATCCCTTCCAATCAAGCAACACAGAGGATACCAGAGTGGCTGGAGCACAGTAAATAAGGGGACAGTGGCACAAAATAAGGTGCAATAGTGAGCAGAGGCCAGGTCACAAGGCAAAGATAGAGAGATAATCTGGGTCGATGAAACATTTGAGTTCATTCTAAGTATGGTAGTAATAGAAGAATTTCAAGCCAGAGAGTGATATGATCAGACGTTGTATTTTTTAGCTGTTGTGTGAAAAAAGAGAGCGGTAATAAAACATCTTGGTGCACCAATTGAAAACCAAGCAATATCCAAATGAAAAATAATAGTACCAGTCTGTATTCCCACCAACAATGGAGAAGGGTGTCTTTCTCCCCACACCCTGGCCAGCATTTGTTATTGGTTGATTTCTTCATAGCAGGCATTCTTTCTGGGGTGAGGTGGAATCTCAGTGGTGTTTTCATCTGCATCTCTCGAATGACCAGTGGTGTTGAACAGTTTTTCATATATTTATTTGCTGCTTTTACTTCTTTGTCTGAGAAATGTCTGTTCATTTCAGATGCGCATTTTTGAATTGGATCTTTGAATTTGGGGGGGTCTGATTTTTTTCACTTCTGTATGTATTCTAGATAATAGTCCTTTGTCTGAGGTACAGCTGCTAAAAATTTTTTTCATCGTTGTATGTTGTCCCTTAGCTCTGTTGGTAGTTTCTCTTGCAGTACAGAAGCTTTTTAATAAGATGAGATCCCAGTTGTTGATTCTTTCTGCTAGTTCCTGTGCTACTGAGGTTTTGTTCATAAAGTCTTTTCCTATGCCAATGTCTTCAAGAATTCTACATAACTTATTTTCCAGAAAATTTAGTGTTTCTGTCTTAATATTTAGATCTTTAATCCACTTCAATCTTACTTTAGTGTGTGGTGGTAGGTATGGGTCTAGTTTTCATGTATGGCAGGTTGAAATCCAGTTTTTCCAAAACCATTTATTAAAGAGGCTATCTTTCCTCCAATGAGGATGGTTGGCTCCTTTATCAAAGATGAGGTGGCTGAGCATGTCTGGAGTTGTTTCTGCATCTTCTAATCTATTCCACTGATGCTCAGGTCTCTTTCTTTGCCAGTACCATGCTGTTTTTTATTATAGTAGCTTTGTAGTATAGTTTCAAGTTGGGGATTGTGATATCCCCAGCCATGTCTCTCTTGCCTAGAATTGCTTTTGCTATTCTAGGTTTCTTCTGGTTCCAAATGTATTTTTGGATTGTTTTTTCTAGCTCTGTGAAGTATATTGTTGGAATTTCAATCAGCATTCCATTGAATCTATATAGTAGGTTTGGAAGTATGGCCATTTTCACTATATTGGTTCTTCCTACCCAGGAATAAGGGTTGTCTTTCCATTTTCTTATATCCTCCTTGATTTCCTTTTTCAGAGTGCTGCAGTTTTCAATGTAGAGGTCTTTTGCCTCCTTTGTTAGATTGATTCCTAGATATGTCATCTTTTTGGATGCTATTGTAAAAGGAATTGTTTCCCTAATAGCTCTCTCAGTGAGCCTATTTGTGTATAAAAAGCCTATTGTTTTTTGAGTGTTGACCTTATATCCAGCTACTCTACTGAATCTGTCAATTAAGCCTAGAAGTCTTTTGGCCAAGTTTTTTGGGTCCTCTATGTAAAGTATCATATCATCAGCAAATAATGACAGTTTAACTTCTTCCTTTCCTATCATGTTTATAGTGGCACAGTTTGTAATAGCTAAAGCTTGGAAACAGCCCAAGTGCCCATCAACTGGAAACTGGATAAAGAACATGTGGGTTAAAAAAAAAAAAAATGGAGTACTACTCAACCATAAAGAATGAGAAACCAGAGACATTTATAGCTAAATGGATGCATATTGAGGCCATACTCTTAAGTGAAATAAATAGGACACACATGTAAATACAGAATAGTTTCTCTAGTGTGAGAAACTGCAAGTGTAAATAAGGATTAAAATGATTAAAATGAATAATTGATCATTTGAAATGTGAAAAGATCCAAAGGTGTAGGGGTGGTGGGAGGGGAAGGGGAAAAGAAAGAAGGGAAAGAAAAAATTATGAGAAAAAAATGGAAACAAAATCTATGTAAATAGGGAAGGGTGGAGTGGGTGAAGGACACACAAGTAATGGGGAAAAAATAAGAACCAAGATACATCATGTACAGGTACAAGCACCCAATGATAAATGTAAATGTATTGTATACCTAAAATGTACCAATAAAAGAATTTAAGGAAAAAAATAAAAAGAAAAATAATAGTAGTCTGGGTAGAACGATAGAAGTAGTGATGAAGTGACCACACTTGAGAATATTTAGGAGGTAGAATCAAGACAATGTTGAGGGGTCTCAAAGATGTCCCCAGGTAACCCTCACACACACTTGGATACATGACAGTCCCAGTCCCTTGGGAAGTATAAGCTGCCAGACATAAGCTGGTTACATTGTAAAGCAAAGGGAATCCTTTTTCTAGATGGGTCAGGTTAGCAACCTATAAGTCATCTAAGTGTAAATGTTTCACAAGCTCCATTTCATCACTTCCTACTAAAATCTTCATTAAAGTTTTAGCTCAGGACACTGGCAGCTGACTGGATACATGTTCCATTTGCTAATTAATGTTACCAGGTGCCAGAGATGGTATAAAGTTGTGGTAGAGAAGACTGGCATATAAACATCTGAAGCAAAAAACATCTGATCAAATTCTGTGGCTCACATGTTTATCCATAACATGAGTTATTCTTACCATAAACATTTAAAACCATTCAAAAGCAAACAAATGTATGAAGGAATGGTTTTTACTCACAGAATGTTTTGCTAGTAACATTATAAAAATTGGATATATTTTAGAATAGATCCAAAAAAATAGATTCCAGAGTTAAATGTCAATTCCTACTTAACGATCTTTTTTTTTTTTTGACATAAAAACTGCAATTGTTTTCCAGCTGACAAGAAGCCAGGCTTTGCTGGTGTCCTATACTAGCACAACACTGCCACCTACCGGACGATATCACTAGCAAACTGTTTTTGTTTCTAATCACTTTTATGCATTGCTGGGGAAAACCATGAAGACACTGTGTGATTTTACCCTTTGTAGACCATCACACTTAGATAAAAACCCCAGTAAAGAGGAAAGATAGGGATGCAACTTCTCCATTTTCCAAAATAAAAAGCACAAAATGTATTTACTTTTTGGTTTTGGTTACTGGGATGAGGGAAAGCTGTGACCATGAGAGAGCACCAGGGAGTTTTTGAGATTGGCAACTTTCTGTATCCTGATTGCAGAAGATTACAGGACTCTGCAGGAGTTATAACTCAGACTACCTTACGCTAAAAGAAAAGTTTTACTGTATGAAGATGTTTAGAAATACAGATAGTTAGAATAAAAATACTTCATGCCACATATTTACAGAAAGGAAGGAAAATTTTTTAAAAGTTAATGTGTGCATTATTTATATAAAATTCAACAGTTTTGGGGAATTACAGGCACATGCTTTAAAATGAAGGACATGTTGAGACACGCTACAATATGAATGAACTTTGAAGTCTTTTGCTAAGTGAAATAGACCAGGCACAAAAGGACAAATACTTTATGACTCTACTTTTATGAGATACCTGAATGAGTCAAATCCACAGAAACATCCATGGTTGTACTTCCAGCCACTTCAGAGACAGAGGCAGGAAGACTGCAACTTTGAGGCCAACCAAGGAAACTTCCCAAGACCCTATCTCAAAAAATAAATACATAAATAAAAGGCTGGGGCTATCACTCAATGGTAGTCTTCCTGGGTTCACTCCTCAGTAGTGGAAATTTTTTTTAACAGTTTTGCAACTTATACCTCAAAGACCTGAGGCCCAAATGATATTAAAACGGTCATAATATGATTTTAAATATGGACAGGGAAAGGTTTCAAAATGATCCCAAGGCACACAAAAATTCAATCACTTTGTTTGTAGTACAGGTAGATCAGATGAAAGGAAAAGGCCTTTTTTATTCTATTGTGTTTTGTCTTCCTCACAAAGCTGGGGCATAAAGTGGCAAAGTTGTGTGCTTAGCATTTATGTAAACTTGCTATTTGCTGGGTGTGGAGGAAGTCACACAAGAATCTGTGTGATACAAAACTTCCAAGATATCCAAAGCATCCAGATCCATGTTGGGACCTCGACAATGCACTGGTCAGTGACAAATGCCACAAGGAGCCCCCCAAAACCACAAGAAGACAAATTACCAAGTGAGAGTCCATATGAGAAACAGACCTGAACATTACCCAAAACTACCACACAGAAACCTTTTAAAGTTAGAGATTAGCAATTGGGATGTCTTAGTTACTTTTATTTTGTTGCTAAGACAAAATACCCAACACCCAAGTTAAAGAAGGAAAAGTTTACTTAGCTCACAGTTTGTAGAGGTTTCAGCCCATAAATGCTTGACTCCGAGGCAGGGTGGCACATGGCAGAGGGGCAACAGTTCACGGCAGACAGAAGGTAGCAAAGCAATAATGGATCTTAACAGTGCCTTTCTGCCCCTTTTATCTTATGCAGACAACTTAAGGAGGGTAACACTCAAACTCTTAATCCTAGTTCCCTTGATCCCAGTGTTGCACCATGAATCAATCTCCGTATCACACACTCTAGATCCAGCCACCTCTGAAAAAGCCCCACCTATGACTGCATGAGGCCTTGGGGGACATCTAGACACAGGCCATAACACTAGACTACACAAATATGTGAAACATTAGAAATAGTAAAGATATTAAACAAAGCCAATAAGCAAGTATACTGAAATTATCTATCACATTTCTAACATTCAGTGAGTTAATATCCTTACAGAAAGTACTACTAATCAGTAAGAAAAGACAAGACTCTATGAAGAATAGACAAATTACATGAACTATATTCCCCTCAAAGTTTTTACATTTTTTTCCTGGACCTGGGCTTTCCACATAAAAGATATTGGAAATATCATTCTCTAAATATTCCCCCACACACCTATCATGAGATTCCCAGGGAGAGTAAGAACTAATTTCATGCCTTTTTCATTTTAAGGAACTATACCACAATCCGAAAGACTGTCACATATCTGTTCATTGACTTGCATCCCAAATATATATAGAACACTTGCACCCTCAATAATAAAAAAAACCCTAATTTAAAAATGGACAAAGGATCTGAATATGCATTTTTTTAAAGAAGATATATAAATGAGCAATAAATACAGGGAACATCCTCAGCCATCAGAATCATACAAATCAAAACCTCAATGACACATACTTTATATCCACAAAAAGATGGCTTAATTGAACCAAAAAGACAGACAGCAACAAGCATTGGCTAGGAATGAAAAAAATCAGAATCCTAATACATGCTAGTGTGGATGCAAAATGATGCAACCACTTTGAAAAGCAGTCTGGCAGTTCCTCAAAATGTTAAACGCAGAGTTATCATATAACCCAGCAATTCCACCCCTAGGTTTATAACCAAGAGAAATGAAAACATGTTGTCCACACAAAAACTTGTACACTAATGTTCATAACATTATTCATAATAGCCAAAAGTTCGAAACAATCCAAAAGTCCGAAACAATCCAAAAGTCCATCACTGACCAATAGACAGTGGTAAATCCCTACATGAAATATTTTCCAGCAATAAAACGAAATGAAGCACTGATACATGTTACAACAGGATGAACGTGAATGTTAGATAGAAAAAGCCAGCAGGAAAAATTATGTATCATATGATTCCATTTA
The DNA here is from genome assembly GCF_053883595.1 of Heterocephalus glaber. NCBI lineage: Eukaryota > Metazoa > Chordata > Mammalia > Rodentia > Bathyergidae > Heterocephalus > Heterocephalus glaber. Next base: position 4,875,043 of record NW_028258454.1, read on the forward strand.
TATGAATTATCCAAGCCAGGCAAATTACATAGTATATAGTATAGCAATACTATACTATACATAGTTGCTTAGGGTTTGGGGTGGGGAGTAGAGGTGGGAAAATCAGAAGACTGATAAATGGGTACAGACAGGGTTTATTTTGGGGGTCATGAAAATGTTCTAAAATTGTGGTGATGTTTGTATTAACGACGCGTGGTTTATGAATGCACTAAGTTACTGTAAATTCTAAATGGAAGAATTCTATGCAGTATATGACCAATATGTGAGTAAAGCTACTAATTTTTTAAAGCACTACACAATTATTTGAAATTACACACAGCATGCTGATAGACACTGATATCCACGGAGCCCGAACATTCCTTCCTGGAAACACCAGGGTGTGGCACTGCAAGGTGCGGGCCACCCTGGTCCCCCGGGTGGGCGTGCTCACTGCTAGAAGGTGACCCCTGAAGGACACCCTCGGCAGCGGCCGCCCAACCTCCGGAACAAGGACTTCTAGGGCCAGGGAGACTCAGAGAGTCTCTCTGCCCAGGAAGTGTAACCTGTGGGCTATAGCAGAGCCCAGTTGCGGAAAGCACAAGAGCCCCGCCTGGTGGGGCGTCGGGGAGATGCCCTGCCCGCTAGAGTACTGGAGACAGTGTCGTCGCCTCCGCATGGGCCCAGAGCTTTGACACTTGAAGGGCCTCTCTGGCCACACCTGGGTTCTCAATGCTAGCCCGCTCCGGGGCTGGTGGTGTGGGGCTGAAGTACCTAGGCTGCCTGGCTGTGATTTCTCAGGACTCGCTGAGGAAAGGGTTTACCTCCTCCAGTCCCTGCCTTTTTTTCCCTTTTTTTTTCTTGCTTTCTTTCTGATCCCTTTCCCTGCCAGCGTGCTTTTAGCCCAATTGCCACTATATCATTTACTTTGTAAGTTTATTATGAGGATGTGTCAGGCACTTTTTCATCTTGATCATTTGGCTGTCATCATCAATAGTGTTATCGTCATTCACGTTTTAAAAGTCAGACTTGAAATCCAAGTACCTTTCCTCCGATGAGTCTAGAACTAAACAAGCTTAGTCTAAGGCAGTGAGAGGCCTTTGAATTCTTGATCAGACATCTCTCTCAGTGGGGAGAAAGATCACATATCTGTACCTTATTGGCAGTGATATAGTACACATACTATAAAACTTTGACCTGGGGCCGGGGATTTAGCTCAGTGGTTCTGCCGCCTGCCTAGCAAGCGCAAGGACCCGAGTTCGATCCCCGGTACCAAAAAAAAAAAAAAATACTTTGACAAGAAGTTCATTTCTTGTCACACAAAAAGGTTGCCATGCATACATTCCATCACTTTGGAGTGCACTTCCTAAACGAGCACATTATCATAAAAAGCCTACCATTAAATTCTGAATCCTCAGAATGGCTTGGTTTTGTTGTGGTGCTTCTTTTGTTGCTGTTTGCGTTGCTTTTTGGTGGTACTGGGGACTGAACCCAGGGAGTGCTGAACGCAGCCCTTTTTATGTTTTTAATTTGAGAAAGGGTCTAGCTAAGTTATCCAGGCTGGCCTTCAAACTTGGGAACTTCCTGCCTCAGCCTCCCTAGTAGCCCGATTTACAGGTTTGTGCAACCAAGCCAGGCAAAATTATTCTTATATGAATAAATAATAAAAACTAATCAGATTTTGATGTGCTTGCACTATTAGAACTCATTGAATGCTTCCCACATGAAGGAAATGAAGAAATAGGATTCCAATTAAGAAAATATAGTGTATATATAGACAATGGAGTACTACTCTGCCATAAAGAAGAATAAATTTGAGTCATCTGTAGGAAAATGGATGCACCTCATGACCCTAAATTAAGTGAAATAAATCGGACACAGTGTGATACCCAACCCAGCTCCATCTGTGCCTCAATGCCATTTTGTACTTGTGCTTGAACAAAGTGCTTGCACTTGAACAAAGCACCCAAAACCCCCACACCCTGCTTGGCAGTAAACTTGCTGCAGTTGCAGGATGTTTTGTAGCTCACCTAGCGTGTGTGAAACTTCCTTGTTCCCCTCACTAACCTGGCATGGTTCTGCTTCTGTAAGATTGTGCTTCCTCTCCCCTGAGCTCTCCCCAACTGAAAGCACAATTTAAAAGGAGAAATCAAACCACTTCCCTTGCTGAGAAAACTTTCTGGGTGCTAGCCCCTGCTCATCTGCCTGCTATAATAAATGGGCTTGAATCTGGCACAGAGTGTGGTGCATCTCTATTGTTCAAACTCGGTCATCCAGAACAACAGAAGTATAAATATCATGTTGTTTCTCTTGGGTGAGAAATGCAAAGGGTAAATAAGGAGCAGAATAGAGGGTAGATATTAGGAAGTAGGAAAAACATGTTCAAATGGGAAGGGCAACAGGGAGGGGGTGGGGGAATAGAAGGAAGGGAAAAGGTAAAAAAAAAAAAAGAGAAAGTAAAGAACAAATGGAAACAAAGCTTTCATAAATGGGGAGGGGAAGAAGGATTGAAGGGAAGGGAGAGGAATGGGGGAAAAAGAATAATTAAAATATATTCTGTACAGGTACAAATTCCCTTCGATGAATGTGATCAATATGTATGACAAATATGTACTATTAAAAAACAAAGTGGAGAAAAGAAATAGCCACCCAAAATAAAAATAAATAATAAAAATAAACAAAAACAAAGTAGACATCCATGGGGCAATGTTGATTTATTTGGTATCGACTACTGACTGCTTAACCTTTCAAAGAGATAAAGGCTGCAATGTTTTCCACAGAGTATGATATTTTTCTTTTTTGTATGAAATGTTTAATTGATTACAGTGGGAAGTCACAAAGACAAGTATGGCAGTGCCATATTTATAAATACATATGTATTAATATATAATATATACACATGTACAAGTCCAAAAACTGCTATCTCTACATTTTAATCTCATTGTTCTTTCACATATTTAGTGCTCTTACTTCTCAGTTAAATGAACATCTTGATGAATATTTCTAAGTTACACCTTAACAACATCTTGCAGGCTCACCCACAGAGACATTGGCTAGTGTACCAAACTCTGATAGTGTTCTTAGCATAGTCCATGTGGGGTGCTACATTTATTTTGTGTGAGATCTTACAATTGATTATATTCTCTTTTGGCAGACCTAACATGATGTTTTTGTAGTTTTAATAGCCATAACTAACCTAAACTTCAACTCCCATTATCAGTATAATACTCAAATTGCATATTTTTCTGCCCTTCCTTAGACGTTTTATGTTTTGAAGAGTCTTTAGAATATGATCACCTGGTCATAGATCAGTTCTGTAAATTTTGAGATTTCTAAAATCCAAAATTACTTTCTTGTACAAAATGGCATTGCAAATAGCAGTCCTGTATAGCATGAAATAAGTTTTATTCTGTATAGCTCCTTTTACAAAAATGGGCAACTACACACACACACACACAGACATAAATGTAGTGGGTCTGAAAGAATTCTAGCTCCTTACCTCCACTTTTGAACAAAAAAATGGAGGGAAATTTGCACTGTTTAGAAAACTGAATAAATGCCTTTATTTGGTACATTGTAGAAGCTCCTCCTTCCATGGAAGAAAATGTAGTTGCTGTAGGGAATTTGAACTGTTTTCAATGTAATTCTCTTTCCACGTGAATGCCTGGTAAGCCAGGCTTCTGGCATGACAGAGGGATAGCGGGAAACTATGGCTTCCACCTCTAGCCCCACCCCAAGCACTACTGTTACAATTAAATGGGCCAAAAATAGTTCAGATTCTTGTGCACAACAAGGAAAGGATCACCAAGCATACACTTCATAGTAATTAGCTATGTTTATTGAAGATCACAGCACAGTAGCAGAGGGAACAGGCAGAAGGGCAAGAGGAATAAGGAGGAGGAAGAGGAGCCTTTGACAATGCAGGCTTCCAGTATTTAAAGTGTCAGAAAACTCTAATCCAGATGCCTCCCATTGTGGGCAGACATCTCTGACTCCAGGTGACTCCCATTCTCTCTCACTAGTGTCCATGATTTGCCACCTTGGGCATCACGACCTCGTAAATTTAAACATAATCTCTAGGGTGGTGTTGTGTTTATAGTTGCATGAAGGAAAGGGAATGGCTCCCTCAACTTCCTTGTTTCCAGCTGTGCTACTACCACTATCCAAACCTGGGCCACCTGGAAAGCTAGTTTGTCTGATTGATTCAACTAAATGTTGAAAAATGTAACAAGATGCCTTCACTTCTAGCTCAAGGATGGGTGACATGGAATACTGGATTGGACACAGACCTGTTTGGTGTTTAGGGGAGCCTCCCGGGAACCTTAGTAAGAACACTACAGGCCATCCAAGTACAATTGGTGGCTTCTTTGCTAAAAGATAAACCTGTTCCTGTTTGGCCATATTTTTTTCTCGTGTATGATCATTCAAACAGGTGATAACTTCAAAATTATCTTTTGCTATTGATGGTTGAAAGGCAGTGCCTCACATGACTTGGGACCACCACAGAGAGAGACAGTCCTTTCCTGGAGGTGGAACCATCCCTCAGCCATACAGATTCCAGAGCTATGACACCAGGACGAGATAATGATCAAGCAGACTCCAGCCCACCAGCTAGTCCTTGAAAGCTGGCCTCCCTTCCTTCCCAGTGGGCCAATCTGGACACTGTGTCAGTGAGCCCGCCCCCTCCAGCCACCTAAGCTGGAGTCCTTTCCTGACTTTCCTGTAGCTTTGCAATTAAAGCTTTTTTTCTGTCAATTTGTGCTTGAGTTTTATTTCTATTTCTATGAAAGCAAGTACCAACTTGACACTGAGACACCGTGACACAAATTTGTACTCTGAGTAGAAGCTAGGAAGTCTTTTCCTGGCTCTACATATTCTTGCAACTCTCTAATGCACTCTGCTTCATTTCTTTTATCAGGAGGAATTTTCAGTTTCTCAGTTTTTTGTTTGTTTGTGCTAGGGATTGAATTCTGTATTTTTTAATTTGTAGTGGGTTTTAAAAAAAATAATTATTTATATTTTCAAAAAGAAAAAATTAACATTTGGAAGTTCGCCCTGTAGGAAGAGGCGCTAATCAGAAGGCCAGGGGCTGGTTCCTCCCACACAGGTGGCATGTCAGGTGTGGACAGCTGAGTGATCTGGGCTGTGATTTTTTTTTTTTTCATACAGCAATTGATAATCAAATTTCCATTTTTCTTTTCTTTCTGCTTTTGTCTTGTGTTTCCTTTTTTCTGTATTTTTTTAACAAAAGGGAAGGAGAGAGGAGAGAAATAAAATCAGGGGGAACAATGGCAAAAAACATTTCCCCAATATCTAAAAAACATGGTTCTTTTCAAGATGCATGAATTCTGGGTGAGTTATTTTTCCTAGTTTTCACCACTAATAGATTTTTCCGAAACCCACAATCATCAGAACACTCATTTTCTGCAAGGAATAGCCTCGTGTCCCTTTCCCTTCACTCCTCACTTTTCATGAGAGCATAAAAGGGGGTATTCTGTTCTTCCAAGTAGTAAGTGCTAACAGTGAGAGAGCACTTCTGATACTGTACAGTGGTGTTGCGTTTCCACAAACATCCAAGTTTTAGCACAGTTGGAAGGACCAGAATATGTTTCTCTCAACATAAATACACCTGGAATACACAAACTGATTCTGCAAACATTTTTTTTTTCCATTACCCTTCTCTGAAAACTGAACATCTTTTTCTTTTTTCCCCTTCTTTTGCTCCAGGCACATGAGGATGCCTCTGCTGTCAGAGGCAGGTAGTTTCTCACAGTACCACCACTGGGATGTGCTGAACTGTTGCCTAAACTGCACTCTGGTGTCAGACTGGGCTAGGCCAAAGGGAGCACAGAGGTACTGCAGAGGGTTTTCCTTTGGTCCAGCAGCCCTGAGTCCTGGGCCTTTCCCTTCCTCTGTTCCTTAAGTTAGTGTCGCTTTAAAGTCTGGGGTGCCATGTCACTGGGTGGGTCTGGGGTAACCAGCCCAGCCTTGAATTTTCCCAGGCTTTTCTGTCTCTCTGGCTTAGAAAGAGGAAGAGGAATCAGACAACAGCACAAAGTAAGAATAAAGTTTATTTACAGAAAAAAAGAGAGAGAGATACAAAAGCACTCCAATGAGTGGGGGGCCCCAGAGCAGGTTGACACTGAGGAAGGCCAGCGGTCCTTTTTAATGGGGTTGAGGATGCGGTCCCTCCCTCTGGGGGGCAGTCACACCCCATCAGTTGGTCTGTCTCCCTAGGGATTCAATGTTGCAATAATTTGGGTGGACTATGTTACAAAATCCAGATGCTCTTTGGCTGTAAGTTACATTCTTGGAACATTGCAGAAGTTACTCTTCTCCTAAATTCTAAAGGGCCTGTGTCCTTTTTCTGACCTTACAGAGGGGGGTCCCGTCTATCCCTACAGGGGAACAATGCAGTCATTCCCCACAGCAGAGTGAAAGCTCCACAGATTGCCCTCTCTACTTGGTGTTCAGAGGCCAATGCTTGGGGAAAATAAATGGAGTCTTACAACAGGTAGGGTCTTAGGACTGCTTCAGGCGCTTGCATGGGGGCCCCAGCAAAGGGCACTGCACAGAAGCCAGAGAGGCATAGGCTTCAGCCACCAAGTGAGGGTATGATGCCACCATGAACTTCCACTCAGAGGTCTCCAGGATGTCAGAAACACGATAGTTGATGAAATCTACTGCCTGAGTTTTCAACTGATGTGCGCTGTGTAGATCAGCCAGGATGAGGATTTCCACAGCATTCTCCACAGAGAGGTTGCTGCAGAGGGCATCCTCACACATCGTCTTCAGGCGCTCCAGGGCATACTTGTCAGCAGCTGCCAGCAGATCATAGGCCATTCTGTGGAGGTTTGGTGCCTTCCCGGTGTAAATGAAACACATCATTTCCTTAAAAACTTCAGGCTCCACATCATTGATTTCAACTAGATTCTTTTTGCTCTCCTGCATTTCATGTTCAAACATGGCATTAAAAACTGGAGAACGAGCTGCTAAGATCGCTTTGTGAGCCTGGAATTCCTGGCCAGCCACACAGAAGCAGCAGTCTGTGAACCGGGAACTCTCCCACAGCCCTCCTAGCTCATCTCCCAACTGGCACTCAGGAATCTTCACCAGGTTCATGGTATTCTGGCCAGAAATGTTGACACAGTCTTGTGCCACATTAATCTCACAGAAGAGGGTGAGCTTGTCATTAGGGAGAAGTCCTTTGGCCTCATCCAAAAGAATATTTCTGTGGATGAATTTTCTGAATCCCCAGTCTTTGCCTTGCACAAATCTACAAGCTCGTGGACTCTCCATACTTCTGCTTTCCTCTCCCTTGGCATTCAGAATGGAGAATTTGAATTTTGCCCAAGCTTCACTCTTTGGACAGCTGACCAGTAACAGGTAAAGGGACAAGTAATCTTTGCTTTCTTCACTGAGTCCCCTTGGTTTTACTTGTAAACACCATTTCAGTTTATCATTAGCTGCAGATGAAAAGGTTGAACTTTGAAAGGATTCACTCATCTGCGATTGGAAAAAGCTAAAGTTATTGATGCTCCAGGTGTAGGACAATTTCATTACTTTGATGTGGGTAGAGCACCAGCTCTCAGCTATGGGGCCACGCCACATTTCTGCTGGAGGTGGAGTACTTGGTACCCTTGAAACTGCCAGTTTGAAAGTTAAACAAGGTTCCCACAGTCACAGGGCAAAGATTTCTGTTCTTTCTTTACCAGTTGGTAGAGATTTCAGTTCAGTCAGCAACTCCAAAACAGGGAGGATGGCAAGGCAGTCAGAAGGCAGAGAACCTAATTTGGAGATTTAAAAAACAAGTATTTAGAAATTGATTCACCAAGACTTTTGAGTATATCAGAAGCTTCTAGATAATTTGTCCATCACTGGGAGAAATATTTCCTTTAAAATGTCTCCTTTCTGCTGGGTGTGGTGGTGCACGCCCGTAATCCCAGCACGCAGGAGGCTGAGGCACGGTGATTGCTTCAAGTTCAAGGGCAGCCTGTACTACACAGCAAGACCCTGACTCAAAAAACTAAAAAAAAAAAAAAAAATCTCCTTTTTGATGATGTAAAATGACAGAGTGGATTTTGTTTTGTTTTTTGGTGATACAGGGGATCGAATCCAGGGCCTCCACACCGAGTTACATCTGCTGTCCTTTTAATTTTTTTGTTTTTAATTTTGAGATAGGGTCTCACTAACTCACTGGACTGCCTAGGCTGGGCTGGAGCTTGCAGTCCTTTCGCCTAAGCCCCCAAGAATGCTGGGATTAGAGGAATGTGCCACTGTGCTGGGCTCAGTCTATAAGTTCTCTAACAACACCTGCCCATTGCCATTAAGATTCCTAAATAATACAAGGCTATGACATGAGTAACTAGGGTGAGCTTCAGAGAAACGGAGCCCACTGAAAATTTACAGAGGCCCTTGTAATCTGGGTCTTATTAAGCTCATTTTTCCAGCTCCATCTTTAGCATACAGCACCATATTCTCCACAGGGAGCTTGGAGTCTGAAGGGGCATAATCTTTGCTGAGAACGTGAGACAGACAAAGTGACTCTCTCTTTTGTCCCTACTCTGGCCATAGGAGGTGATGACTTGGCTAGTGGCTGTCTGTTGCTCCCCCTTCCCCCACCCCTTCTGCTTGCACTCCAATGGGCTGGAACAATTTGCTTTACTGTCCTCCAGGGCTATCAAACCACCAACATGAGTGCAGCCTGGCCTGGTGGGGTAGCTTCCCTGCTCCAGGCTCTCCAGTGGATACTGTTGCATTTTTGAGGACAGACATGGCACCCAGGAGCAACTAAAATCAGGAAGGGTGGGATCTGGGTCCCTTATTTACATATGCAGCATTCACAGCAAGCCTTCTAGAAGATTCCCTAGCTTGGGTCTTCACCCTGCTGACACAGGTCTGTCACCATACAGTGAAGGATAGCAGCTAAAGGAGAAGTGCACCTAAGGGAAGAGCAAGCTTGCCCCCCACAATGGAAGAGAACTGCTGTTAAGGACAGCTAAGAGTCCCATAAAGATGTCCTTGGTGACATCATTCCAAACCTGGAGCTCACCTTCTATGTGAATGTCCACAGGGATATCTAATAGGTTTCCTTATTGTTTTCTAATAGAAATGTCTAAATTGGCTAAAATAGCACTGCTTATCCAAGGGATCAATAACTGTCACTTATCTTTCTTTCTTTTTTTAAAATTTTTTGTATTGGTCCTGGGGATCAAACTTGGGACCTTGCACTTGCAAGGCAGGTGGCAGAACCACTGAGCTAAATCCCCAGCCCTTGTCACTTATCTTTCTAAGTCAGCTTCGGTCAAGGAGTCTATTTCTTATAGGCCAAAGAACGGTACCTGCATCAGTCAGTGCTTGCTAGCAAAACAGATTTAATGCAAGATATACAAATATATAAAAATTTACAAGATTGACTTACAGTGCCTGCCCACAGGATCAAGTGTGGGAGAGTCCAAAAGGGCTGTCTCCAGCTGGAGACCCAAAGGATCCACTTGAAGGCCTGGAGCTCAGTGTTTCATCCTGTTCAAGTCCATATCAGAGTCTTCTTGGCCTGAAGGTTCTGTGCTGGAAGCCAGGATACAATGTCCAAGGTGCAAGTGAGGACTGGAGCTCCTGGAAGAAGCAGAATCAAGCCTTCCTTCTTCATTCCCATTTATACCACTCAGGCAACAATCCACCCTAGGGTGGGTGTAGGGAGGGTCTTGCCACCCTATGTTGATCCAATTGAGTTGGGCATGTCTCATTCAAGTTGACAGAATCAGTAAAATATCATACCACCTGTCTTTTCCGTATATTTAAAGAAAGGGTCTGTTTTACTACTTCTGAATTTCTTCTTTTGTATTTATTTATTTGTTCATTTTGTATTTTTGGAGACAGTCTCCCTATGTTATCCAGGCTGGCCTTGAACTTGCAGTGATCCTCCTTCCTCAGCCTCCAGTGTGCTGGGATTACAGGTGTGGCCACCACACCCAGCTCCTCTTCAGAATTTCTAAGGAAGGGCACAGGATTAGATGCTAGGAAGAGGAGAGCTGACCACAAAGCTGTCTGTGAGGGATGTTTGAGGTCAGGAAATGGCCACTTTGAATGATGCACTCAATTGCATCAGAATCCAATTTGGCATAGCCAGGCTGTCTTTCAGCATTGGTCTATAACTGGCTAATCTGAATGTAGGTATTATCCATGGTAGATTGTTTATACATGAAAAGGTTATTTTCTGCATGTTCCTATTTTACTTCATTACCTTACTAACTTGCCATATTCTTTGGTTTCTAGGAACACTAGCATATCATTGAAATAGTGAGTTTTACCCACTTCTTTCCAAGTTTTGTACCTCTGCTTTTCCAATCTAGCTGCATTAGCTAGTACTTTCAGTAAACTATTTATTAATAATGACAGTAAATGCCTTTGTCATATTTCTATCTTTAATAAGATATCTCTAGATTTTTGCCACTAAGCATGATGTTAGTCAGAGGAACTGAGGTAGATATATTCTGTTATGTTAAGGAAATATTTAGCTGTTTAGAGAATGGAGAAAAATTGACATAGGTCCTCTGATGTAGCAAAGCATTAAATCTTGTCATAAAAATCAGAAGAAGCTAGTGTCTTAATTACTTTTTCTCTCACTGCTGAGACAAAATACCTGACACCCAGAGTTAGAGGGGAAAGGGTGTAATTAGCTCAGTTTGTAGAGGTTTAGGTCCATAATCAACTAGCTCCATGGCAGAGCAGCACATGACTGAGGGGAAACAGTTCATGGGGCCCACACTGTAGCAAAAGCAACAAGGAGCCTTAACAGCATCTTTCTGCTCATTTTATTTTTTTCAGACTACTAGGATGGGTAGCACGCACACCCTTGTTCTAGTGCCCTTGGGCCTAATTGCACCATGAATCAATCACACACTTTAGATTCACCAACCTCTGAAAATGCATGAGGCTTTGGGGGGAGCATCTAAACACAAGCCATAACAGCTAGATTATTTTTTATCTCAAAGATACTAATAAATTAACCCTAGTTCAATTGCAACAAATATCCTTTCTTACTCATCTCATACACCGTCATCATGAAAATGAGTCTTGACTACTTGATTTCCAAGAAATTTACCCAAGATTTTTTTTTTTTTTTTTTTTTTTTTTTTTTTGGGTACTGGGGATCCAACTCGGGACTTTGCTTTTTAGAGGCAGGCGGCAGAACCACTGAGCTAAATCCCCGGCCCTACCCAAGATATTGGTGTTTAACCCTGCAAAAGAACTTTATTATCAGTTAGAAAATATTATCTTTAATCTGAAGACTATGCTTTCTCTGTATGTGTTTTGGGAAATCTCATGGACCTACCTACTATGGTTTTGTTATAAGAAATTGTATCTGTTCAAATGTGCTAATCATAAAATATGAAACATGTAGGACTTTTTTGTTCCTTGTTTGAGACAAGGTCTTACTAGGTAGTTCAGGCTGATCTTGAACTCACTATGTATTCCAGGCTAACCTTGAACTTGTAGCAATCTTCCTGCCTCAGCCTCCTGAGTGCTGGGATTACAGGAGTGGACCTCAATGACAGTGACACATCTTATAATAATGAAGAAGTCACAATACCAAGAAGATGTAACAGTCCTAATAGCAAGGACTGATACCTGTGAAGCAAAAAATGAAAGAGAAATTAGAAAGATCAACAATTATAGTGGATAATTATAACATTCATCTCTTAACAAGTAATGAAAAACTAGACCAAAAATACAGCAAGTATATAGAAGATTGGAATGAGATCATCAACAAACCTGATGTACTTGATATTTCCATAGTGCTCCACAAGTGCAACTTTTTTGAGTGTATAGAATATTCGTTTTTATTCTGGCTCATAAAACAAACTTCAAAAAACTTAGATTGAAATCATACAGAATATGTTATCATAACTAAATCAGAAATCAGTAACAGAAAAATATCTGTGAAAATCCCAAATATTTTGAAAGTAAATATTGGACTTCTAAATAATTCAGATGTCAAAGCAGTAATTGTAAAGGAAACTGAAATATTTTGAACTCAAAGATAAAATATCAAAAGATAAGATATCAAAAAGTATACAATACAGTTAAAGAAGTGCTTAGGAGGGAAGATTATAGCTTTAAATGCTTACATTAGAAAAAAAGGAAAAGTCTAAGATAAAATATGATTCCACTTTAAGAAATTAGAAGGAAAAGCCAGCCATAGTGACATATCCCTGTAGTCCCAGCACTCTCAGATGTTGAGGCAGGAGGATTCCAAGTTTAAACACAAAGCAATCAACTTAGCAACTCAGGAAGACTGTCTCAAAATAAAGGACTTTTTAAAAGGCTGGGGTTATTACTCAAGATGAAGGCCTTGGGTTCAACTCCATTAGAAGAAAAAGGAAATTAGATAGTGGACATTATAGCAGACACCTCTGTCAAGTATTAGCAGGCTATGGTAGCACAAGCTTCTCGCCCTTCCATAATTGGGCTGTGTTACATTGGAAGTAGTCCAATCAGTTGAGTTCATTTCCCGGCAAGGTCAACTGGCCACAACTAAATTCTTCCCCTCTGAATTAACCATTTGTTCTCTTCAGCAAAGATATACTAGTGCCCTCATTTTACAGTCCTGCTTGATACTTGTTACCAGCAGGTGTCCCAAGGGTTTCCCAGGTTCCTCTTTCCCATGTTTGTAACAAATAAAACACTGGAGGTCCTTGGTGTCTTTAGCTTTGCTGCCCAGACCACCTTAGATCAGCCCAAGACTCAGTTTCTCTCAGCTCTCTGTCTTTATTTCCCACTTTCAAATCTCAAAGATGTCATCCTGGCTCACAGGAAACGGAGACTCAGGGCCAGTGTTTTTGGTAATGTCTCTTAACATTCCTTTTCCTGCTCCCTGTAAGAAATGGTATGGTCCAAGGTCCCGAGTTCGATCCCCAGTACAAAAAAAAAAAAAAAAAAAAAAGAAAAGAAAAAAGAAAGAAATGTTATGGTTTACATCTAGTTGTTCCCTCAAATCCTCATATGGTCATAGGTGGGGCTTTTCAGAAGTGGCTGGACATAGAGTGTGTGTTGCTGGAATTATGTGTGTGATGCTGAGATTAAGGGTGTGTGATTACTAGACTAGTCCCTTGATTGGTTTAGCATAGTTCTGGGTGTGAATAATGGAAAGGCCCACCCTGGGTGTGAGTGCTACCTGTCCTAAGGTCATGTAGTCTGGATAAAATATGAGGAACAGAAAGAGGCCTGCTGTTGAAGATTGTTGGTTGGTGTTTCACTACTTCACTGCTTGCTGCCTTGATGCTTTGCTGCCCTCTGCCTGCCCTGAACTGTTTCTCCTCTACTGCTTTGTGCCAACCTACTTTGGAGGCAGCCAACTATGTATTGAAACCACGACAAACTGTGAGCTACAACCTCTTTTAACTTTGAGTGGTTGGTATTTTGTCTTAGTAACAAGAAAAATAACTAAGACAAAGACGTTAGTAAATGACAGTTTTGCAAATCAGTTGACTAGAAAAGCTGGTTCTTTTAAAAAAATCAATAAAATTGATAAAGATCTAGCTAAATGGAAGGGAGGGCTTGAGAGAAACACAAATTAGCAATATGAGGAATCAAATAAGAGAACTGGAGATCCTATAAACAGTAGAAGAAAACTAAGGGGATCTGCACCTGGCAACAGGGTAGTATTTCCTACTGGAAAAATTCTGTCATTGATGGTGTCTAGATGTCCCCTCAAAAGCTTCATGCAGTCATAGGTGGAGCTTTTCAGAGGTGGCTGGATCTAGAATATGTGATGCTGGGATTGACTCACGCTACATTGTTAGGATCAAGGGCACTAGGATTAAGGGTGTGAGTGATACCTGCCCTAAGTAGCCTGGATTAGGTATACGGGATAGAAAGACCTATGACTGTCCTTTGTTGCTTTGCTACTGTTTATTAGCCATGAAATGTTTCTCCTCTGTGATGCCTGTCTGCTATGTCTGCTGTGCCCCTCTGCCTTGGAACCAGCAGATTACGGACTAACACCTCTACGAACTGTGAGTTAAATAACCATTCCTCCCTTAACTTGTGGGTGCTGGGTATTTTGTCTCAGCAACAAGGAAAGTAACTAAGACAGGATTTGGTTCCAGAGAAGTCAGATCATTGCTGTGACTGTACTTGACTTTGTGTTTCAGGAACCTTTGGAGCTAGCTTGTCAGAAGGGATTGGAAAGGTATGGAGATGACAGCTGAAGAAGTAGAACTGGAATGTCTGAGGCTGTATTTGATGGGAGATTCTGGTCAGAGCTCAGAAGATCAGAAGGCTGAAAGAAATTCTGCTGGTAAAGACCAGGCTCAGGAGGTTTCTGCTGTGAAGAATGCACTCACTATGGACTCCAGAGGATGTGTGTTATGGCTTGGCAGAAAGTTTGTCTGCATTTTGCTTGTGCCAAAAGACTGCCCAAGGCTGACATTAAGGGCAGTGGACTAATTAATTTGTCAGAAAACATTTCAAGGCTGTCTAATGTTGAGGTTGTGATATGGCTAATTTGAGAGGTACTTAGCCAGATTTATGTTGAAAATGAAGAGCAAAGATCCCAGCAGAATTATTTAAAATGGTTTGACATGGGCCAAAAAGGAACCTGCAGTAAATCTGTGGACGATAAAGATAGAGTAGAGGGGATCTTGCTTGCTGAGAAGAAACAGAAGAATAAAAAAGATGGCCTGGAGGCATCACAAGAAGCAGCAGGACTCCACCCTTTGCAGCCTCAAAATTGAAAAATGAAAGACTTTGCTTTGAGAAGAAAGCCCCAGAATGCCATGTTCCCAAACAGTGGTGGCCTTGGGAAATTGTTCCTTGGGATTTAGTTCATAGACACTTGACCCCTACAGCCAAGAAAGCTACTGCTCCAGTTGGCAACACACATTGGTTTCATCCAAGTGGTACCATTTTGAGGTGCACACAGAGTGCAAGAGTTCTGGTGTCAGGAAGGCTTCCACCCAGATTTCAGAACACCTGGGAGGCCAGGCAGTGTGTGAAGCTGTGAGTGTGGATCTGAAGGTGCAGAGGAGACCCCAGAAGTTTGAAGAAGCCCTGAACATGGATAATCGGAGGAAAACTGCAAGGAGGGAGCAGACCCAGCCCAAGAGAGAAGCCATGGGAGTTACAATCACTGGTTGTGCCACAGGAGTGGAACCACCCAAGCTCTTTGGAGTTCACAACTTGCCACAGATTGCCAAGGATGCTGGTAGTGGAACTGTGGGATTTAATGATTACTGTACTGCATTTTGGTCTTCCTTTGTTCCCATTCCTTACTATCCTGTTTGTAACTTTTGGAATGGAAATGTCTATCTTGTGTTACTGAATGTAGGAAGTATTTAACTTTCATTTCATTTGTACAGGGGCTTTCAGCTAAGAGTTTGCCTTAAAACTCAGAGGAGACTTTGGACTTGGACTTTTCAGGAATGTTGAAACTGTTAGGACTTTGTCAACTCTTGGAGATGAACTAGATCCCTTTGAGGTAAAGGAATGTACATAAGTCTTGGTGGTGCCAGAGGTGGAATGTTATGGCTTGTGTCTAGATGTCCCCCTAAAGCATCATGTAGTCATAGGCTATTTGGAGGTGGCTGAATCTACAATGTGTGATCAATTCATTGAGGAGGTAGGCCTGAGGGCACTAGGATTAAGGGTGTGAATGCTACCCACCCTAAGTAATCTGAGTAAGATAAAAGGGGCAGAAAGCCATAAGGTCATTGCTTTTTCTGTCCTCCTTTGCCATGAATTGCTGCTCCTCTGCCACTCTGCCTTGGACATGATTATGGACTGAAACCTCTGTGACCTGTCAGCCAAATAAACCCCTTCTCCTCTAACTTTGGGTGTTGTGTATTTTGTCTCAGCATTGAGAGCAAAGTAACTAATACATCTTCTGTAGCTGCAATCTGAAAATCAGTTATTGCAGATAGGTAGACACTCCAGTGAGTACAGCCAGAATTCATTTCATGTATGTAGCTTCTGCATAAACACTATGAGCTCTAGCTAGTGGCAGTTACAAACTGCACCTCAGGTCATACACTTCATTCATTTCTACAGGTGGTCAAGGAATATCTTAGTCTGTAATCTTCAGGAAATACACCAGAACCATTCTAGAAAGTCAGATAGGCCTCTAAAAAATAGTGAAATATTCAGAGCTCTCCAGGCCCTTTCTTTGCACCAGAGCTGAATGGCACTCCTTTTTTTTTTTTTTTTTTTGGTACCGGGGATCGAACTCGGGACCTTGCGCTTGTGTGGCAGGCACTGGGACCACTGAGCTAAATCCCCGGCCTGAATGGCACTTTTTAGAGCAATCTCCCCTTCACAGTAGAAACCTTATGTAGACGCACTCTGAAAATCAGTATTGTAGATACTTAGACACTCTGGTTAGTATAGCCAGAATGCATTACCTGTATGCAGTTTACACCCAAACACTGTGAGCTCTAGCTGTTGGCAGTTACAACTGAACCTCAGGTCATACACTTAGGCTCACCTCTATGGGGCACCAATTGCAAGAAATATCTTAGTTTGCAACCTTTAGATAATACAGCAAAACCATGATGGAAAGTCAGTTAGGCTTCTAAGAAAGAGTTAATTTTAGTGAAACATTCAGAGCTCTCCAGGCCCTTTCTTTGCAAAAGAACTGCAAGGCATTTTTCTAGGCCTGGCCAATTCACAACAGAAACCTTGTATAGGTGTACTCCGAAAATCAGTAATATAGATAGGTAAACACTACAGTGAAGTACAGCCAGGCTGCATTCCCTGTATCCAGTTTATGTTCAAACACTGTGAGCCCTAGCTGGCTGCAGTCACAAACTGCAACTTAGTTCATATCTTTCCATTCAGTTCTATGGGGCACTAATGGCAAGGAAAATCTTAGTCTGCAATCTTCAAGTAATACAGCAGAACCACTCTTGAACTCAATTAGGCTTCTAAGAAAGAGTTAGTGCTAGTAAAACATTCACATCTTCTCTAGCTTTTTGTTTGTTTGTTTTTTGCAACAGAGCTGCATCTCAATTTCTCTGTCATACTGCCTTTCACAACAGGAGCCAAATATATGTGTACTCTGAAAATTAGTTACTGCACATAGGCTCCATTCCTTGTATCTTGGTTATACCCGAACACTGAGAGCTCTAGTTGGTTGCAGTTTCTATCTATACTTTATGTCATACACTTCCATTCACTTCTAAGGGGTACTAAGAGGCAAGGAATATCTTAGCCTGTGCACTTCAGAAAAAACAGCAAAACAAATCTGGAAAGTCAGACTTCTAAAAGAGAGTTCATGTTAGTCAGACATTAAGACCTCTGTAGACAATTTCTTTTTGTTTTTTTTTTTTTTGCACTTTATTAAATTCTTTTATTGGTACATTGTAGGTATATAACACAATTACATTTTTCATTGGGAATTGTACCTTTACATAATGCATCTTGGTTCTTATTTTTGCCCCATTCCTAGCCCTCCCTTCACGCCCTCCACCTATTTACAAAGACTTTATTTCCATTTTTTCCATTTCTCAGCATTTTTCCTTTCCCTTCTTTCCTTTCCCCTGCCCCTCCCACTACCCCTACCCCTTTGGACCTTTTCTTCCTATTTTGCATTATCGATTATTCATTCTAATCATTGGGACATTTTAGGTATACAATATAATGACATTCATCATTGGAAATTTGCACCTTTACATAGTCTCTCTTGGTTCTTATTTTTCACCCTTGCCCAGCCCTCCCTTCAACCCCTCCAGTCCTCCCTAGTTACAAAGATTTTGTTCCTATTTTCCCATTTTCTCATATTAATCCCATTCCCTTCTATCCTTTCCCGTAGCCCTACTTCCTTCCCCTTTGCCCCTTTTCTTCCTATTTCACATTACATATTATACATTTTAGTCCTTATTTACACTTTGTTTCTCACACCGGAGAAACAATTCAGTATTTATACGTGTGTCCTATTTATTGCACTTAAAGAGTATGGCCTCAATGTGAATCCACTTAGCTATACATGTCTCTAATTTCTCATTTTTTATGGCTGAGTAGTACTCCATTTTATTAAAAAAAAACAACACATTTTCTTTATCCAGTCTTCAGTTGATGGGCATTTGGGCAGTTTCCAAGTTTTAGCTATCACAAACTGTGGTGCTATGAACATGGGTGCACATATATCACTGTGGTATGATTCTTTTAATTCTTTGGGGAAGATACCCAGCAGTGGAATAGTGGGGTCAAATGGGACTTCCAGTCCTAGTTCTTTGAGGTATCTCCATACTTAATTTCCACAGTGGTTGAACCAGTCTACACTCCCACCAGCAGTGGAGCAGGGTTCCTCTTTCCCCACAGCCCTGCCAGCATTTGTTATTGGTTGATTTCATGATAGCAGCCATTCTGTCTAGAGTGAAGTGGAATCAGCGTTGTTTTCATTTGCATCTCTTGAATGACCAGTAATGTGGAACATTTTTTCATGTATTTATTTGCTATTTCTACTTCTTTGTCTGAGAAATGTCTGTTCATTTCAGATGCCCATTTTCGGATTGGGTCTTTAAATTTGGGAGGTCTGATCTTTTTAAGTTCTTTATAGATTCGAGATAGTAGACCTTTGTATGAGGAAGAGCAGGTGAAGACTTTTTCCCACATTGTATTGTGGGTTGTCTCTTCACACTGCTGGTGGTTTCTCTTGCTGTGCAGAAGCCATTTGATAAGGAGAGATCCCACTTGTTGATTGTTTGTGCTAGTTCACGGGCAACTGAGGTTTTGTTCATAAAATCTTTTCCTACACCGATGTCTTCAAGGGTTCTACCTAACCTCTATTCCAACTGGTTCAGAGTTTCTATTTTAATATTTAGATCTTTAATCCATTTTGATTTTAGTTTAGTGCATGGTGAGAGATACAGGTCTAGTTTTAATCTTTGGCAAGTTGAAGCCCAATTTTCCCAGCACCATTTATTAAAGAGGCTATCTTTCCTCCAGCGAGGGTGTTTGGCTCCTTTATTGAAGATGAGATGGCTGAGTGTGTCTGGCGTTGTTTCTGCATCTTCTAATCTGTTCCACTGGTCCTCAAGTTTCTTTGCTGGTACCATGCTGTTTTTATCACAGTAGCTTTGTAGTGTAGTTGCAGGTTGGGGATTGTGATACCCCCTGCCATGCCTGTCACCTAGAATTGCTTTTGCTATTCTGGGTCTCTTCTTGTTCCTGTAGACACTTTATTTGCAATAGAGCTGCATTGCATTTCTAGGCCAAACTGTCATTCACAGTAGAAGTCTTATGTATGTGCACTATGAAAATCAGTATTGCAGATAGGTAGAGTGACCAGTGAGTAACACCGGACTCTTTTTCTCGTATCTAGTAGATATCCCAACACTGAAAGTTCTACCTGCTTGGAGTTACAAACAGCACTTTATTTCATAATCTGCCATTCATTTTAATGGGGAGGCAGGGTGAAAACTTCAGCTAAGACAGAAGAACATATATCCATTCCCTTTTAGATTTCCCACCTAGATTTCTTGCTAGGAATATAGTTATAGGTCTTCTGTCCTTCTCTTTTCCAAAGAATTGTGTAACACATTCTACCCCCACACTGCTAATCACTCTAGAAGCCTAATAAATGTGCACACTCAAAATCCCTATTTCAGACAGGCACACACTCCACTGAGTAAAGCCTGACTCCATTCCTTGTATCAAGTTGAAATCCAAACACTGAAAGCTCTAGCTTTTTGTAGTTACAAACAGCACTTTACTTCATACTCTGACATTCACTTCAATGGGGAGGCATGGCACAAGAAATATTCCAGGGTAAAAACTTCAGATAAAATAGCAGAACCTATTTGCATTGGCCTTTAGACTTCTCACCTAGACTTCTTGCTGGGAATACAATGACAGGTCTCCTGCTCTTTTCTTTTCCAGAAACCTGTATAACTCATTCTACCCTAAACTACTATTCACTGTAGAGGCCTGATATATCTGCACTCTGCAAATCCCTATCGCAGATAGGAAAACATTCCAGTGATTGCAGCCAGGCTCCGTGCCTTGTATCTAGCTGATACCCAAACCCTGAAAGCTCTAGCTTTTTGTAGTTACAAACAGCACTTTATTATATTCTACCATTCACTTCAATGGGGAGGCAGGGTCCAAGAAGTATCCCAGTGAAAATCTTCATGTGTAGCCTGGAGCAGGAACTGCCATTTGGGGAAGTTCCCCAAAACTGATAGACTGCAATAGTGTGGAAAACTCAAGCCACCGGATAGATTTGGGATGTAAGCCCCTTCACCTGTTCTCCTTCCTCCAAACATATGACCTCTAGCAAATTTTGCTGGAACATGGAGGGATGCATGAGCAGGAAGTTGCTCCCTCCTTGATGTGCCACCAGTTTTTCCCCCTTTTTTTGTGGTGTGCTACAGTGGCAAAATGGAAACTCTAGTGACAACAAGGTTAGGTACCACAGCAAGGGCAGTGAAAGTAGTGAGTGGAACAGCACCACTGCTCCTGCCCTGCTTCCAGCAGTGTGTGAGAGAGAAGGAGGGAGGACTTAAGCAGCCTTTGGCTGTGGTAGGGTAATGGGCGGGAATACAACACTCCCCTCAACCTATTCCCAATGGTGCGAGAGGGGAGGGAGAAGTAGAAGCCAATCAGCCTTTGGCTGTCTCTGACGTAGTGGCAGAGGCAGTGAGTTGCTCAACAGCACACCCCCTGCAGGGCACCCAGCAGTGTGAGAGAGGAGAGAGATCTGCCAGTGGAGTGGAACAGAGGAGGCTGTGCAAGGGCCAACTCTGTGCAGTTGCCAAGGGAGGGGCCAACTCTATATCAAGATTCAACAAATTCCACACAAGAACAGAATATTAAAGCTGTTAGAGAAGAGAAACAAATCACATCTTAAGAAAACCCATCAGAATCATAGCAGACTTCTTAACACAAAACACTTAACTCTTCACTCCAAGGAGAGCTTAGAGTGAAGTATTTCAAGTCCTGAAAGAAAACAATCTCCAACCCAGATTGATGGACCCTGAATAAGCATCTTTTAGAGTCAATGAATAAATAAGATACTTCCATGACACAGAACAACTGAAGAAATTCATGACCACCAAACTGTTGCAGAATTCCGAGGGACAAAAGAGACCAATGGGAATCAGGAGGATTTTATTTTAAGGTTTAAATTGTATACTGGCTAAATGGATTTCTGTGCATAGGAAGAGTGTTGAACAAAGAGAAGTTCCAGCTTTTATACATTTGATCAAAGGGGAGTGTTCTTTCTAGTGACATGAAAGATGGGGGGCAAGTGAAGTTATAGAAGCAAAGAAAAAGCAAGTTAGTCATGTCTCACATGATGACAGTTTTGTTTCCTGTGAATCTTTTGTGAAGGCATTATGAACTTTGTTTACAAGGCATAGTTGTCAATCTCATTTGTATCTTTTGAGGCCATGCAGTTCCCTAAAGTTACAAAGACCTCATTTACATTTCATGTAACTGTCCTATTAGTACCAGGATGAGTGTACATCCTTGAAGGAAACCAGATTCCTATGAAGTCAGGTCTTCACTGGACTCTGTTAGCAAGAACCTTGTTGTTTATGTTATCTGTAGCAAAACAAGGAGTTACAGCTATAGAGGAGAGGGGTGACTGGGGGGGAGTGCTCTAGGCTTGTGCTTTTTTAAAGTCCTGCTTCATTCCCTCATTTGATGCTTTTGTTTTTAGTACCGGGGATCAAACTCAGGACCTTGTGCATGTGCGGCAGGTGCCAGAACCACTGAGCTAAATCCCCAGTCCCCTTTGATGCTTTTCATAACAAGATTTACTAGAAAATATAATCATCATTATTTTTTTGTCACAATGTGGATGGACAGTACAACCTACTGAGCAGAGATTGGCACTTATTTAAGGCTGTCAGTCAAGTAGTGGTATGCCTGTCAAGAGACTCTGGCCAATTGAATGTTTTTCACAAGTAGGGATAAGAGGCAAGGGAGAATTACAACAAAGAGGATAAGAAATTTGTTGTCATTGTGATTCTGTATTGATCTACAAGCCTTGGCTGTGCATAGACTTGTCAGCTTCCAGGGTGACTAGAACAGGGCTGTCATCTCTGGTGGTGATCTTGTCACAGGATCAGCTAGTTCGGGTGTTCTGGATCCTGCTGGCTTGTCTAGCAGTCTTGGGTAGCCTGTTTCAGCCAACTGTGGTGGATCCAAGGCATGATTCCTGCAACTTTAACAGCAGTGGAGGCAGACAAAAATGACAGTATGGGGCCCATATCATTTGTGTCCCTGAGGAGATGGATTTTATTTCTTGACCCAGTGTCCCCAGGTTTGAAAGGGTGTATTGGGTCTGCCAGACCTATGGGCATCTTTATCTTCTACCCAGCTATGGATATTTTGCAGGGCATTTGCAAAGCCTGTATTGGTTTACTCGGGACAATTTTCTTATCTCACAGAGATTACCCTTAATTTGATCTATAATTGGATGTGTCTGGCTGAACACAGTTTTATAATGGGAATACCCAGTTTGTTTGGTGAGGGTGCACTGGCCTCAGGGGAGAACTGTGGGTAGGACTTGATCTCATATCAAGTAAGTTGTTTTTTACAATATTTCTTAAGCAATTGTTTGAGTGTCCAGTTTATGTGTTCCACTTTTTCTGAGCTGTGTGTGCAGTAAGCTGTGTGAAGCTTTTATTGTATCTTTAACATCTGTGTGAGCTCCTGGACTATCTTGGCTATAAATGCTGGTCCATTGTGTGACCCAAAGGTCAAAGGCAGGCCAAATCTTGGGATGATGTCAATTAGGAGTACATTGGCCATCTCTTGTGCCTTTTCTTCAAGTGGGGAAGGCCTCAACCCATCCTGAGAAGGTGCAGACAAGCACTAACATATATCTAGTCACCTCCTCAAAACTAGTAAAGTCCATAAGCATGTTATGGGGTAGCTCCTGTGTTTTGGAAACCTGAGGGCTGGGGGGGTGCCTGTCTTGGTTTATTTTGTGCACAGTTTAAGCATTGCTGACAAACAGCTCAAGCAATGGCAGTGAGCCATGGCACATAGAAATGGCAGCCTAATCCTGTCTTTTCTACATGAGACCCCTGATGAAATTGTTTTATGAACTTGGGGCCGGGCGCTTTGGGGATGGCTAGCCTCCCACCAGAAAACTTCAATTGTCTCCCCCTTTATATACTTCAAGCTTCTTGTGCAAACCAGGGTTTCTCACTTGGAGAATAATTTGGGGTGTCTGGGAGAGGAAGCTCAGAGATGAGGGTCATGGCTAGTGTCCTTCTTTAAGTTTAGGGTGCTATCAGCAGCCCATTTTGCTTTTCTGTCTGCTTTTCTGTTCTCTCTGGATTCGAATGCTCTAGTGCTTTGGTGCCCCCTGCAGTGTATAACAACCACTTTCTTGTATCTGCGCTTGTATCTTGCAGCTACAAAATTTCTTTTTTGTACTTTATTGTTTTTCTTTTAGCAGTTAAGAGTCCACTTTTTTATATATGGCCTCAATTCATATGCAATATTGTGAAGGCTTATTTTTAATCAGTACAGACATTAGATTTTTTTGTCCTCTGTTAACAAGAGAGGCCTTGTCAAGGCCACTAGCTTTGCCTCTAAGCTAAAGTCCTGGTGAGCAAAGGCCAAGCCTCTACCACGGAATCCAATCTCATCACTGCAAATCTGGCCAATTGGACTTCTTCTAACAAAAGGCTGT
Source organism: Heterocephalus glaber (assembly GCF_053883595.1). Taxonomy (NCBI): domain Eukaryota; kingdom Metazoa; phylum Chordata; class Mammalia; order Rodentia; family Bathyergidae; genus Heterocephalus; species Heterocephalus glaber. Next base: position 4,898,669 of record NW_028258454.1, read on the forward strand.
TTCTATCTGTGAAATATCTGATATCTGGGTCTCTGAGGGGGTGCTTTATGAGATCTCTTCAGCTCGAGACCATTTCATCTATTACTTCTACACAGTCATGGATGGGGGGTGGGGTGGGGGTGGGTCCCAGTTCAATTGAAAGCAAAGTGGCTGTTTTAAGAATGTTCAAAATCTCTAAATTTGTGAGATTTTCACATAGAGGCTGATGATTAACAATTCATCCTCAGATTTGATAACCGATGGTGCCCTCTCTGTTCCATTAAGGTTATAACTGAGTCCAGTACTTGTATATGTCATGCCCAACAGACAAGGCCATTATTGGAAGGCACTGTGGGAAACTTCAGAAAAGAACAAAGACAGTAAGTCTTGTCCCAGCCACTACAATTCCAGGAAACCTGATAGCACCTGCAACCACCACCCATCCCAAGAATTGTGACCTCACTCCACCTCTTAATTCCTCAGGGCAGCAAACTCCTCCCCTCCCCTTTAAAATTTTGTTCTTGCCTCACTCACTGCTGAGTCCACTTTTCCCAGACTCAGCTCACTTGTGTTTTCTCACGCAAGTGAATAAACCACCCTCTTACTTGCACAAGGTCTCCTCTGGATGGTCTCTCTGCTCTCCCCCACCTCCATTACAGTATGGTCAATTGTTGTCCCATTGTTAACCTGTCAGCTTCCTGCATCAGCAGGACAGTGGCTTCAAGTGCCTTAAAGCATGGAGGCTATACTAGGGCCACAGAGTATAATTGTTTTGACAAGTATGTCACTGGGCAATGCCAGGATCTCAAGATCTGAGTTAAAATTCTAATGGCCATTTTCTTCCATTCATGGAAATATAGGAAGAAAGGCTTGGTTATATCTGGCAGTCCCAAAGCTGTGGCCAGAGTCAAAGATTCTTTGAGTTGTTTAAAAGATTTCTCCTGGTCAGCTTCCCAGAGAAGGGGCTTCTTACCCACCCTTTGATAGCTTCATTTTATAAGGCCTTAGCCATGAGTGAGAAGTAAGGATTCCAGATGCAGTAGAAACTTGCTGCACCTTATCTGACATCTTGTAGACAGGTTTGTGAGGGCACACAGCTTTTTTTTGTTGTTCAGTGCCCAGCTTGCATTCCCATTTTGTTACTATAAACCCAGATACCTGACCCTTTGTTGGTAAATTTGGGCTTTCTTCTCAGACACCTTATACCTGGCATTCTAGAACAGGTTAAGATCATCTCTGGTCCCTTGGAGACAGTCCTCAAGAGAGGGAACTGGAAAAGAAGATCATATAAATATTGTAGTAAAACAGTCAATTATTAGTGTAGGAAAGGCCTTGAGATCAGTGGCCTTATCCGATCCCCAAAGATCATAGGGGAGTTCATAAACCCCTGGGGAAGCCACGTCTAAGTGAGATGCTCTTTTATGCCAGTAAGTGGGTCCTCCCACTGAAACGAAAAAATGGGTTGACTGATTCCAAGTGGAGGCAGAAAAAAGCAGCTTTTAAATCTAGGCAGAGAAACCAGGCAGCACTTGGTGGAATAAATCCCATCAGTGTTTGTGGATTTGGCACCATCAAATGTGTAGTCTCAATAACCTGATTTATGGCATCCAGGTCCTGTACTGGTCTGTATTCATTTTTCTTGACTTATGCACTGGCAGGAACAGGGTGTTTCAGGAGGGATGGCATCTAGTCAAGACTCTATGTTCTTAGAGCCACTTTAAATGTCCATGAATGCCTTGTATGGCTTCCTAGGGGAGGGGGTGTTGTCAGATTTGAACTGGAGTTGCTCCTGGCTTTAGTTCCATTATCACCAGTGTTTGATTTAAATACAGCCACATCAGAGAGAATAAGAGGGTGGAGTTAACATTTATTAATTGTAGCTACAGGCAGATGATTAGAGAGCAACAATTTATGAACAGTAAGAGCACTCAAGTAAAGTATATATTTCTAGCTTTCTTTAGAGGTAGCACATTCTAAACTTTCTTGGTTTGGAACACAGATTAATCTCTATTCTCTACAATCTAGAAGACTTAATCTAAAGGCATGAACCTGTGATATCAACATTTTGGGGATCTTCAATGTTTTAATATTCATTTGATAGGAACAGACGTCTGTTTTAGTCAGTATTGTTGCCAAGTTGTTTTCCAATGCATTTGCAAAATTTACAACTTCTATCAGCAGTGTATGGTATTATCTGTTGCTCCATATTCTCACCAACACTTGGTATTCAGCCTTTTAAAAGCTGTTTTGGTGGGTATATGGGGTGTATCACTGAAGTTTAAATCTGTGTTTCTGTTATGACTGACAGTACAAAGCTACTATGTGTTTATTACGTACTTGGACATCCTGGTTATGAAATATCAGTTGAAGTCTTTTGACTAGATTTTGTGTGTGTGTTGCTAGGAATTGAACCTATGAACCTCACATCCCCTACATAAATAAAGCTATAACCTCAACCCCTAGCCTTTTTTCTCCCATGTCTTAACTGAGCTGTCTAAACCCCTCATATTTATTTAGGAATCTCTCTGACAAAAAAATAAAATCTTTCCAAATTTTATCTCAACTGGCTAATATCTGCCACAATATATTCTTGCCTCACTGTTCAATGTAAAGTATTCCCAATTGTTTTATTGCCAACTTGATAAAAAGGTAAAGGCTTTCCCAGACAGAAGAACCTAGCTGAACACTCCATAAATTGCTGATCCAAGTTCCCTTTATTTAAAATGATTTACTTTGTTAAAGTATCTAGGTAACAGATGGAAGCCAGTTGTAAATGTTGGGTCAGGTGAATCCAACTTCCAAAACCTGCAGCCAGGAACTGACAAATACAAGATTTCGTTGTAAGCCTTTGACAGTTGGCTTCTAATTCTATAACATTAAAAAAATAAAGAGGGCTAGTACTTCTTATTCCTCTGTCATTTCATCAACCTCAGTAGTGCTGGTAGTGTGAAATAATTTAATTTAGCCATTTAATAAAAGATTTACTTACTATCAAGTATGAATTGCTACATGCAATTTGGCACCTGACTCCCACTATTAAGAACTAATAGGGCCACTTGCGAGCGCTAGGTCTTGAGTTTGATCCCTGGTACCCAAAGAACAAAAAACAAAACACAACAAAAACTAATGAAAATTCCTAATATTAATGAGTAAGAGGTCCAGAGATAAAATGATCTTCTTTGCTGGTTAATAAAGGTCAGTTGTGATTGTATGTATTGATTTTTCTATACCTTATCTGAAAAAGTAGGGAGCGCTGGCTATTCTGGTAGCTATTAGATTTGCCATTCCCTCAAAATGCAAAGCTCCTAAATGTAAAGAGAGGAAAATTAGATTTTATCTTCTATCCTCTCTCATTATATGATACATATAGTAAGTGGATAAGCGGCTTTCAAGTACTCATGAAATTACCTGTGTCAAGTATACACTAAAAATTATAGTTTAAAAAGTTATATTTGCATTCTTAAACATTTGCCAATTAAACTACATTAAAATGCAAAGCTAAGTTTATATGGCAATAACTTACAAAGCAGACAAATGTAGGAAGGATCCACAGTGTTGGTTAAGAAATTTTTCTAATAATGTATTTAATTAAAATTGACATGGAACATACATCTTCATAGAATTTTCATATTGAAAAGCTTAATATTTAAGGGGTAATAAGTAAATTCTGCTATACAGCTACTTTAAAACACTTTCCTAAGTTTATATGAAATTTAAGATGAAAGAAAATCAAACTGTCAAGTAGAAACTGCTGCCCCTCTGAAAAAAAAAGCAGCAAAATCAAGCTGATTCAGAGATCAGCATGAGGGAGAGAATTCATTATGGCAAATATCAACATAATTTTTTGTAGTTGTTTTTGGTACTGTGAATGCAGGGCCTAATCAAGCACAGTGAACTATACCAGAACCCTAGCAACACAATTTTCAAAAGACCTTTAAATGAGTCTTGGAGTATCATTTAGATGGCTCAACAATGGGAATCTTTTGGTAAAAATTTTTTTCACATCTCATTTCAAGTAAAACGTATAAATTCTTTTCAAAAATCTTTTTCCACATAAATTCCTTACAAAGAAATTCCTAAAATTCCTCAGGCTAAGAATAATTTTTTCTTTTGAAGATATATATGATGTTTCACACAATAATTAGGTCTTCATGAAGAGTTAAGAACAAATCCATAAATAACATATTATGGAGCAAATGTCTTCACTCTACCGCTACAGAAAATCAACATCTGTAAAAATTACTATTTGGAATCTTCCTCCCAACTGTATATTTCTCTATAATTCCTCACATCTTGGAAGTGTCCACACTGTGGGGAAAGCCTGTGTGGCCCATGATCACCAAAATTTGAATATCAACTAAGATTACTCCCTTATGGAAATAAAGAAATGACACAGTTACTATAAACTCTATCAGAGCCAATAAACTTAACTTTTTCAAAGGATTCTTAAATTTCCTAGTGCCAGGAAAGCTTTCCTGCTAGTTTGCTTTTTTCTTTTTAGGGGGTGCGGGGTGTGTGTGGGTAGGGAAGTATATTTCATAGTAAGCAGCAAGTAGAAACTATGTTTACTCAGTATCACATGAACTCTAATCATAGAAGATTCCAGGAATGACTTAGGATTTTTAAAAATAATAGAATCAACAGATGGCTCATCACATTTCTTTGATCAACTAGTTATGCCAAAAAAAAAAAAGCTAACAGAGGCTCTTTGATGATATACAGGCATACCCTTACTAGAAAAATGTTTAATCCAAATAACAATCTTAACTGTACATTTATACATTTCAGTTTTTGGAGAATTATCACAAACAATATTTAATTTGAAACAGTATGTAGGATGAAGAGACATTTTTAAAAATCATCTTTAAAAAATTATTCATTTAATACCATCTCAATTTATAAGGAGAAATGCAGAATATAATGGATTCCACACAATTAAAGCCATGATACTATGTATTTCAAAATAAAATTACTGATCTGGTATACATATTCTTATTTCTGTATGTTAAATTAAAACATTTCTTCATGTGTTTTTTGGCCACTTGCACTACTACTTCTGAGAAGTGTCTATTCATTTCAATTGCCCATTTTTTGATTTGGGTATTTTATTATGTGGAATCTAATTTTTCTGAATTCTTTATATATTTTTGATGTTAGTCCTCTGAGGAATAGCTGGCAATTTTTTTTTTCCCATTCTGTAGGTCGTCCCTCCACTCCAATGGTTGTTTCCTTTGATATGATCCCATTTATCTTAGCTTGTTGAAGAGTTGTGTGCTACTATCTGTTAGTTTCTTCTTTGTAAGAATCTTTTTGGTCTATGTTTTGTACTGTGAGTAACTACTCCGAAGACAATACACAGTGCATTAACTATTGCTATTCTCTTATTATTTATGAAATCTTTTGTTTTTTCATAAAAAAATTGAAGCAATATTTGAACTGAAGAATGACCTTGGGAGTAACTTTCTTCTATAGCGGTTACTCTAATGTCAAACTAAATTATGCAATTTCTAACATACTAAGAAAATTTAAATCCCAGAATTGCCTCTTTTAAGACTTTTTTTCTTATAGTGAACATGTTACCCTAGAATGAGTCAATAGAAAGAGGAAAACAATGGCGCTGGATGGAGCATAGAACACTGTTGCATGTCTGCTGTAAGCATTCAGACGCCAAGTGTGAAAGTAAACCTTCAAATAGCAAAATTTCTTCCATAAAATCTGTTTTACAATAGTGTAAATTATTTCAGCTGCAAATTTTATGTGCCAAATGCTTTGATGATTCCTACAAAGAAGTTAATATCGCTAAGCTCAAAGGAGCCTATGGTTTGAACTAAACACATAAAAAATATATACAAAATATGAAGATACTGAATTCAAGAAGTTTTTAATTTAAGTCAACAAAATTTATTTCAATTAAATACATACTTGTAGGATGGCAGAAGTACTTGGCCAAAAGTCCTGGGTCTCAGGTTGGATAGACCTAAGGCTTCAATACTGACTCTTTCATTAATGAGCGTTTGACCTTAGACAAGTTACTCAAGCTCTCTGTGCCTTACTTACCTAATCTGAAAAAATAGGATGATAATGGCTAATCTCCTATGAATGTGTGAAGAAGTAAAATAAAGTATACTTTTAATCACTGTATCTGGCATGCATTAATCTTCAAAAGTGTTAACTATTATCATCATCATCACTATCATTAGCATTGAAGTCCTGTAAAACAGAAGTCCTGTTCTGCATGCATGCATGTGTGTGTGTCACAGACAGCATTCAAATGCAAGCATGCAGGAGAACACACATGAACATGATATGTATCAATACACAGAGTTTATTAATATGAACATAAGAGTCTCCTGGAAAAGGAGGAACAAAAATGTTCAACCTCTTCTTCTAGATGTTGAAAATTACTAATACCCCTCAGGGCAGTCAAACAAAAGTCCAATAGGATAAAAAAGGGGGGTGGGCAATGAAGACCTATCGATGTCAGAACTGCAAAAGACAGAAGATAGGTCTACTGTTGTAGGTGTCATGTCCAGCCATCCTAAGGGCAGGTAGTATACTGGAGAAGTAACTGCAAACAAAACTCTGAGCAGGAATTACGAGAGTCCAGGTCAACTATGAAGTCCAATTCTTGGTTTACCATAACTGGGATATTCTACTTGTTTGTTTGGGGGTGGGAATGATAACACATATTGCATAGTATCATTCTTTTTTTGTTGTTGTTAATTTACCAAGGTTACACAGTACATAGCAGATTCAAATCCATGATTGCAGACTCCAGAATCTAGTACTGAGACGCTAACCAACAAAATATACTGTTTTTGCAATCTATGAGCAGAAATGAGTTCATATTTATATTGCATACATATAATGGGAGAACTCAGATGATACACACTAACTCTAAGAAGTGAGCGTATGGGAACTGTTTTCAAACAATCATAGTTTATAATTGGTATTGTTAGAAAAAAGAACAAAAAATCAAATCTTAAAGTGCAATGAACTAATAATATAGACTCAGGCAAAGTACTTAATTTTAATTAATCTGTTTCAATTTCTGTAAAATAACACTTTCCTTACATTTCAGGATGATATAGAGAAAATAAAACATACGAAGTACTTAGTATAACAACTAGTACTTGGTGATCCGGAAAAAATAATAGATCCTGTCATCTTCATTAAGCCTTAAAAATTTAATATTAATTTTGAAGATCAAGGCAACAGTGCATACTTAAATAATAAAATTCCTAAATTTAAGATGCTTAATGGTAGTGAAAAATGAATCACAAAACACCTATCTTCCTGGTCTGTGGGGGAAAGGGTTGAAAACTTTGTTGATTATGTCTGCTGGTAGCATTTTAAATTTGCCCCTTCTATATCCTAGTTGAATAATGCAAACAATTTACTTTTAGAATTCACATTCAGCTTGATATTCACATCTACTTAGTTGGCATATGCCACATATTTTACTTTTGTATGTTAAATAATTATTAACAGTAAAACAGTAAATTCACTTTGTCTATGAACAAACTATCCATTCCCCACAAGTAATGTAATCATTATCTAATAGAAATATGCAGTAATAAAAAATAAAAACTGATACAAAACAAAAATAAATATGAAAGAAAAAGCTTCTAAAGTGTATTTTTTAAGTGAATTAAGTTTATAGGTACATTTTAGATATACATCATGATCACATTCATCAGAGAATTTGTACCTGTACATGATGTATTTTGGTTCATGTATCTGTAATAATGCAGGTGAATCTTTTTAAAAGAAATTTTAAAACAACAAAAAAAATGTGTTATTTCAGCTTATGTCTATTGCCCTGAGACTCAAATATTCTATCCACCAACTGTTTAACAATTGAAAAAAAATCAACAATATTAAAAAAAATATATGCTTCTTGTATTAATCTTTAACCAAAAGGGAAAATAGAAATGTGAACCTTGCAAAGGAATTCTGGAAGGGTTTTACTGAGGAAATTAAGCAAAACAAAATTTGTTCAATTAGCCTTAAATCTAAATGAACTAAGACTTTACAGGTCATCTCAGTTAAAAATATAGAAATTAGGGGCCAGGAATTTAGCTCAGTGGTTCTGGCACCTGCCTCGCAAGCAGAAGGACCCGAGTTCGATTCCCAGTACCAAAAAAAATAAAAATAGAAATTAGGGCTGGGGATTTAGCTCAGTGGTTCTGCTGCCTGCCTCGCAACCACAAGGTCCCAAGTTCAATCCCCAGTACCAAAAAAATATATATCTATCTATATATATCTATATATATATAAATTAGTTCTACTTATTAACATCTTATGAGACAGCTGGCCCTGGTTAAACACATGAAAACAGTCTTTTCTCCTTTTATTTATAAATAACTACTCTAACTCAATGGAGAACTCTCCTTCCAGAAACAATATGGTGTAATTTCATGAATTTAGTTGTGACTCCAAAGCTTTTGGTTTTCCCACTATGCCACAAATGGGAATATCTATCAGTCATTTTGGTAAGTACCTTCACATACAAGGGATAATCAAAATACATGATAAATGTTTAAATTTTTAGTATATGTGCTGCCGAAGCGAGCACAAATGTTTAAATTTTTAAAAATCATTACAGTAAAAGACACATTGCCATTAATCCCTTTCAGTTCACATACACTTGTTCCATTTTCCCTGTCACTCTCTGAAGCAGATGTACAAATCCTCTTTTATGAGTGAATGCTGCCACCAAGTACCATCCAATGAAAAGGCAATGTTCACAAAAACATCATAATGTATCCTCATTCACCTTATTTACTGGATCTGGCAGCATATGACTTCTAGCTCTTCTCCAAAGTCAAAATGACCACAAAAGGTAGAAGTTTTTAATTGATTTAGGACATCAAAGCAGTCAAGACAGTACAACTAAAGACATGAAAAAGATTTCCATAACTGGTTCAGAAAGTGGCAAGACTGATGGGATAAATGTGTTCAAAATGAGGGGGAGTATTTTAAGGCATTTTAATGGCAATGTGTCACCTTCTGTAATAAACTTTTAAAATCATTAACCATAGTTTTAAACTACATAACATATATTATCTTGTTTATTTCTTATTGTAACTTTGAACAGAAGTACCAACACTGACAACTGAGCAAATACACTAAGAGGTTAATTACCATGCCCTGGGTCACAAATGGTAGAGGCTGCAGTATTTGATTACAAGTTGGCCTGGCTTTAAAACACCGAGATTCTGGAATACTGGCTCACCTCTCTCCTAAATAATATACAAATGGTGCTTCAATTTCCCATTTTTAGACTCTTTTCTGAAGTATTAATACTAAGATAATTAAGACTGAGAAAATATTTTAAACCAACATAGAACTAAAACTAAAACAAAAAAATTCATTGGTCAGTTTTCTTTAGACTGGAGAACACTCAAAATCAATAAACTAAGAAAAAAAAAAAACTAAAAAATGATTGATATCGGGCCGGGGATTTAGCTCAGTGGTTTTGCTGCCTGCTGCGCAAGCGCAAGGACCTGAGTTCGATCTCTGCTACCAAAAAAAAAAAAAAATGATTGATATCTAAAGAATGTGCTGGAGGTGTGGCTCAGTCGTAGAGCACTTGTCTAGCATGCATAAGGCCTTAACCCCAACACCACCAAAAAAAAGGGCTTATGGTGTCCCAGATCAGACTGGTTGTTCTTGTTCTGTGGTGTGTATGTGCTTTGTGATTGTTTAAAATAATCAAAGCAGGTGCTTCTACTACAAGTTGGTGAAACTCACAAACAAGTATAGACAAGTACGTGAGCAGGCACAAAGTTCTCTTAAGTCACACTCAGTAATGGCCCAGTGATTTTGGAACTTCGCTGGCTTTTTATTTTATCATATCAGTGACTATGTTAATAAGGCAGATTTATTGGTATAATCTGTGTCATTAGTCTACTTACAGTTATGAACAGAAGAATTAGCTTCAAATCATAAAAACATGGCTTATACATTTGTATCAAGGAAGACTATGTTTAACACTACATAGCTTCATATTCACAAAGATTAAGTGATTTGAAAATTATGCACTAAAAACTTCCCAAAGTGATTATGGATGACTACAAACATTAAAAACGAAGCTTTCAAACATGAAAGCTTTACAATTCTGTTTTTTCCAATATCTACTTACCTAGATCATTAAAAAGGGTGTTTATGAAAACAAATTCTAACTATGAGCATCAAGGTAGGTCTTATAAAAAAGAGCATATACGTTTCAATTAACAATGAAAAATATTTATTACAACAAATATCTTACTGCAGCTTAAATGTTAGAAATAAAATTATTTCAAAAATTTACACCCAGGGCTGGAGATTTAGCTCAGTGGTTCCACTGCCTGCCTTGCAAGCGCAAGGACGCAAGTTCAATCCCTGGTACCAAAAAAAAAAAAAAAATTTACACCTGTACTGCTTTAGTCTTTAGCATCCAAATCATGTTCTTTTTTCAGTAACTACATTACATGTCAAGATTGCTTTAAAGTGGTTATTATTAGGACTTTTAGTCTTCCATGAACAGATAAACAGTAGACATCTTACCTTGTGCTGTTTGATGGCATCTATCCATTGTTGTCTATAATCTGGATCCTGAGCACGAAGATACCAAACACTATCATTTACACTAATATCAAATCGACATTCATCAAAATCATGAGGCTGTAGAGAAAAGACAGAAAATAAAAAGCAAAGCTAATTATATTCATAGAAGTGTTGTACCCTAGAGCAAAAATATGACCACACTTACTCTGTGATGCTGGAAGATTCTTGTTCTTCTTTAATTTTTCTACTCAACTTCTCTTAGGATATCTCAGATAACAAAGCATATGTCATAGTTACCAAATCCCATTTTCATTCACTACTCCTACAAACGAGTTGACAAACTATGAACATTTATTTCAAAAACACAGAGCTAATCTTTTTCATCAAATGTTTGTTTTGCTTCATTATACACATTTCCCACCTCCCCAAACATGTAATACCGTTTGACCTAAACTCTGGGTATTGCTTATTATGAATTAATTTTGTTTTTAAAAATTACATTAAAATATTACTTATCTTGATTACTAAGTTTTTTGGTCCTTCTATAAACTTTCTGACTAAGGTGAGTCCCTGACTGGTCGTACTCTATTCTTGGCACTGACAGGTACTTAACAGAAATACATTGATGAAAACTTGAATAGGTGGTAGATATGAGACATGACCCTAAGAGGGGGAAAAAAAGAGTAAAAACTTTTTTAAAAGCTACGACAATTGGCAAATCAAAGTTAGGCTGACAAAGAAAAAAGGAACAGTTAGAAGACACATCAGAAACAATAATGAAAGCAAACCATGCTACATGTGATGAATATGGTAAAGATCTGAGAAAAACAAAATGAAAGAAGCAATAAAATTATGTGCAATAAGGTACTGAATTAAGATGTGTTAAGTACATGCACCATCACAACCACTATGAAAATCAGGGTGGAAATACTTCAAAGAACTAGGACTAGAGGTCCCATTTGACTCAGCTATTCCCCTGCTGGGGATCTTCCCAAAAGAATTAAAAGAATCATACCACAGTGATATATGCGCACTCATGTTTACAGCAGCACAGTTTGTAATGGCTAAAGACTGGAAACAGCCCAAGTACCCATCAACTGGAAAGTGGATAAAGAAGATATGTTTTTTTTAATAAAATGGAGTACTACTCAGCCATAAAGAACAAGAAACTAGAGACATTTATAGCTAAATGGATACATATTGAGGCCATACTTTTAAGTGAAATAAATAGGACAGACATGGGCAAATACCAAATAGTTTCTCTGGTGTGAGAAACTGAAAGTGTAAATAAGGATTAAAATGAATAATTGATAATGTGAAATAGGTAGAAAAGGTCCAAAGGGGCAGGGGAAAGGAAAGAAAGGAAAGGAAGAAAAGGAAAAAATGGGAACAAAGTCTTTGTAGATAGGGAAGGGTGGAGTGGGTAGAGGACAAGAAATGGGGAAAAAATAAGCACCAAGATATATCATGTAAAGGTACAAGTACCCAATGATAAATGTAAATGTATTGTATACCTAAAATGTACCAATAAAAGTATCTAAGGAAAAAAAAAGTACATGCACCATCTCTCCATGATGAATGTAATCTTTATGCACTGCAAACATGTACTAACAAAAATTAAAATTTAAAAAAACGCATATATAGTATATTAACAAATACAGTGATACTGCTACTGAGTGCCATTTAAACAGAAACACAGGGTGTTCAATATCAGAAGTATGCCTTAGTAACAGTATATGACAAGTTTCAACTTGTTTGGTGCAGTTACTGGGCATGAGCTAGGGTGTGCCATAAATCCTGGATCACAAACAATGTATTTCATGGGAACTGCACAATCATGCTGCTTCAGATTCCAGGTTAAGAGTTTTTCAATATAAATCGCCCAGTTCTCTTCATTTGAAGAAAGCATCAAAGGAATGCTGAATGTTTTTCAACACTTATGGAATTGTGTGAGCTTAGTTTGCATCCAGAAACAGTACAGCAAACTCTAAATATTACTGAGGCTTATTATAGCATTTAAGAAACAGTGTGCACAGAAAACATTCTGAGATATGGGGCAATGGATTCTGACAACACTTCATGTCACACATCACTTCTGTTATGGCAATTTCTGTCAAATACGAACATTATAGTGTGTCCTTATCCATGGGATCTGGCATTGTGCAACTTCTGCAACTTCCCCAAAGTCAAAATGTCCATAAAAGGTAAATGTTTTGAATAAATGCAGGATACTGAGGCAGCCATGACATTGCAACAAAAGATGCTTGTGAAAGAGCTTCCAGAACTGCTTCAGAAAGTGGCAAGAATGACAGGATAAGTGTTTTCAAAGCGAGGGTGAGTATTTTGAAGGGGCGTTAATCACAATGTCTTTTACTGTGATACATTAAAAAAATTTAAACACACTATTTGTTTGATCATTATCTCATATACTACAGTGATCTTGTAAGATTATAATTGAGGTGAAAAATTCCTAAACCCTAGTGAGGTTGTAGTTGTCTAGTGCAAGGTATTACGTGTTTGGAGTGATGCTGGCATAAACAAACCTACAGTGCTGCTTGGTGTACAAAAGTATACTATTATGTACAGTACATGATTCTTGATAGTGATAAATGACAGTTACTGGCTTATGTAGTATACTTCTTAATGTTATTTTAGATAACTTCATCTACTTACGACTGCAAAGAAGTTCACTATAAAAAAAATTATACCATATTACACCAGCTCCAGCCTCACATCTTTTGTTTCAGTCTCTTGACTGCATCAAACAGGCCATACTGAATGGGTGACCTATACCACCGAGGTCTGTGTTAAGTACATCCTGGGATGTCACACAACAAATGTGACATTTTTCTCAGAATGTGTCCTATTAGTTGACATACAACTGTAATGAGTAGATAAAAAAGACAAATACTTTAATTCATGTTTTCAAAGAATGTAACAAATTTAACACTAAGACAAGCATGTCCAGAAAAAGTAGACATAGAAAGATCAAATCAAAAGACATTCTATAAAAGTAATAGATTTTAAAAATAAAGAAACGTAGGAGACTTTCTCACACTTTTTACATTATTCCAAACTTTTTATATTATGTTTCTCCCTACCCTAAGAAATTAAATAATGAGGAGTAAGATTTTTTTCTAGTAGATTTTTTGGAGTCACAAATGACTGATAGCTAAGATTTCACTCCCCTAAGAACAAAGTATCACTGTGACCAAGTTTTGCACGCCTCAAAAGAAAGTCATCTACAAAAAGGCAGGGCTCATACATGTCATGTTAGCATTCACTGTTTATAACCCCAAAAAAAAATCTGAAAAAGTGAAATGAGCATCTCGCACTTATATCTGCAACTTGCTAAAATAACCATATAGGAAGAACAAAAGAGGAAGAGATGTACAATAAAAAATACCGAAGTAACTCATAGAATGTACAAACGAACTTATTCCTGAGAAAGCTAAAAATTAAACACTGAAAAGGGAAAATAAAACAAAAAAAATTAAAATTAAAATTTGTACGCAATGTTGGTGAAGCAAAGGAACTGAAAATATCGGGTAGCCCTAAAAGTAAAGACATAGGTGGAGCAGAAAATAGGGAAAATGATGAGCCATTAAAAGATGCAACTAGACCCTGGAACCCTACATGCCCATCCCAAAAACTGGTGCAGTAACATTAGAGGTTCTACTCCCCATCCCCCTGGACAAATTTAAATCAGATATTCCTACACAACACAGGGTGGGAGTTCTTTGAACGGGGTAGAAAAGTAGAAAAAGGCTTCATATTAAAGACCTCCTTCTCTTTCTTGCATCCAGGAGGCTAGGACCCATACTTGCTCCTTGGATACCCTCTGTCTATAAGATTGATTCTTCTATGGAAAAATTAAGTGATCCTTGACCAAGTCAGATTTATTCCAGGGATGCAAGGATGGTTCAACAGTCATAAATCAATAAACGTAATACGCCATATTAACAGAGTCAAGGACAAAAACCATATGATCATCTCAATAGATGCAGAAAAGGCATTCGACAAAATCCAACACCCATTCATGATAAAAACCCTACAGAAAATTGGAATAGAAGGAATTTATCTCTTAACTTGATTAAGGCTATTTATGAAAAACTAACAACCAACATCATACTAAATGGTCAAAAACTGAAAACTTTCATGCTAAAATCAGGAACAAGACAAGGATGCCCACTATCACCACTCCTGTTCAATATTGTTCTGGAAACATTAGCCACAGCAATTAGAAAAGAGAAAGAAATAAAAAGAATAAAGACAGGAAAGGAAGACGTTAAACTGTCATTATTTGCTGACAATATGATATTTTACATAGAAGACTCAAAAAACTCTGGAAAAGACTTCTAGACTTAATTGACAGATTCAGTAGAGTAACTGGATATAAGGTCAACACTCAAAAAACAATAGGCTTTTTATATACAAATAATAGACTCACTGAGAGACAAATTAGGGAAACAATTCCTTTTACAATAGCATCCAAAAAAATGAAATATCTAGGAATCAATTTAACAAAGGAATCAAAAGACCTCTACACTGAAAAGTATAGCACTCTGAAAAAGGAGACTGAAGAGGATATAAGAAAATGGAAAGACATCCCTTGTTCCTGGATAGGAAGAACCAATATAGTGAAAATGGTCATACTTCCAAAACTATTAAATAGATTCAATGCAATGCCGATTGAAATTCCAACAATATACTTCACAGAACTAGAGAAAGCAATTCAAAAATTCATTTGGAAACAGAAGAGACCTAGAATAGCAAAAGAAATTTTAGGCAACAGAAATATGGCTGGGGGTATTACAATCCCCAACTTGAAACTATACTACAAAGCTACTATGATAAAAACAGCATGGTACTGGCAAAGAAACAGACCCAAGGACCAGTGGAATAGATTAGAAGATGCAGAAACAACTACAGATATGCTCAGCCACCTCATCTTTGGCAAGGGAGCCAACCATCCTCATTGGAGGAAAGATAGCCTATTTAATAAATTGTGTTGGAGGGCTGGGGATTTAGCTCAGTGGTTCCACCACCTGCCTCGCAAGCATAAGGACCTGAGTTTGATCCCCGGTATCCCCCCCCCCCGCCAAAAAAAAATAAATGGTGTTGGAAAAACTGGATTTCAACCTGCCAAAGATTAAAACTAGACCCATACCTATCAACATGCACTAAACTAACATCAAAGTGGATTAAAGATCTAAATATTCAGACAGAAACATTAAATTTGCTGGAAGATAAGTTAAGTAGAACTCTTGAAGACATTGGCATAGGAAAAGACTTTATGAACAAAACCTCAGTAGCACAGGAACTTGCACAAAGAATCAACAACTGGGATCTCCTCTTATTAAAAAGCTTCTGCACTGCAAGAGAAACCACCAACAGAGCTAAGAGACAACCTACAAAGTGGGAAAAAAATTTTCAACAACTGTACCTTAGACAAAGGACCACTATCTAGAATATATAAAGAACTTAAAAAAATCAGACCCCCCACATTCAAAGACCCAATTCAAAAATGGGCACCTGAGATGAACAGACATTTCTCAGACAAAGAAGTAACAGCAGCAAATAAATATATGAAAAAATGGTCAACATCACTGGTTATTCGAGAGATGCAGATGAAAACAACACTGTGATTCCACCTCACCCCAGAAAGAATGGCTGTTATAAAAAAATCATCCAATAACAAATGCTGGCGGGGGTGTGGGGAGAAAGGAACCCTTCTCCATTGTTGGTGGGAGTGCAGACTGGTGCAACCACTGTGGAAATCAGTATGGAGATACCTCAAAGAACTAGGACTAGAGGTCCCATTTGACCCAGCTAGTCCCCTGCTGGGTATCTTCCCAAAAGAATTAAAAGAATCATACCACAGTGATCTATGTGCACCCATGTTTATAGCGGCACAATTTGTAATAGCTAAAGCTTGGAAACAGCCCAATTGCCCATCAACTGGAAACTGGACAAAGATGTGGTTTTTTTATAAAATGTAGTAGTACTCAGTCATAAAGAATGAGAAACTAGAGACATTTATAGCTAAATGGATGCATATTGAGGCCAACCTCCTAAGTGAAATAAATAGGACACACGTGTACATACCGAATAGTTTCTCTAGTGTGAGAAACTGAGTGTAATTAGGATTAAAATGACTAAAACGAATAATCAATAATCTGAAATATGAAAAAAAGGTTCAAAGGGGTAGGGGTGGCAGGAAGGGAAGGGGAGAGATGAGTTACAGGTTCGAATTTGGAAAGAATCCATATATATAGATTGTGTCTAAAATTACAGGAAGAGATGTAGATAGAGACTAAGCTGGAGCTCATCAGTAGGTTGGGAAGGAAGAGTCACTGAGATCAAAGGAGAGAAGGGTATGTTTCCAGAAGAAGCGCATACAATTATGTACAGTACACAGTATTTGATAGTGTGATAAATGACTGTTACTGTTTTAGGTACTTACATAATATGCTGTGCTTTTCATCCCTTAGAGGATAATCCTACTTATATAAAAGTTTACTGTAAAACAGTGTGCTGCTATGTCAGTGGTAGCCTCATGTACTTCATGTTTAACTGTGTACTTTGATAATATCAAGGGGCCATCATAGATGACAGACGTATACCTTTTCATTTCTACTTAGAAGTTGGCACTCTGTGTGGTATTTTGCGATACACATGGATGAAATTGCCTAATAACATATTTCTCAGATTATATTTCTAACACATGTCATATGACTGTATTGAGAATTTAAAAAAAAAATCTGGCCTATGTGGAGTCTACTAGCTAACTAGAATTTTTTTTCCAGACCACTATTTGTTCAATATTAGTTTTGAAAATCTTTCTAAAACAACTCACATCCTCTGATGTCTTATTAATGCTTGAGATGTTTTTTTAAATTATATGGAAAAATGTTTAAGTATTTTTCAGTTTTGTTTCAGTTGAGTTCTAGTATATTTGAATATTATTAGTTTTTTTCCCCTTGAAATGTTTTTCTTTGAATAATTTTAATTTTTGTATATGTGTGTGTTTGATAATAAAGTTATACATTTTAATAAAATAAATTAAGTGATCCAAAAAGAAGGGCATGTAGTAAAGATATGAGTGTTTCATATGCAAGTACTTTATCAGTATGAATGTTTTAAACTGTTTACCTTTCAGAACTGTAAGACATGTTTCACCAGAACAATAGAATAACCAACAGGCAAAAGAGGGAACTGATATCTAGCAAAGAATGCAACAGAGGAGAAAAGCAAAGGAATTTCTCAGGAAGACAAGAAAAAACACGACTAGCAAAGTTAAGCAGAAATCACCCAAATCTAGGTTAGAACAGAAAGCTTCACAAAGGACTTTCCTAGTGATAGAAAAAGTAGAATGGAAAGATTATCCAGTGAATTATCTGCCAAACTGCCTACTTTCTTATTCTAAGTGTATTTTCTTTTACCTTACTGAACATAATCATAATATTTGCTTTAAAATCCTTGTCAGGTAATTCTAACATGTAGTTCAACTTGAGTTTGGTATTTTATAGCTCAGATTTTTTTCCCTTGAGACAACAGCAATTTCCTGGCTTATTCTTATATTGAGTTATTTTGGTTTGATCCTGGACATTTAGGCTGTGAATTCTGGATTCTGTTATACTGCTCTGAAAAACACTGTTTTTGTTTTCTTACTCTCAAACTGCCAAGTCTGTCAAGTGTTTTATAGGCAACAGCTAAGTCAGGTAAAGACTTGGCCAGATTTTTAAACAAGGAATTTGGGGTTCTCGTTCGCTGGCTCTCCCTTTTTTGAGGTTTTCACTGCATTTTCCAGGATTCTTGGTTGTACTCAGATTGAAGTGGTCAGGAAGATGACTGGCTCATCTATTGGAGATCTGACCCCTAGTTCTAACCAAGTTTCAAATATTGTAAGTGCCAAACACCTGTAATTATTTAATTATAGCATCATTTTTCAAAAAATACAAAGTATTTTTTTTTCCCAAGGCCCAAACTATTCATTTATATGACAACATGAAAGCATAATACAGTATGGGCCTAAGATTTAAACTGCATATGTTCCAAAAGCAGGAACAGAAACAAAATAAATGTTTCCACATTTATATAAAAATGACAAAGTAAAAAGCAGACAACCCAGTGAAGCGTGTCTGGCAGTTCATTAAAATACAGTTGTTAATATTCCCATCATCTCAAAGATAATATTTACATTATCTGAATGAAAAAGAATGAAAATATAACTGGGAGAATTAATTTCTATCTCCTGCTCACACATAAATAATTACTGATGCTCTAAAAAAAAGTGTGCTTTTCAAAAAATAAAATAAAATATTTAAAAATTCTCATCTTTTAAAAACCTAAAAAAAGTAACAAATTCTCAATACTGATGTTGAATTGGCTATCACAAGAGCAACACTACCTTTGGTCACTCACTAAGACAGCTGAGACACTAGTACTCTGGTTAAGTGTTAAGTGGTCTGACTTTTTTTGACTGAAGTATATCAAGTTGACATTTTACAATAATAAATACGATTGAATGAAGTACATGAAAAATAAAACTCAGAATTCTGAAAGGAAAAGTCACTGCATGAGAAAGAAAAATAAACATTTATAAAATAAAAATACAGCAAATGATGTTGCCCACTTGCCTAAATTGATATAAAATAAAGACAACTGTATGTTTTTAAAGTTACTATTAAAAAAAAATTTTAAATGAAGAAAATCACAGGGCAGATAAAGAAAAATATAGCATTACTCTAAGTCAACAGGCTTATAGATATTAAACTATCTGTAATTGACATAAGGCTGGACTTTCATTTGTCTCCTCTTCCTTAAATGAAGACTGTCATATTCATTTCATCGTAACTGTGCAAAGTGCTGCTATTTTTCCTTTCTTCCATTTTTCCAAAAGGTTTTCCTTAAGGTTTTGTTTTCACTTGCTCAGAATTTAACTCTCAGGTGTCTTTTACTCAAGTTTATAAAACTCAAGGAATTCTCAAAATGAGAGATCCAAATGCACCGTGAGACTCTGTTCTGAACAGATTCCTCAATACTGCCCATCTTTAAAGATAGTCTGGACAGATAAGGCAAAAAGAAGGCAGCTCCAGTGAGAGGGTGGAGAACTAACATCTTTTTCTCTAGTCACTTGTACATTTCTTTTCTAAACACTGTATTGAAATGCCAAAAATGTCAGATTTGTACAAGGAAAAAGAATAGCAAATAAAACTGAAGGAATATATAATATATATCTTGACTGCCAACTGCCATTTGTGTTAACTAAAGAGTATGGGCAAATAAACAATTCCATGAGTTAGCAGCTAGAAATGATTCTGAATTTCTTGAAGCAGGGCTAAGGGAACACAACACCCACTAACAAATGTACAGAATCAAATACTCAGATAAAGAACCACTTTATCTAATTCAACAAGAAGGTTGCCAACAAATACTTGAATGGGTTTTAAGAGGAAAACTTTTATCTATAGCTAGAGAAAGCGACAGCATCTTCACTTATACCATAGTCTCTTGGCTCTACATGTAAATACAAAATGAGATTAAAAGTTTTTCATTTTTAGTTAGAAGTTTTTCCAATGACTATTAATACATGGTCCGTTGACCGGGGGACTTGAGAAAGCCCGGCTGCAATCGCACAGTAAGTGTTAAAGAATGGTTGGTATCTAGGCCAATTTTCCTGAAGACTTACAAGGATGTGCAACCACTGCGGTCCACGTACTGAGAAAAACTATTTCAACTGTTCCAGATGTCTCTTTTTAAAATACTTATTGGTTGTAACTTTCTTTTCCTGAAAAGAATAAAAAACAAAGTTCCTGTCCTTCAAAATAACATACACCAGTGCACCAAAAGCACTATTTCTTATATTTTCACTGTGTTGTAGCCAAATGTTGTATTTTACTTTGATTACTCATCTCCATAGAATTTAACTGCTAACCAAACCTAGTTCCTAGATGCCCATACTCCACAGCTAACAAAACGGCACTCTGTAGAGCTCTTGGATATTATATTACAAGAAGTATTGCATCACAAGGTGGTCGATATTTGGAAGCTACGTTTTCTTATACTGCCCATGTGATCGGAATAGCCAGAACACTGAAATGAATTGAAATTATTTATAGTGAGAAAAACATTGGAAATTAAATCCCAGGAATGCAAACACAGGAGGAAACCAATGTGGAATGCACTCTGTATCATCCAGTAATATCTGCTACAATGAGTCCGTTTCAAGGCAGATAGATACCCAAGTTGTTACTGCTTGTAATGGAAACCTTTATGAGAGGACTCTGATTTTGAATAATGACGTGTAGAACTGTGCTGGTTTGTAAAGTGAGTGCCATCCAGATCCTCAGCTTCTGTCATGACAGGTGGTGGCGGCCGTCCCGGCCTGTCAGTCTTCCAACAGTGAGCCTCATCACTTTCTTGTGATTTGGAGTGTGCTGATTTAGCAGTTTTTGATTTCCACTCGGGGTCATCCTTTTTGTCTGAAGATGTCTTCTCCCGCTCTTTGCCTTTCTTGTAAGCTTTCTTTTCTTCAGCCATTAGAAGTCGAGCAATTTCCTCATCCTGGGCTACTTGGGCTGCTCTCATGTCCTCTTGGGTAGCCAAAATTTCTTCTTGCAGTTTTCTGGCAATTTCAGCATCATACCACTCCTGATCTCTGTGGGTCACTCGTGAGAGAGTGCACACTGCTTCTTTAGTCATCCTCGGTTTTGTTCCTCCATCTTCATAATAATAACAACTCTCTCCATAAACATTGGCTCCAGAGAATTCTGGAACATGTTTCTTTCGCTTTTTTTCTTCTTGCAACTCCCTTTCTTGTAAAAGGCGAGCTATGTCCTCATCCTTCTTCTCCTGAATACGCCGGCTCTCAGTCTCAATAGCCAGCTTCTCCTGAATTTCCTGAGCAATTTCACAGTCTTGTTGTTCCAGGTCTTTGTAGCGCTTTGTAGCGCTTCTGGAGCTGAGCCTGGGCTTTCAGATCTTCTTTCTGGAGCTGTTTAGCCACCTGGAGATCATGCTGGACCAAACGGTTCCAAATGATGCCAAATGATGCTCAATCTCTTGTTCCTGCAGATTGTGAGCCAGGGTGAGGTCCTCCAGAACAGCAAAGTCTCGGCATACTTCCTTCACCCCGGGCAGCTTGGACTGGTCGATGCTGACTGGGCGGCCCGGAGCGTGGAGGCACCGACGCCCGAAACTCTGACGGGCAAAGCACGCAGGCACGTGGGAGAGGACCGGCAAGGGGGGCTGACGGCCCGGGGCACCAGGCTGGTGGCCCAGCTGCCCCACCGCAACCACCTGCTCACTCCCCTCCCCGGCCCCAATCGATACCAAATACCAAAAAATACAAAGTATTAAAATTTCTACGCCTCATAAGACAGTTAAACGAATCCTATTAGATTCAAACAATATAAATCAATGCCTAAATTATAAAAAACAGAAACCAACTTTTGTTTACTTAAGAAAAGGAATTTATTTAGAAAGTATCAGGCAGTTCACATTGCTAAGAAAAATAAAGAACTGAAATAAGAAAGTGGAAAGGAGCCAAGGGAGACCAAGCAACAAAACCCTGCTGAGCTTGCACCACCGGTGCCAACTGCAGGGACTGAGCTGCTTCCACTTCGAAGCCTTGTAAGCCACTGCTGGCACTACTACTACTAGAAACTAGATGCTGCTGTGCTAGCACTGTTAGAAAAAGACAACTTCCTGTCTCTGTTTCTTTACATGGTTCTGCTCCAGAATCAAACAAAGCCTAGAGGGAAACGGGAAAGTAGGAATGAGAAGGAATAGCATAACAGCAGTCTAAATGACTAATTCATATATTCATATGCTAAGGGGAAATGACCATATAGAGATGGGAGATGGAAGAGGAAATTAAGTATTAGGCCTTTTTAGAGTGTATGTGGGAGACTTTCTACTCATACTAAGAAATTCCTCAAAAGCAAGGGAATTTTAATGGTAAGCCTGACATTTATTAACTTATTATTTCTCTTAATTTCCCCTTTCTATAGTGTTTAACGTTAGTGAGACTAAGATGCTACAAACTACCTTTCTACTTTGCTAGGTTCTGACAAAATGGGGCACTTTATGTAGATTAGAAGCCAGGAAGATAAAGAACTTGTGCTTTTCTGTTTGTACTGTTTTAATCAGCATCTGCACCACAAAACTCCTTAGCCTTGGTACTGGCAGTCAGTTCCACTCCCCAGTCTCTTTTAGAACTCTCTCAACTGGCTTCATCTAGCAGCCATGGAAGTACCAGCTGTTCAAGGGCTACTTCTTACATATGTGAGGTATAGCTTCTCCCTCCAGATTACTGGGATACTAGTACTA
Organism: Heterocephalus glaber; assembly: GCF_053883595.1. Classification (NCBI taxonomy): domain Eukaryota; kingdom Metazoa; phylum Chordata; class Mammalia; order Rodentia; family Bathyergidae; genus Heterocephalus; species Heterocephalus glaber. The sequence goes on from NW_028258454.1 coordinate 4,921,535, forward strand.
GTTACCCTAGGTGTAATCCTTCTAGATGTCTGAGACCCAGTTGCATAAGGTACTTCCTCTAAGCTTTTGAGATAAGAGCAACTGATGAACAGTGCACAGAGCCTCTTTCATTTGAGCCTCAGCTCCCCAGGAATCCTTTCTCTGACTTCCGGAAATACTAACAGTCCTTTCAGCTAAGAAATTTAAGCCTCATTCCAGGAGGGCCCTAGGGTACTGGTGCTAGTACCAGCAGGCAGCCTGTTTCCTTTAGTGAATGAGTTCCAATTCTGTGGGATTCCTCTAGAGACTAAGTTCTGATAACTCCAAATTTTCCCCTTTATTCCTCTATCCTAAGAAGAAGTTGATTCGTGTAGTTATTGCTTCTGCATTAACAATTTTTCTTTTACTCTTTCAGTCTTCACCATCTGTTTAATGATTTCCTACATAAGCACTTTCTGCTGAAATACCTAAAGTGGACTGCTGTCAAGTGGACCTTTTTTCCGGATACAAAAAAGCAGCCTCAAAATGCCAAATGCTCATTTCATAATAAAATGTTATATAAGCATTATAAAATATTTCCAAAGCTTAGGAACTTAGACAAGTTAAGTAGGAAGAAAATAAGAAGGTTACCAAAGTACATGTACAATGTAACCCATTATGTTGTTGCCTCAATAGCAGTAGCTGTACCTGAAGATGCATACATGATTAAAAACATCTATACTACTAGATTACAGGTCTAGGAGAACACAGACCCTGTTTTGTACACCATATTCTGTGACTAAGCAGTGAATGACATTGAACAAATATGTAAATTCACAAAGCTACTGTCCACACAAATGTTCCTATCAGTTTTATTCAGTACAGCCAGAAACTGGAAACAACTCAAATTCCTTCAACTCTGAATGGCTAAGTGGTAATACACACACGGAATGCTACTCAGCAATAAAAACAAATAGCTGATATACTCAACAATTTGGTGTATCCTGAGGAAATTATGCTGATGGAAAAGAGCCAATTTCAAAGACCTATTTCCTAGCCAGTCAAAGCATGCAGATTTGTAATCCCAGGTCCCTGAGAGGCCTCAGCCTCTCAGGATCACAAATTTGAGGCCAACCTGGGCAACTCAGCAGCAACCTGTCTCAAAATTGAACCTCCTTGGGTTAAATCCTCAGTACAGTACTGCCAAAAACAAAAAGCCTATATAGATAATGCTTCTATTTATACAACATTCTCAAAATCATAAAATTACGGAAATGGAAAATAGACTAGTGGTTTCCAGGGGTCAGGAATTGGAGAGTAGGCTGGAGAGACAGAAGGGCTGTGGCTGTGATTACAAAGAGGTAACACAAATGATACAATAATTTCATATTTGGACTACAATGATGGTTACAAAAATCTACGTAAATGATAAAATTGCAGAGAACTACACATACAAGCACACAAAAGGAAAACATAAAGTTGGTAAAATCTGAATAAATATCTGTGAAATGTACTAATGTCATTTCCTCGGTCTGATGTTTTAGCATAGCTCTAACCATTCAGGGAAACTAGAGGAAGGGTACATACAGAATTTTGTATTTTATTTTTGGAAGCTTCTGTGAATATGCAATTATTTGAAAAAAGTTGTTTTTAAAGTTTTTGTTTTTTGCTGTAACTGGAGACTGAATCCAAGACATCTGCACTGAGCCACATTCCAAGCCTTTTTTTTTTTAAATTTTGAGAGAGGGTGTTACTAAGTGGCTGAAGTGGCTGAGCTCAGCTCCAACTTGTAATTCTCATGCCTCTGCCTCCCACGGTGCTGAGATTATAGGTATGCACCACCACACCAAGCTTAAAAGTTTTTAAAGTAAAAAATAAGAAATTTAACCAAAACCTAAGAAGTGGTTGTCCTCTAGTATTGTAATTACAAACTGTTTTCTTCTTTAGGCTTTTCTATCTTTTCTAATAGTATGATCCTGGACAGGAATTATTTTGTAGTAAGAAAATGAAAAGAAAAAAGGACTGACTCTCAAGTGAATGAGGAAAGAAAACAAGATTGTTGCCAGTCTCACCAAAGGGCTCCTAAGGCACTTACAAAACAGGTGAGAAACATGTTCTTTGAAAATTATGTCATCCACAGAGTTATCTTTTCCTGAACTTGTCAAAGGTCTATTCTTTCAGAGTCTGCATTTCTATTTGGGACTATACTGTAAGCTGGTTTCTTTTACCAATTAAGAATTGAGCCCTTCCTAAAATAGCTAAAGTATAGCCATACACCAAGCTACTTTATTCTATATCCTACTGTTCTATTACTATTCTATTAAATTTCAGCCCTGAATATCCAGAATATGGTCTCTTGTGACCTTCTAGGCAAGCTAAACTCTCAAGTCTCAGTTCCTTATCTATGAAAGTACGAATAGTAACACTTATTTTACTGGATTGTCTGGAAGATCAAATGTGATAATACACATTTTATAAGAATTACACAAAAAGCATTCTGAACATGTATGACAGCAAAAACAAAGGCTTTCTATCTCTATATATACACATACATATAAAAATATGGTGGATACATATATGTGTGCATAAATATATATACACACATATATAAAACTAGCAATTTTTCTAATGAAAAATAAAAATCAGAGTTTTAAAACACTGCAGCTTTAAAATACTTGTAATGTAGCTTTGAAACAGTACAACCTTCTCTAAAACACTTATTTAAGTCTATCTTGGGGATTATTTAACTGTATAACCTGAAAAACAAACACAAGCTGAAAAATACATAAAACATTTAAAGTTGTATCTGTATTAAAGTTAAGTTAGTGTCTTAGTTACTTTCTCATCACTGAGACACAATACTCAACTTCCACAACTCTAAGAAGGAAAGTCTTATTTTGGCTCATAGCTTGTACAGGTTTCAGATTGTAGTTGGCTGGCTCCAAGGCACATCAGCAGGGCAGCAGGGCAGGAAAGCATGACAGAGAACTGCTCAATACATGGCGGGAGAAAGCAGAGAGATGAAGAGAGGAGGGAGGGAGATAGATCCTTCCAGGCCACACCCCTAGTGAACCACTTTCTCCAACCACGCTTCACCTCCCAACATCATTTAGCTAAAAATTCATCAGCGGGCTTATACACCGATAAGTATCATGCCCTGTGATCTAATTACTTCCACAAAGCCCCACCTATGAGCACATGAGGCTTTGCGGAAACATTTAGGTCTAAGCCCTAATGGGTAGTATCCTTCTTAATTCCAATTTTTTAACATGGGGCATCAGATAACTCAATCTCATTTCTACTGAAACTAAAAGACCACAGAAATCTTGATACTGTTTTTGTTTGTTGTTGTTGTACCTATAACTATTAGCATAAAGAACAAAATGATTGTTAAAAGGAAAACCAAATTATATTACTCTTGTGTTCAAAGCCCTTCATTAGTTCTCCATTGCAAATCTCTAAGCCTCTCTGATCTATATGGTGACTTTTATTTTTCCTTCTCTTTCTTGAATGCTCTCTTCCAAACATATTCATTGCTTAGTTCTATTACTTCTTTAAGGTCTTACAAAAGTAAATCTCTTTCTTCCCTACCATAGCTAAAATCTCAACCTCTACCATTACCTCTTCACATATATTTCCCATCTATTTAAGTTACTTGAAAGGAACTAGAGTAAAAATATGTAAGTGATCAAAATGACAGCCCATAACAAAATTCTAAGGACTGCACTAATGAAATTCATCTACTGTAACTCTCTTCCCTAAACAACAGGGGATAATAAAAAGTACTTTCATATTCCCTTTTGCATACATGATATCTTTTCTTGGAGGCACAAATGGTGCCTTGTTCAGCATCATTATGGAGAAATCTGGACATCATAGACAAAAGACAAGGTTCAAAAATAATACTCCAAAATGGGAAAGAAAAAAAACCCATAGTCATCCTATCTAGTTCTAAGTCCCCCAAACAAACAAAATCTCAAGCCTTTCCTGTAATACTCCTTTAAAAACCAATTTATCGGCCCTACCGAGGTCCTGAGTCACGCGGAAGACGCCGAATAACCCCGCTGCAGACAGGCAGATCTGCCCACACCCTACCCAGGTCCCCAGTCCCGCGGAACACACCAAATCAGCCCGCTGCAGACAGGCAGGTCTGTGCACGCCCTACCGAGGTACTCAGTCGCGCGGAAGACGCCGAATCACCCAGCTAGTCTCCCAGAACACACGCCCAATCAGCCTGCTGCAGACAGGCAGGTCTGTGCACGCCCTACCGAGGTCCTGAGTCACGCGGAAGACACCGAATCACCCCACTGCAGACAGCCAGCCACCTGATTCCACATTACAAAGGCACAGAGGACAACAGACCGCCAGACCAACGTACTGAGTCCCACTGTTCCAGGCCCAGAGGTAGGGGCTTCTGAGCCGTCGTCCCACTGCTCCTGGTCCAGAGGAAGGGGCTTCCTGGTCACCATCCCTCCCGCTGCTCCCAGCCCAGAGGAAAGGGCTTTTGGGCCACCTTCTGTCCCGCTGCTCCTGGCCCAGAGGTAGGGGCTTCCGGGCCACCATCCCTCCCACCGCTCCTGGCCCAGAGGAAGGGGCTTCTGAGCCACCATCCCACTGCTCCTGGTCCAGAGGAAGGGGTTTCCCGGCCACCATCCCTCCCGCTGCTCCCAGCCCACAGGAAAGGGCTTTTGGGTCACCATCCCTACCCTTGCTCCTGGCCCCTGTCCCACCTCATCCACCTCAGAGGAGGTAATCCGTGCAGGCGCTAACAGTCCCCCGCCCAAGTCAAAATGAGAAAACACGTAAATAAGTCTCAAAACCAGACTTCCAGATCACCTACAGCAACCCCAAAGGGAAATGAGATGGAACCCTCTGATACTCAACCACCTGGACCCACTGAACTGGCAACAAAAGGGGATCTGGAAAAAATGAAATCAGAAATAATTTCTCAGATAACAGGAGAAATTGTGCTCCTAGTGCAAGACATGATTAATAAATCTAGAGAGGAGCTCAGAACATGATGGAATCCCAACATAAGAAACAAATGGAATCCATAAAACAGATGCAAATAGATTTCCAGGACATGAAAAACTCCACTGAAAGTCTACACAGCAGAATGAGCCAATGTGAGGACAGAATTTCAGATATAGAAGATAAGACTGCAATTAGTGACCAGGAAAAGAAAAATTGCTTCAAAATTATAAGGGAACATGAGAAATCCATCCAGCAGCTGCTAGATGATGCAAAAAAGAATAACATAAGACTGATTGGGCTCAATGAAGAAACAGGAGAGAGTGCAGATGACATAAAAAAATCTCTTCACAGAAATAATGGCAGAAAACTTCCTAAGCAGGGGAAAAGAGCTTCACATACAGATAAGTGAGGCATATAGGACTCCAAATAGGCTTGATCAAAAAAAATCTACACATAGACATATAATTGTTAAGATTCCAGAAACACAACAAAAGAACAAAGTTCTCCAAGCAGTCAGAGAAAAGAGACAAATCACATACAAAGGAAAGCCCATCAGAATCACAGCAGACTTCTCAACACAAACCATCAAGGCAAGAAGAGCTTGGAGTGACATATTCCAAGCCCTAAAAGAAAACAGCCTCCAACCCACACTGATGTACCCTGCAAAACTATCTTTCAAAATGGATGGAGAAATAAGATACTTTCATAACAAAGAGCACCTTAGGAACTTCGTGAATACCAAACCAGCACTCCAAAGAATTTTACACAATAGCCTAGGAACAGACATTGAGGATCACAACCCCAGGAAGCAAAGCAGAATGAACCCATCTGGCATGACAAGAAATTAAATGGAACAGGGGAGAACCCAACAAAAGAAAAAGTCATGGCAATGACAAGTCAATACGTTTCAGTTATAACCATCAATGTTAATGGTCTCAATTCACCAATCAAAAGAAATAGACTGGCAGAATGGGTCAAGAAGCAAAATCCAACAATATGCTGCATACAAGAAACACACTTAATTCAAAAGGAAACTCATACACTGAAAGTTAAAGGATGGAAAACAATACTGCATGCGACAGGAACCCCCAAAAAAGCAGGAGTAGCTATCCTCCTGGCAGATCAAGTAGATTTCAAACCAACACTGATTAAGAGAGACGAAGAAGGACACTACATCCTTGTAAAGGGAAGAATCCAAGAGGAAGAGATGACAATCATAAATATCTATGCACCAAACACTAGTGCACCCAACTATATAAAACAAATACTAACGGACATGAGAAGTCATATATGCACTAATACAATTGTAGTGGGGGACCTCAACACCTCACTGTCTCAAATAGATAGATCAACTAGACTAAAAATAAGTAAGGAAATACTAGAACTCAGTCGAACTCTTAAACAAATGAACTTAACAGATGTTTACAGAGTCTTCCACCCCACAAAATCAGAATACTCATTCTTCTCAGCTGCACATGGGTCATTCTCCAAAATAGACCACATACTCTTGCATAGAACATGTTTAAGGAAGTGCAAAGGAATTGAAGTTATCCCCTGTATATTATCAGACCATAGTGCGATGAAATTGGAGATCCATAGCAAAAGAAACTCAAAAAATATCATAAACACATGGAAATTGAACAACACACTTCTGAATAACCAATGGGTCACAGAGGAAATTAAAGAAGAAATCAGACAGTTCCTTCAATTAAATGACAATGACAATACAACATATCAGAATCTATGGGACACAATGAAAGCAGTCTTATGAGGGAAATTCATAGCAGTGAATATTAGGAAAACAGAACGAGCCCAATTAAACAACCTGATGCTGAACCTCAAGCTTCTAGAAAAAGAAGAGCAGGACAACCCCAAAGCTCATACAAGGAAGGAAATTATAAAGATCAGAGGAGAAATCAATGCAATGGAGACTAAGAGAATGATACAAAAAAAAAATATCAATGAAGCCAAGAGTTGGTTCTTTGAAATAATCAACAAAATTGACAAACCTTTAGTCAACCTTGTCAGAAAAAGGAAAGAAAAGGCCCAAATCCATGCAATTAGGAATGAAAAGGGTGAAATGACAACAGACCCAGCAGAAATCCAGAGGATCATCAATACCTACTTCCAGAACCTATACGCCAGTAAGATGGACAACACAGAAGAAATGGACAGATTCCTAGATACATATGAATTACCAAAGTTGAACGAAGAAGACCTAAAAATTCTGAACAACCCAATATCAACCGATGAAATTGAAAATGTAATTAAAAACTTATCACCTAAGAAAAGCCCGGGCCCTGATGGCTTCACAGCTGAATTCTACAAGACATTTAGAGAGGAACTGCTGCCACTACTGATTAAACTCTTCAATGAAATTGAAAGGGAAGCAATACTCCCAAATTCATTCCTGGAAGCAAGCATCACCTTGATCCCCAAAGCAGAGAAAGACCCAACTGAAAAAGAGAACTACAGGCCAATCTCACTAATGAACATAGATGCAAAAATCCTTAATAAGATACTGGCAAACAGAATGCAGAAGATCATCAAGAAGATCATACACCCTGATCAAGTGGGATTCATCCCAGGGATGCAAGGATGCTTCAATATACGAAAATCAATTAATGTAATACACTATATCAATAGAGCCAAGGAAAAAACCATATGATTATCTCCATAGACGGAGAAAAAGCATTTGACAAAATCCAACATGCATTTATGATAAAAACCCTACAAAAAATTGGAATAGATGGTCTCTACCTCAAACTGATAGAAGCCATCTATGAAAAACCAACATCCAATATCATACTCAATGGTCAAACACTGAAATCCTTCACACTAAAATCAGGAACAAGACAAGGCTGTCCACTATCACCACTCTTGTTCAATATAGTTCTGGAAACATTAGTCACAGCAATTAGACAAGAGAAAGAAATAAAAGGAATAAAGATAGGAAATGAAGAAATCAAACTGTCATTATTTGCAGATGACATGGTACTCTATATAGAAGACCCCAAGAACTCCACCAAAAGTCTTCTAGACTTAATAACCAAATTTAGTCAAGTAGCTGGTTACAAGGTCAACACACAAAAATCAATAGCTTTCCTCTACACCAATGACAGACTCATTGAGAGAGAAATAGGGCAAATAATTGCTTTCACAATAGCATCCAAAAAACTGAAATACCTAGGAATCAACCTAACAATAGAAATCCAAGACCTCTTCTCTGAAAACTATGGCACTCTGAAAAGAGAGATTGAAGATGATATCAGAAAATGGACAGACATCCCCTGCTCCTGGGTAGGAAGGATTATTAGAGTGAAAATGGCCATACTTCCAAAACTGCTATATAGATTTAATGCAATTCCAATTGAGATCCCAGCAGCATACTTCATAGACCTCGAGAAAACAATCCAAAAATTCATCTGGAGCAAGAAGAGACCCAGAATAGCAAAAGCAATTCTAGGTAACAGAGACATGGCAGGGGGTATTACAATCCCCAACCTGCAACTCTACTACAAAGCTAGTGTGATAAAAACAGCATGGTACTGGCAAAGAAACAGGCTTAAGGACCAGTGGAACAGATTAGAAGATGCAGAAACAACGCCAGACACACTCAGCCATCTCATCTTCGATAAAGGAGCCAAACACCCTCACTGGAGGAAAGATAGCCTCTTTAATAAATGGTGCTGGGAAAATTGGGCTTCAACTTGCCAAAGATTAAAACTAGACCTGTATCTCTCACCATGCAATAAACTAAAATCAAAATGGATTAAAGATCTAAATATTAAAATACCAACTCTGAACCAGTTGGAACAGAGGTTAGGTAGAAACCTTGAAGACATCGGTGTAGGAAAAGATTTTATGAACAAAACCTCAGTTGGCCGTGAACTAGCACAAACAATCGACAAATGGGATCTCTTCTTATTAAAAAGCTTCTGCACAGCAAGAGAAACCACCAGCAGTGTGAAGAGACAACTCAAAATGTGGGAAAAAATCTTCACCTGCTCTTCCTCAGACAAAGGTCTACTATCTCGAATCTATAAAGAACTTAAAAAGATCAGACCTCCCAAATTTAAAGACCCAATCCGAAAATGGGCATCTGAAATGAACAGACATTTCTCAGACAAAGAAGTACAAATAGCAAATAAATACATGAAAAAATGTTCAACATCACTGGTCATTCAAGAGATGCAAATGAAAACAACGCTGAGATTCCACTTCACTCCAGAAAGAATGGCTGCTATCATGAAATCAACCAATAACAGATGCTGGCAGGGCTGTGGGGAAAGAGGAGCCCTGCTCCACTGCTGGCGGGAGTGTAGACTGGTGCAAGCACTGTGGAAATCAGTATGGAGATACCTCAAAGAACTAGGACTGGAAATCCCATTTGACCCCGCTATTCCACTGCTGGGGATCTTCCCCAAACAATTAAAAGAATCATACCATAGTGCTATATGTGCACCCATGTTCATATCAGCACAGTTTGTGATAGCCAAAACTTGGAAACAACCCAAATGCCCATCAACTGGAGACTGGATAAAGAAAATGTGGTTTTTTAATAAAATGGAGTACTACTCAGCCATAAGAAATGAGAAATTAGAGACATTTATAGCTAAGTGGATGCACTTTGAGGCAATACTCTTAAGTGAAATAAATAGGACACACATGTGTAAATATCGAATAGTTTCTCTGGTGTGAGAAACTGAAAGTGTAAATAAGGACTAAATGTATAATAGGCAATGTGAAATAGGAAGAAAAGGGGCAAAGGGGAAGGAAGTGGGAGGGCTAGGGGAAAGGATAGAAGGGAATGGGATTAATATGAGAAAATGGAAAAACAGGAACAAAATCTTTGTAACTAGGGAGGACTGGAGGGGTTGAAGAGAGGGCTGGGCAAGGGTGAAAAATAAGAACCAAGAGAGACTATGTAAAGGTGCAAATTTCCAATGATGAATGTCATTATATTGTATACCTAAAATGTACCAATGATTAGAGTGAATAATCGATAATGTAAAATAGGAAGAAAAGGTCCAAAGGGGTAGGGGTAGTGGGAGGCACGGGAAAGGAAAGAAGGGAAAGGAAAAAATGATGAGAAATGGAAATAATGGAAATAAAGTCTTTGTAAATAGGGAAGGGTGGAGCGCGTGAAGGGAGGGCTAGGAATGGGGAAAAAATAAGAACCAAGATGCATTATATAAAGATACAATTCCCAATGAGAAATGTAATTGTGTTGTTTACCTACAATGTACCAATAAAAGAATTTAATACAAAAAAAAACCCAACCAATTTATGTTTGATTTCTGCAAAAGTGGTATTTAATAATATGTGACCTTTGAGCATATAATAAATATATATATATATATATTTAAACTATTTTTTCCTATTAGGAAGAAACTATAAACTCTGGAATATTATTTTTCCTCAAATACTGACTTTGTATGTAGAGAGCTGGTTCTTTTAAATTCTACATTCCCTTGAATAATCGATAATGCAAAATAGGAAGAAAAGGTCCAAAGGGGTAGGGGTAGTGGGAAGGGCAGGGGAAAGGAAAGAAGGGAAAGGAAAAATGATGAGAAATGGAAAAAATGGAAATAAAGTCTTTGTAAATAAGGAAGGGTGGAGGGGGTGAAGGGAGGGCTAGGAATTGGGGAAAAATGAGAACCAAGATGCATCGTGTAAAGGTCCAATTCCCAATGAGAAATGTAATTGTGTTTTATACCTACAATGTGCCAATAAAAGAATTAAAAAAAAATCTACATTCCCTTGCAAACTGTCTTTATAAGTAAACTTCTAACTGCTTTGGCATTAAGTCTTCCTTTGATTCTTCTGCTTTTAGGTTGCTCTCTTAGCTTTTTCTGTTCTATTACGTCAAGGGTTCAGCTAACGCTGAAAACAGGGCAGGCTGAAAATCTGTGACACATTCCTTTTCTTCGATAGAATATAACATATGTGCTTAAATTTTATATTCTCTTAGTTGAATTTCCATAAAGCTACATTCTATTCAACTTCAACCATGACACTAACAAAAATCTCACCTGGCATATTCTTTAAAATCTCTAGGTTATTTCTAAAAACATGTCAAGCTTCTGTGATTGCCTTAGCGTTTACCCTCAAATTCTGACCACAATGATATGTACCACAAGTAAATTCAATGACGGTCATTTTCAAAGATTAAAAGTCTAATAAGATGTCTACCCTCAAAAAAGAATCTAATAGGATACATCCTTCATGGAATATTATATAGCTATTTTAATAAGTAAGTTTGTACATATGAAAAAAATTACATCAAAGATTATCTGATTACAGCTAAGTGCCTTCATTTGCTTCCTATTATTTCCATAAGTCACGCAAAATACTTTTGTTAAAGGACAAAAAGTTCATTTTAAAAACATGTAGGACTTGTGGATAAATGTAGTAGACAGAATATATTCACCTCTTACCAAACTCCACTTAAATGACAAGTAAATGCATGAAAGTAGAAGAAAACAGGTAAGAAAAGAACAACAACAATAAAAAAATTCAATCAAGTTTTAAATGTTGGAAAGCAGATAAATGCGGGGGCAGAGGCAGACAGGCAAGCAGCAAGCTTTTTTGTGTGAAAGAAACATAGAATTAAAAAAAAAAAATCAGTAATGTGAAGTTCCAGGTTCCTCTGAACCTACAAAGAAAAGAAATGATTAAAATTAAGAAACAATTAGTGTGGCTAGATACCAGCCCTGAAAACAGCCAACATATATGTACTTCCAACAGAAGAGATATACTATTTGAATGAGTTGAACTAACAGAACCTATAAACTCAGGGCAATCAGGAAAAGCAGTTTAAAATTTACACTGAGTTGCAACTCTAACCCTCACCCTAATCTGATGTTCTCTTCCAAAACAACCAAAGCTCATGGAGAAATAGCTAATTTCAGGACTGCTGCAGTGAAGTTATTAGATGAACCTGAAAAACATTCAAGTCAGGCATGGTGACATATCCTTATAATCCTAGCACACTGGAAGGCTGAGGCATGAGATCACAAGTTCAAACTGACTAGGGCAACAGACTCAGGAAGAACTTCTCTCAAAATAAACAAATTAGGACTGGGGATTTAGCTTAGTGGCACTGAGCCTGCCTCATAAGTGCAAGGTCCTAAGTTTGATCCCAGGTACCAGAAATAAATAAGTAAATTTATTTGAAAGTGTTGGGAGGGCCGGGGATTTAGCTCAGTGGTTCTGCTGCCTGCCTCATGAGTGCATGGGCCTAAGTTCGATCCCCAGTACCATAAAAAATAAAAAATAAAAAAAAAAGATGCTGGCTGATAACTGTGGAAGGAGCTTGTAATTTTGGAAAGCAACCATTTTGTAACCATTATAGAAAAGACTAGGTGGAACAGACATCATAAATGGTTGCTGAATCAAAACACAGGAAAGTTTGGGCCTGGGATTGAGCTCAGTTGTTCCGCCGCCTGCCTCCCATAAGGTTCCGAGTTCAATCAGTACCAAAAAAACAAACAAACAAAAAAACAAACAAAAAAACCACACACACAGGAAAGTTTGATGAAGATTAGAATTTTTACATGGTCTTAAAATACCTTTTCACAGAGCTTACATTCTAATTTCAAGGAGAATCTACTGTAAAGGTGAAAATCTGAACAATCCCTTGGGCTTCTGACTAGATGATTGAAATTAAAGTCACAAATCAGAGGCAGACATCATCTGTATTTTTGATAGAATACCCCAAGAAGTACATTATATCACTGCAATAGTATTCCATCAAGGATGTCCAACCTGAATCTATTAAAAGAAAAGTCAAATAAACCCAAATGAAGAATATTATATAAATAACTGGATTGTATTTTTAAAAAAATGTCAATGTCTTGCTAGACAAAAGCAGCTAAAGAACTGCTCCAGATTATAAGAAACTAAAGAGATGTTAATAAGTAAATGCAATATATGTTCAAGACTGTATTCTGTATTGAAGGCAAAAAATATAAAGAATACTGTTGGAACAACTGATATAACAAATATAGACTGTAGATTAGAAAAAGGTATTATACAAAAATTTCTGAATTTGATAGTTACTATATGATTAAGACAATAACCTTGCTCTTGGAAGTTACACATTTAAGTATAAAAGAGAAAAAGAAGTGTGACAAATACAACATACTCGTAAATGACCCAGGAAAGGAAGACAGAAAATTGTGTGGGTGTGTGTGTGTGTGTGTGTGTGTGTGTGTAAGAGGAAGAGAATGGTGAAAGAAATGTAATTTTAAATACTGGAGAACTGGGGAATTACAGACATTTTCTACATTATTCTTAGAATTTTTTCTATGTGTAATTATTTCAAAATAAAAAGTAAAAAACCAAAAATTATATATAATCAACTCTATTCTTTCTCCCCTCACAACAATATTCTCTAAAAGCCAGCTGCTTAAACTCTTTACATTGCACTGATACAGAGAGCCAAACCTCAGACAGTTGAGGAAAATCTCCAACATTAAAAGATTAGACATTTAAGGGAGAAAAAAAAGAAGAATTCTGAAGGGTCAATGATGTAAGGATCACAAGATAAATTTAGATACACATCAAGTGATACAGTCACATCCCCCTGGCCTCTATGATCTTCCCTTGAAAGTCTAAGGTGCCCCAAGACAATCCAAAACTAATCTTTGATTTGCCTCCCCACTTCTTCAGGTTTCCACATTTCTATAAATAGTAACTACTAGTTGCTTAGACTTGAAAGATCTCACTCCTTCTTTCCCTCACACTCCATAAAGAATTCATCAGTAAGTCAGCAAATTTTGTCAGCTCTACCTTAAAAATAAATTCAGAATTTCACTGCTTTCGATAATCTCCACCACAACTCTAGTTCAAAGCCACTATTCCCTCTCTTTTTTTATTGGTAATACAAGGTTTACATTCACCCTTGGGAGTAGGTACACATACTTAAGAACTTATCTTGCATTCACTTCCCTCAAGCCACCTATTATCTCTTATCTAGATTTTCAAGAGCTTTTAAAGGGGACTTGATTCTATTTCCCTGCTTCCACCCATGCCTCTTCTAAACTACGGTTAACACAGCAGTCAAAGTTGTCCAGTTATAAGGATCATCCGATAACTTTTCATTTCACTCAGCAGGAGGTCAAAGACATTATAACGATCCTCAAGGCTCTACACAATGTGGTCCCATCATTACCTTTCTAATTTTTCTTCTGCCCCTTTCTATTACTCCACCTACCCATACTTGCCTTCTTCAAGAAGACTTGGAGGGGCTTTACAACTGCTCTTCTTACTTTCCCTAAATGGAGTAGCTCATTCCTTTTCCTCCTTCAGATTTCCATTCAAATTCCTACATTTCACCTGTTTTAAGAACTTTTCCCCCTACACTTTACAGCTGAAAAAAGGATGCAACTCACAATTGTCATTAACTTGAATTGTTACACAAATGTGCTAACAGCTTAACAGAAGTGGAACAAGTTCAGTCTGAATGATGTAGTCTCCAAATGCAAAGGATCTTCCTGAAAAAATGTTTCCCTTTTTGTTTGTAAGCCTTAAATACAAATCCTTCAGGAAAATATACAGGAGGGCAAATTATAAGTATTCATTATTCATTTCAAGTTCTTTAACATAATTAATTTGACATACCCTCTTGTTAGTTGATTTCTACTTTTATGTCAGCTCTGGAAATCTCTGAATTAACAAAATTCAATTTTCACTCTTAAAGAACGGCTGTATTATAAACAGATGAGTTATGTAGAAATATTATAGGCAATCAGATAAGAGGGTTAGGACAAAGGCAAAACATAGCACAGCTGGGACCGGAAACATATTGGTTGGAAACCAGGCCTCAAGAAGATGACAAGATGACCAGACTGACATATTTCCTCAAAGAACAAAGACTGGGCCTAATGAAGTCTAGACAGACATCAACCACCCTAGTATGCAACCAGAGACCTCTGGACCCACCCACTTCCTAGGAGGATCTTTGTTCTTTCCATCCACTCTTGTTACTTGACTTGTTTCCCAATTGGACCACTATTACCTAAGTGATTATACTTGTAACCTTACTGGATGATCATGGCTGTGGCCCATGTTGTACCCTTGTGGGTTTCACCCTATAAAACGCCCTGTAAAGTGGGGTCCCCAGCTACCCATTTGGAACCCCTCCTTTCCCTCAGGAGCTTTCCTATCAATAAGTATCTTTCTACTCTTAACCTCCATTGTTCCTAGGACTCATTCTTCAATTTCTAGAGAACAAGAGCTCAGTGTATCATACAGCTAGCTAATAGGATGAGATATAATATTTCATATTTCATCCCTGGTATTATTTCCTGTATCAATATGACTATGAAGAAAATCAATTATAGAGCATTAACACATTAATATCTAGTGGCCAGGGGCCGGGGATTTAGCTTAGTGGTTCTGGTGCCTGCCTTGAAAGCACAGGGTCCCGAGTTTGATTGCCGGTACCAAAAATAAATAAATAAAACAAAAAACCAAAAATAAATACATAAATTAATTAAAAATTTAAAAAAGATATCTGGTTGCCAGTAATATTATGAGACATATGTAATGCCATGTGAGTATGTACTGTATATAGTTTTGCTTTGTGAAAAAGTCACAGGTACGGACAATCTTGTCATGATTTCTGCTTACACTGATAATTAAAGAAAATGTTAAATTTCATTCAAGAAGTAGACTGGTCTGGGGCAGGGGATTTAGCTCAGTGGTTTCAGTGCCTGCCTCACAAGCACAAGGTCCTGAGTTTGATCCCTGGTCTCCAAAAAAAAAAAAAAAAAGAATTAGACTGGTCTGGCCGGAGATTTAGCTCAGTGACGCTATTCCTACCTCCCAAGCGCAAGGTCCTGAATTCGATCCCCAGTACCAAAAAAAAAGTTAGACTGGTCTTTTTCCATCTTGTTTGCAAACCACAGGTGGAAGTCTAATCAAAATCTATTGTTTATAATCTATAATTAAGAGTGAATTGGGGATTTAGCTCAGTGGGGCTGTGCCTTCCTTACAAGTTCAAGGTTCTGAGTTCAATCCCCGATATTGGAAAAAAAAAGAGTAAGCTGATCTACTTGTCCTAAGTAAAAGCAAACTCCTATATCTAAGCACATTTCTATTATGAAAAAGATGAAGATATGCATTTTAGTAAGTCTATTAATACAAATCTTTGATATACTACAGTCTGCCTAAAATATATTTTGGCCAAAAATAACTATTTAGCATCACCTACTTTGTTCAACACTTCTGAATAACAACTAGCTATTTCTGAAAATCAAATCCACACTACAAATATAAAGATTGCCTTTTAATCAACCTTTAGTGACATGTTTTTATGAAAACACTGTGCTAGGTACTACAAACCACAAGATGATATATGGTCTCTCCTAAGCATCACAATCCAGCAAAAGTTGCATTCAAAATACAATAGTTATGGCACAGTCACTTAAACACTACCGGAATATTATAGGACTTCACCAGAACTTATTTGATTATAATGACTTGATAAAAGTATACTTCAGTGACCTTATTAGCTTACTTTCTAAAGCTAATTCCTTTCAAACATCTGGTCTAAGTAGCAAAAACTTAGTAACTTCAAATTAAGTGTATCCTTCAAAAAGAACCTATTTTTATACAAAATTTGCAAACATAACATTTTGATAATAACTAGAGTATAAATTTTTAAAATTCCATTAAATTCTTAGGAAATTCATTTCATTCAATACCACTAAAGTTTAAATTTTAAGTTTTAATTTTTATCAAAGTTATACATAGTTTATTTTTTAAATTTTCTCAAGTTGCCTTTTGTTGTTATTGGTGCTGGTGATTTTTTGTAGTACTGGGGAAAAAACTGTTTTTTTAAAGCCTTGATATTTAAAGGACCACTGAATGAATACAAAACCCTTGAATCATTGCTTTTGTTGCCTTCTTTGTTGGCTTTGTAAAAGTCTGTTGCTTATCTAATTCTTTTGCTTTTATAATTTATTTGTTCTTTTTGCCAGAAGTCTGTAGGATTTTTATCTTTGAAATCTAACAGTTTTACTAGTATATGTATCAGAATTTATTATCTTGAATGTGTTAATCAGTTTCTGTCACTGTTACAGATATCTGAGATAATCAACTCAAAAGGTGGGAAGGTTTAGTGAATGATTCTTGTAAGGAATAAAAGCACATGCATCTTTATCAGGATAAAGTCCCTAATTTTTGGTCTACTCTCTTTTAACCTTTTAAAAAAAATATTGTGGGCCAGGGATTTAGCTCAGTGGTGCCACCGCCTGCCTTGCAAGCACAATGTCCTGAGTTCAATCCCCGGTACCAAAAAAAAAAAAAAAATTATTGTATGTTTGCAGTACAAAGTGATTACATTCACATTGGGGAGTTGGTATATGTACCTAACAAATTAATTCTTTTTCTTTCCATTTCCCTTCCTCGCCCTCCATCTCTAGATCCCTTTCTCATTTGGAAAAGATCTCTTATGTTTTCTATTGCTCATATTTTATTTTGCTCTTTAAACTATTTATACTGTGGAGTTCTCCGATAAGAGAAACCATGAAATATTTAACTATGTGTGTGAGGCATTTCACTTAACATTAAGGCCTCAGGTGCATCCATCTTTCTACAGATGACTCAAATTTGTCCTCTATAGCATAGCACTCCATTGCATATAAACACTGTATTTCCTTTATCTATTCATCTCTCAATGGACATATAGGCATATAGGCTTCCAAAATTTAGTATTGTTAATTGTGCTTCTATAAACATGGATAAGCAGATATCACTGTAATATGATGTCTTTAAGTCTTTCAAGAGGATATCTAGAAGGAAAATACCTGGGTTGAATAGATTTCTAGTTCCTTGAGGTTTCTCCATATTGATTTCCATGGTGGTTGTACTAGTTTACATTCTCACCAACAATGCAGAAGGGTTCCTTTCTCCCACAGTCCCAGCAGTATTTGTTATTATTTGATTTCTTGATGACAGCCATTCTTACTGGAGTTGACATGGAATCTCAGTGTGTTGTTTTAATTTGCACTGCTCAATGGCCAGAGATGTTGAACATTTTTTCATGTATTTACTGTATTTTCTTTTTTAGAGAAGTGTCTATTCATTTCAGTTGCCCTTTTTTCGACTGGGTCTTTTAGTTTGAGGGGTCTAATTTTTTTAGTTCTTTATATATTTTAAATATTAGTTCTCGAAATAAGGAGTAGCTGGCAAAATATTTTTCCCATTCTAGTTTATTTCTTCACTATATTTGTTGTTTCCTTTGCTGTGCAGAAGCTTTTAAATTTGATACTGTCCCAAGTGTTGATTCTTGACACAGTATTATTTCTTGTGCAATGGGAGTTCTACTCAGAAAGTCCTTATCTATGCCTATGTCTCAAGAGTTTTATCTATAGTACTCCCAACAGATTAAGTATTTCTATTTTAACATCCAGGTCTGTGATCAATTATGATTTTATTTTAGTACATGATGATAGATAAGGGGCTAGATTCAATTTCCTGCATATGTGTACCTAGTTTTCCTGGAACCAATTGTTAAAAAGGATATCCTTCCTCCAGTATGTTTCTTGACCCTTTGTCAAAGACCAGATGGCTGAATGTGCCTGGTTTGCTTCCGCATCCTCTATTCTGGTCCACTGATATATATGTTTTTGTCCCAGTACCATACTGTATTTTATCACCATAGCTATGTAATATTAATTGAAATCCTGGATTGTGGTGTTTCCTGCTTTGTTCTTGTTGCTCAGTATTACTTTTGATATTCTGGGTCACTTCTGGTTCCACATAAACTTTAGAATTTGTCCCCCTTTAGTTCTGGAGAAATGCTGTTGGTATTTTGATTGGGATTGCACTAAATCTATATGTCAGTTTTGGTAGTATGGCTATTTTGGCAATATTGGTTCTGCTTATCCAAGAGGGTATCTGATGATACCCTCTTCTATCTCCAACATACATAAGGACCTTATCTCAATTGGATAAAAGCTATTAATCTACTGGCAACATTATATTAAATGGGGGAAAATTTGAAAGCTTTGAAAGCTTTTCCTCTAAAACCAGGCACTTACAGGTAATCCCAGCACTCAGGAGGCTGAGGCAGGAGGACTGATGCAAGTTTGAGGCCAGCTTCGGCTACAACAGTGAGTTCAAGGCCACCCTGAACTACTCAGTGAACTGTCTCAAAAATAAACAAATAAATAAAATAAAATAAAATCAGGCACAGGAGGCCAGGGATTTAGCTCAGTGGCACCGTGCCTGCCTGGCAAGTGCAAGGTCCTGAGTTCACTCCCCAGTACCAGAAAAATAAATAAATAAATAAATAAATATCAGGCACAAGCCAAAGATGTCCACTATCAACACTCCTGTTCAATCTAGTACTCAAAATATTACCCAGAGCAATCAGGCAAAAGAAAGAAAAAGGGATACATATAGGAATATAACTAACTGTTATTATTAGCAGATAACATCATCCTTTATACAGAATACCCAAAAAATTCCACCAAAAGACTCCCAGAACTAATAATCAAATACAACAATGTAGCAAGATACAAAATCAACACATAAACATCAATAGTGTCCCTGTATACCAATAATGAACTCAATGACAAAGAAATTAGGAAAACAGTATCATTCATAACAGAAAAATTAAATACAATACTTAGGAACTAGCCTAACAAAAGACTCAAAAGATCTCTAAAAAAACCCCACTGTACTCTGAAAAAGGAATTCCCTCATTTCTTAAAAGCCAAACAAAACCACTTGAAGTCTTCCACAACAGTAAAGAACCTCACTTTATGAGACTGGGTTTATATGTATGTTTATAAGAATCACTACTCAACTGTATTTCTTTTTTTTTTGGTACTAGGGACTAAACTCAGGACCTTGCGCTTGTGAGGCAGGCACGGTCCATCCCACTGAGCTAAATCCCCGGCCCCCAACTGTATTTCTTACCTGAAAGACACTATCACCTTAGAGACTGGATGAGTCTCAACTGACCACATAGCTTCTTGGGCTCTTGGTTCATTAAAACCAATTCATAAGTGATCTTTTTTCTTTAAGGGATGAATCTCCACAAGTGCTGTATTTTTAAAATAAGCTATGTTTTTTTCTTTCAATGAGAAAATGACAAAGGTCACTCCCACACAGCACTCACTCCAAGGAAGGAGCTCAATGTAGTATTATCTTCCCTGGTGAATTCCCTGTGTAACAAGTTGTCAGCAGAT
The DNA here is from genome assembly GCF_053883595.1 of Heterocephalus glaber. Taxonomy (NCBI): domain Eukaryota; kingdom Metazoa; phylum Chordata; class Mammalia; order Rodentia; family Bathyergidae; genus Heterocephalus; species Heterocephalus glaber. The sequence continues at coordinate 4,941,676 of NW_028258454.1, forward strand.
CATTTTACATCTAAAACTTTGTCATTTTAATTAACAGAGTGCCACTGCAGACCTGAACTAAAAAATAAAAATTAAAAAACACTGATAAACGTTGTCTTTATACATATAACCCCCCCCAAAATTGAATAGCTCTAGTACTTGAATAAATTATACTGGGAAACAAATTATTTTCAAAGGTTCCTTAGAATTCAGAGCAAAAAGTCAGTAAATACACATAAAAATACAAATGTGATTTTTTTTGGTGAGAAAGACAAAAATCAGTCTGTAAGTTTGAAAAAGTATTTGCCAAATATGTCATAAACCTTTGATATCCAAGAGATAGAAAGAACTCTTATAATTCAGTACTGATAAACAAGAACATAATGTTAAGTAAATCAGACACAACATGCTTAAATACTATATGGTTTGTCTCACACAAGAATCCCACTACTGCATGTAAATAAAGTGCAAAATAAAAGACAAAAGGAAATGGTGAGATGGATCTTTGGCAAATGGGAAGGAAATCAAGAGATGGAGGGAGGGAGGGAGTGCCAGGTAAAGAGGCTAGGGGTGTGTGTGTGTGTGTGTGTGTGTGTGTGTGTGTGAAGTGCTATGCAAATGCACCAAGTCCCTATAAGGAACGTGATCATCATGTTAAAAATATATATATATATGTATATATATACACATATGTCAGAGAGAGAGAGAGAGAGAGAGAGACAAATGAAGGGGTATAAGATGCTGGGAGAAGGAGGGAGGGCAGGGGGGAAAAGACAAAAAAATTGAATAAATATATTACCAGAGATACAAATAACAAGCATATGAGAAGATGTTTAACATTATTACTCTTCAGTAAAATACAAACTGGAACCACAAACTGAATACATATACCTACTAGAATGGTAAAATAAAAACTAAAAATCCTGACAACACCAAGTCCTGACAAAACTGCTGTGAACCGAAATTCTGGTAGGAAAGTAATGTTAAGCCTACTCTAGAATTCTGACAATTTTATATACACTTCCCACATAACCTAGCAGTTTCATTCCTAGTTATCTGTCCAAAATAAAACATACATTTAAACAAATGTATACGTGAATGTTTATATAGTAGCTGTGATCATTAATTTTGATATGTTGACTTGAGTACGAACCACCTAGCAGATTAGTACATTCTGGGTGCTTCTGTAGATGACTGACATGTTAAGCCAGCTACCTGACTGGGGAAGACCCATCCCAGATATGAGTGACACCAACCAATAGGCTTGTAGCTTGGACAGAATCAAAAGGCAGGAAGAAGGGAGTGTTTCTCATTTCTTGGAGGAGCTCCAGTCTTTGGCACTGTCTTTTTTTTTTTTTTGGTAATGAAGATTGAACTCTGGTCCTTGCGCTTGCACAGCAGGCGGTGAAACCCCTGAGCTAAACCCCTGGCCCTTTGTCACTGTCTTTTGATGTTGGTCTCCAGTTCCTTCAGGCTTCTAGCACAGACTCCTCAGCATTCCAACCCAGTTTCTTCTACCTTCTGACACAGACTAGCACTGGTGACTGTGCAGTGACTTTCTAGCCTTCAAACTTAAATTGTTACTAGATCTTCCAAATTTCCAGAGAACAGACAGCAATTTTGGATTCTTCTGTCTGATCCATAAGATAGCCACTGTCTGATCTTCCAGTTCTGATCCTGTAAGCCTACCCAATAAATCCCTTGTATAATCATACATATGTTTTATATTGGATCTGTTCCTCTAGAGAAGCCTAATTAATACAATAGCCTTACTTATGGTAATCCAAAACTGGAAACAAATATATATGCAACCAAACAGTGAGTAGACAAACAGTGGTATATCCAGGCAGTGAAACAGTATTCAGCAATAAAAAGGAACAAGTTAGGGAAACATGGAAGACCATGATTGACTCTCAAAAGCATTATACTAAGTGAAAAGCCAGACACACAAGGAGCTTCATATTGTATACCATTTATGTGACATTTTAGAACAGTAGCTGCCAGAGATGTGGCGGAATATATTAGCTTCCCATTAATATATTGAAATATTTGAGGCAATAAAGAGAAAAGGGTTTTTTTGGGGGCGGGGGGGAGGCTCATGGTTCTGGAGGTTCCAGTCCAGGATCAAATGGCCCCATTGCTTTGGACGTTTTGTGAGAACATTACATTATGGCAGAAGCACAGGAAAAGCAAACTGCTTATCTCACGAGTCAGGAAGCAAAAAAGCAGACAGAACAGAGCTAAACTGGATCCCACAATTCCCTTGAAGAGCACACCCTCAAGGACTAAAGACCTCCCACTTGTGTTCACCTCCACTAAAGATTCCACTACCTCCCAAAGTGCCACCCTGGGGATCAAGCCTTTAACAAATGGGCCCTTCAGGGACATTCAACATTCAAACTATAGCAGGGAGGTAAATGACTTCAACTGGACAGAAGAGAACACTCTGGGAGGACAGAAATATTTTATTACATTCTAATGTAATGATTACATGATTATGTATTTGCAAAAACTAACTAGACACTTTAGAAAGGTTAAATTTTACTATACATACAATATACCACATGCTTTTAAAAACTAGTAAGTAGTAGTACAAAAATAAAACATCAAGTAGAACAATAAAACAATTATTAGAACAAAGAAAAAAAAGTCTGTCAAGAACATGCAGAAAGCATGTAGAGAGTCAAATTGTGAAACAGAATTACTTGGTAGAAGGAAATCTTACAGGAAATATACGAGAATGTGTTCAAAGAGAACATGACATACACCCTGGCTCTAATGGGTCAACTGCATCTTTGTCCTCTCTGTGTCTCTTATTGTTTTGTTCTTTCTTTTTAGGAAGAATATAGGTTTTCTCTCTAATGCAAACATTTCACAATATAAAGAAATGTAAGAGCTTATTATATGCAATAATGGTGCAAAGTACTTTAACATTATTTCTTTTAATCATATAATCATTCCATACTTGGATCTTATTCCTAATTTTAATCAGTTTAAAGAGCTGAATAATAATTTTTTTAAAAAGCTGAAGAAATTTAGTAATATGCCCAAAGGTACCTTTTGGTCATAAGAAACACAGCTAAGATCTGAACCCAGTTTGACTCGGGAGACCATAATTATGATATTTCAAGTACTTTATAAATTAATGTAAAGTGATAAAAACTAAAAACTGATGTATACATGAAACTTAAAAAATTCTGAGAAAAACAGAAAAAGTAATCCTCTTGCTAACCAATTCAAACAGGTAAATCTTGACAATATATCCTTCTTTTAAGAAAACTTGAATGCTAAGCCAGATTTAACAGATTAGATTTAACAGAAAGCATTAACAATAAACCTCAAAATTATACAGCTGCTTTATAAATATTTAACAGTCATGTTCCTCCACGTCCTACACAAAATAAAATGTATCATATATGTTATTTTCCTCTTCTCAGGGCATGTAATAAAATACCACATGAGAATCTAAAGACTCAGGTGCTAGTTTTATGGTACTAGGGATCGAACTCAGGACCTCATGCTTGCAAGGCAGACGCAGGGTCACTTCAGCTAAATCTTCAGCCCTCAGGTCCTAGTTTTAACAGACACTTTGTGTTATGAGTTGAACTGTGTACCTCATATTCATACATTAAATCCTAATATCTAGTACCTTAGAATGTGGCCTTATTTGGAAATGAAGTCATGGCAGTTATATATCATGTACAGGTACAAATTCCCTATTTGAAAGTGACCATTATGTATATCTAAAATGTACCAATAAAATTAATTTTTAAAAAATCTTTTAGTTGGGGATTTAGCTCAGTGTTCCCACCACCTGCCTCACAAGCGCAAAGTCCTGAGTTTGATCCTCAGTACTAAAAAACAAAAAATAAAAAACTGATAGAAAAAATGTTTTAAAAGGGGAAAAAAACAAAACAAAACAAAACATAAAACTTAGTAGAATAAGAGTCTCATTTCCTCAAAATTTCACTGCAAGGAGCGAGGCACCAGTAGTCCCAGCTACTGGGGAGGCAAAAGTGAGAGGATCACTTAAGCACAGGAGTTCAAGGCCAGCCTGGGCAACACAATTAGACTGCATCCCAAAAAAGAAATAAAATTCATTGGCAAATTCTCTTCAGGTGAGAATTATCAAATAGTTTCTTATCTAACATTTTTACTTTACCATATATCTTCCTCTCTTTCCTTTAGATCTCACAAATGCAGTTCAATATAGCAAAATTAGACACTTGATAAAAGGCTACTTCCCGGATTTCTCACTTTGAGTTTCTTGTATGACTACGATGTCCATTTTGCCAATCATTACTATAGCAAAACTTACTTTATAATCCCACGTACAAAAAAAAATTTTTTAGATATGACTATTCTATGTGATACTTTTAAATTTTATTTTTATGGTTTTCTTCAATTTAAACATTTCCTTCCCTTGCTTTTACATCTCTACTGGCCTCTGATTTTGCCAGGGTCTTTCAACTTCTCTTCCCACTGCTATTTAAGAGTTATTTGACTTTATTTTTATTATCCAGTAGTAAACATTTTCATTACCTTTCAGGTTTCCTTCTGAAAATACTAAAACATGAAACTGATTAATAAATCTCCCTATAACCAACCTAGGATAAGACTAATAGTAATTGTCATTGGCAATTTAAACATTCTACAAAATAATTAGGTATAAAAGTCAGATGTCTAAGGTGTAACCTGACTACAGGACTTAGGCAAACCTAACCAAATCTAACAACAGTACTACTTCCATTATGCCAAAAGTCTCTACATTTACTTCACAAAACATCTTCTAATTTCAGTGAACGCAAACAAGTATTTCTTTCACCTTCACAAATAGATCATAGCAATTTAACAAATTGACTGATGAAATATCAGTGACGTAATTTTAAAGTTGATATAGGAAGGTATACCCAAACTAAACAAGAGAGTGAAAAGCTACATCTAGTATCATTCCTTAAAATAACTGCAACTGAAATAAAAATTCAAATGTAAATTCTAGATGAAAACAGCTACATTTAAATGTACAGATACAGTCTTTGAGAGGAAAACACCCACGTAAACCTAAACAAATACAGAAGTGACAAAGGAAAAGGTCAAAAAAGGGTTTGTAAAATATTTAAATTTCTAAAAGTCCTTTTAAAAAACACTATAAACGTGCAAAGATAAAGATAAAAGGAAATATTTAAAACACATATAACTGATTATCAGCTTTTACAAATCAATAAAGAAAAGCAAAAAGATAAAACACGGGAAGAAAAAAATACAAATGGGCTATAACTATATGAAGTTACTCAACCCTATGAATAAAAAAATTCAATTTAAATAAGATGCTATTTTTATCTAACAGTTTGACAAATATTTTAGTATCTTCTCAAACCCAACTTCCTTAACATTTGAAGGTAGAGAAACACAGGCACACATACATTATTGGTAGGAATAAAAACAGTAGTCTTTTGAATTTGATAACTAAAAACCAATTTTAAAAGTACATGTGTTTGTTCCAACCATGTTGACAGTAAGATAAAATGAGACATGACCTAAATGTCTAAGAATAGGGAAGGGGCATATAAGTAAGAACTAGGACATCCACACAATTCAAGGGAATGCCATAGTTAATGCCTACAAAGTATTAAAAGAAAATATGGGTAAAACAATGTATTAGTATGATACTATCTGTATAATTAAAAACAAATGGGTGGGGATTTAGCTCAGTGGCACTTTGCCTGCCTCTCAAGCACAAGGTCCTGAATTTGATCCCTGGCACCAAGAAAAAACAAAAACAAAACAAAACAAAAAGCTATAAACAAACAAATGCTTGTATAGTTATACAAGTTTTCAGAAATGATGACCAGAAATTTATTTTTTCTTGTGTGCAGGAATAAAAATAAAGAGAAGCATGTTCTTTGTAACTCGGAAATATGAATTTGCTGAACTACACCCTCAGCCCTATCATGTGCATTTTTATTTAAAAATAAAGAACAGAGCACTCTATTAAAAGTCAGCTTCTGAATGAAACAATTAGAACTAATCCTGTGAATATCTACTATATGGCAAGTTTTGTAGCTGGGGCTGGAAAGTAACCAGTAAAGTACAGTGGTACCCTGGTCACAAACCACTGAATCAGATTTCCCCATAAGGTCAACAATGCACCTAACAGTTGAATTTTTTTTTTTTTTTGATACTAGGGATCAAACTCGGGACCTTTCTCTTGCGAGGCAGGGAGGGGAACCACTGAGCTAAATCCCCAGCCCTAACAATTAAATTTTTGGTTTGGTTCTCATCCAATTGGATTTGTGATCAAAACTACAGAAAGAATTAAGTTTGTGAACTGAGGTACTACTGTAACTGCTAAGCTTTAATAATTCAGAAATTCAACTTTATACACTCTATAAAAGTTTTGTTGTTGTTGTTTTGTTTACTTACAAAGAGAAGGAGTACTGTTTTTCTTCATAACACTTATTACCAATCCCTTCACATAAGGGAATAAATTCACTAAGGAAATATTTTATTTTCTGAAATTATTTTGCCTGATTTATCACACATCAAAACACGATTTTTGTAAATTAAAAATGATGTGTTAAACTAAAATAGGAGTTAATTAGGCTAACAATAAAATAGGCTCTATCAGAAAAGGTAGGCTAAAACACTAGATCCACCAATAAGCATCACTTGCTTCACTGCATCTAAACACTGCCACTCGGATTCTGCTGCCTTATTTATCTTTTTATCTTGTCTACCAATGAATATTCCCGCTAGTCACTTTTACATCCTTCCTTCCAAAGTATTCAAATAGTTTCACTTTTCTACCCATTCCTTTAACTATATAACAAACTGAAAGTTCTGCATACAAATATAGCTATCACAAAAAAGAAAAATCTACAATGAAGTAACTAGCGCTCTAATGAAAATGTTTATTGAAACTTTTCTTCAGGCCAGGGATTTAGCTCAGTGGTTCCAGTGCCTGCCTCATAAGCGCAAGGTCCCGAGTTCAATCCCCGTACCAAAAAAAAAACCAAACAAAAAAACTTTTCTTCAAATAAGACATGAACTATTACTACAGCCAATATTTCAAGACAGGATAACTATATTTAAATCCACAGAAACTGGCAATGGTACTCTAGGAATACTACTACTTAGGAGACAATAAAGATAATATTTATTTCCCTCCCCTTTTGACATCAATCATCAACGTATTATTTTTAAAGAGTCAATTACTACAATTAATACGTACCTGACATATGCAAAAGAAGGGGAGTGGGGAAGAACCATGGAAAGACACTTCAAGATCATAAACTATATTTCCATCCACTATTCTATCCCAATATGAATAATGATTTATCTTGAAGTGTCTTCAAGAAAGAGAAAAACTTTGTTTTTGTTTTTGTTCTTTTTTGGTACTGGGGATCGAACTTGGGACCTTGCACTTGCAAAGCAGGCAGCAGAACCACTGAGCTAAATCCTTGGCCCAAGAGAAAAACTTTGAAAATATTACACTGGATATATATCAAAACACACCATAATCTACCACACATCGAAGTAAATATTTAGCTTTAAGTTCAAAATATTTATTTAAAATTGTCCCTAGAATGAAGAATAGTAGCTTAATGCTTCCAAACAATTCCTGCTTTTCCAACTTGATATCCACCTAAGCTTCTCTTTTCAAACTTGAATATGTCAAATGTATAAAAAATGATGGAAAAATTCTGTAAGATTTTCCCTAAATGAATAACATAAATGAGATACAAATAGTAATAAATCCAAAGTATACCTTTTACTTCTATAAGGAAAATAAAATAAATTCTATTAGAAAATGTGATTTCTCTTTGAATGGGTGAATAAAATGTTAGACATTAACATTAACATTACCCAATGTTAGACATTAACTACAATAGCTCCCTTAACTGATCTATCTCAATTTACCTGTCCTATCTTAGCCAATATTTTTTTAGGCCTTTAGTAAATATAAATATGGATATGGCATTCTGGCCACTCTCAACTAACAACTATTTTTGTTACAATTAAGAACTTTTAATTTTTTCAGTGCTGGTAATTGAACCCAGCACCTCAGCACTGAGCTACACTCCAAATCTTTTAAAAACTGTTTATTTTGAGATAAGGTCATGCTAAATCATTAAGTTATTCAGACTGGGTTTCAACCTGGAATCTTCCTGCCTCAGCCTCCCAAAGTTCTGGGATTACAGGCAACATGAGCCATAATCAAACACTCCTGATCCCAGTATAACTGAATCACATGCTAAACAAGTCAGTTGTTATTCTCAAACCTGTTTAGACCAGTTCATTTTTTATTCTTACACAAATGAATTACATTAAGTCTATGGACTACACTTCAGACTTGAATGTAAACTAAGTAGAATGACTCAAAAGCAAGTTATTCTTTTAAAAGGTGTTATATTAGATAAAGGTGACACAACTGCAAAATGTTAGGGGACATCAAAGAAAGAGCCCAGAATCAGGGTTTTTCAAAAGTACCTTTAAACTCTTACTCCAATTTAGGGGAAGCAAAACTGGAAACTGTAGATGGTACATAATTATGGATATCATTAACACAGTAACAATTCTCAACATCACAAAAGATGACATTTGCTCAATGTGAAAAACTTGGCAAATGAATACATATTTATATATTTTAAGTTAAAAATAAGATGTAAATTTTATATGATTTTCCTGATTTAACTCTTTCAATAACTTATGAAGTAAATGTCCCAATTTCATTGGATATGAAATATTACATACCTATACAAAATAATACTACATAGTGATAAGCACTTCAAAATAACTGATGAAAAAAGTATAAGAGGGCTGGGGATTTAGCTCAGCAGTTCTGGCGCCTGCCTTGCAAGTGCAAGGTCCCGAGGTTTGATCCCCGGTACGAAAAAAAAAAAAAAGTATTAGAAAATATGCTCTACAAAAGCATGGATCTTCATTTCGTTCACAGATGTATATGGTTCCTGACTATAGGTGATGTTCAACGAATCCTTGTTGAAGAGAAATAGGAACTTACCGTGATCACAGCCTTGCTAAGACAGATGGATCCCCTGCAGCCATACTCTGCCTCATCTTCAGATTTGTAGTAACTCAGAGTATTATTTTTCAAAACTACCCAACGATCCTGCCACCCATGAATGTAGTTTGTCCACTGGGGGTGGAAAAAGGAAGGCACAGGAGAAAAGAAAAAAAATATGAAAGTCAGAAATCCAAACTTTTAAAATCAAAATATGAGTTCTAATTTAGTTATGAGCATAAGCAATAAAATGGTAACATGAAAAGTTGAGATTTTTTGAGACTATATGATTTTTAGTAATTTTTACAATATTTTAAATAGGCAGGAAATAAAATACAACACTTTCTTCTCTCTAACATCTGAAGAATAAAGCCAAAGCAAGATTCTGATGAAAAGTTCTGCTTTGTTCTTTGCATGCTTTTATCCTCCCTCCTCACACCTGCATGACATTTAAAAATGGTTCTGGTCCCTGTCATAATGAACAGAGTCAACAGAAAAGTAAGTCCAGTTATAGTCTCTCTCTCACACCAGGTACTGCACCAAAGCTTCTAAATCAACAGAAGTGTGGGGCCAAGCACTGCCAAAATTCTACTTTTATTGTAAGTTAACCTCATATGAAAATTTATGACAGTCATAACTACATCAAAGTAAAAATCCTAGATGAGATCTTTAGTCCACATCAACTTTAATTCTTTCCCTACAGAACTCAATACTACATATTTAAAATGGTCAGTTCATTTTCCAAGTTTCTCTAAGGATATATTTTCTAATTAATTGGTTTCTTTGGGGGGGGGGGGTACCAGGAATCAAACTTAGGACCTTGCACTTGGCAGGCAACCACAGCACCACTGAGCTAAATCCCTGGTCCTGGTTTATTTTCTAATAAAACTGGTTTTCAAAAAAATACTTGGGTTATTCTCTAATTCTGTACCTAAAAGTGATTTCTATGTCACTAAAATACTGATGCACAGAAACCACAATAAAATGCCAAAGGAAAAAATGGAACTTCTATGAGAAAACTTAATTTTGCTTGTTTTTCTTTATGCTCTGGGGTTTTAAGTATAAACAATTCCAAAAAATATCTACTAATTGCAAAAACTACTTCAAAATTGATTGTTTCAATAAAACGAACTGGCTCAGGTTCTTCACCTATGGAGAAATCTTTCTTTTCCTATTCCCTAATTGAGCATGTTTGAGATAGGCTCAACTTTTAAATCATTAAAGCCCATTTTTTACAACCCTCTTTAAGAACTCACCTACATCAACAATCTCTAAGGGCTCCCTAATCACTATTCCTTATTGTTAACTGCTTTCAACTTACCACCATTTAGATATCAACTTCAAGTAAGTAACTGTTACAAACAAAACTGAACTCTCCTTCCTCTACAAGGTGTTCTTCTTCCCTATGTTCCTATTTTCTTGGCTGTACACAATTCTATAGTCAGGTAGACTCAAACCTCGTGTAGGGTTATAGTACATTATATGAACAGAATAGCAGATACAAGATTAAATAGACCCAACTACTTCACTACTCGTGAAGAGAGCCTTGACAAGTTAATTTCTTTGAGCTTCTGTTTCTCTACCTATTTTTGAATGGCTAAATAAAATAATGAAAATGCTTAGTCACAGAAGATAATCTGTACCTTCTCATTCCTTATAGCTCAACACCAAATTCTATTAATTTTTCCTTCACATTAAACCCTTAAGATATACATGCATAACCATATTTATAGTAGCACAATTCATAATAGTTGAATCTTGGAAGCAGCCTATATGTCTATCAAAAGATGAATATATAAAGTATGGTATTTATACATAATGGAGTACTACTCTGCCATAAAGAAGGATAAACTTGTAGGAAAATGGATGCACCTTGAAACCATAATGTTAAGTGAAATAAATCAAACACAGAAGGTTAAATATTACATGGTTTCTTTTATATTAGAAACTCAAAATATAAATACTGTAAAGAGAAAATAAAAGATAATAGGAAGTAGGGAGATAGATCTTTCTCAAATGGAAAGGGGATCGAAAGATGGAAGGTAAGGTAGGGGGACTGAGATGTGTCATGTACAGGTACCAACTCCCCCCAAGAAATGTAATTATTACTTACTGCAAACAGGTACTAATTTAAAAAAGGGAAAAAATTCAATCCTTATATTAGCCTTGTCTTCCAAATATTCAATTATTCAATGAATTTATCAAGTTTCTTGATTCCTGAGGCCTAATAACTTTGTCTAGTATCTTCTGCTTCTTCATAAATTACATAAACTTATTTACACAAAAGGCATATTGCCCACACATGTGCCTACATATTAATTTTTACGGTGACTCCAGCTCCTCAATTTACATGGGCAGCTTCCCACTGCCTATTTTAACAATGGGTTGGATTGGTGTTTAAGACTCTCCATATATTTACCCTTCCTTGCTTCTCAGTACTAGCATTAAGATTAAATAAGAATAAATTTAGTTTCTAGCACATAGTATTTGTATGCCTAGCTAATGAAACTGTCAATGTCTCTTGTTAGAAGAGACCCCTTCCCAAGGGACCAGAGGGTCCCAAGCAATTACGTTCCTATGACTTATATTATTTCAGTATAGAGAAATCCACAAATACAAGCTTCAGGACTCTATTCAGTAAATATGAGCTGCTATTTTTTTTTTTTTTTTTTTGGTACCGGGGATCGAATTCGGGACCTTGCACCTGCAAGGGAGGTGCGGTACCACTGAGCTAAACCCCGGCCCTGAGCTGCTATTACTGCACCTGGAAGGCAGGTTTTCGCCTTCGCTCTCAGGTTCATTCCCTTACCTCCTCATTTAACAATTCAGACAAGGCAATATTCTAGACACAACAAGAGAATCCAAACTCCTGTAGCCTACAGTACAGCAAGCACAAATTTAAGAAAAAAAAAAGATATATTTAGAACGAGAGTCAGAAGCAAGTTTAAAAAAAAACACTGTGGGAAATCAAGGGAAGTTTATCTTCAACGAACGGCAAAGAAAAAGCTCTATGAAAAGGGCAGCACTGACAGGGACTCAGAGAAATTTAGGCAACAGGCAGGGGGGCGGATTCAGAAAATGATGGGGGAGATTCAGATAAAGTTTATTTTACCAGGCTTAGTTGTTTTCAAGTCCTACTAAGGTGTAAGTCTTTTCCCAACAATGTTTCACCCTGACATTTGTGATAAGCACCTATAATCACCATCTATCCACTATTCTTGGAAACTTTCTTAAGTATTTTAGATTATTATATAGAAGAAAAAGCTTTGGACTGGCATGTTTTTAATACAAATTCACAAACCCTCCTGTTTCAGATCCATTCTATCCTGGGGGGAAGAAATTAGTATTGGGACTTATTTACATTACTCCATAGAAGGAAAAGAACAGAAGCTGAGTTGTAACTGTTGTTTCAGTATCAGATAGGGTATTCCTGATCTGGTTCATGACTGTGAGGAGCCCTACTGCTTCCCCATATCTACAATATACACAGTATTTGACCATGATGAAAAAAGAAACCTTTAGGGCTGGGGATAGCTCAGTGGTTTCGCTGCCTGCTGCTCAAGCGTGAGGACCCGAGTTCGATATCTGGTACCAAAAAAAAGAAAGAAAAAAGAAACCTTTGTTGTGTCAAACAGTATAGATACATAAATGATCAGGTAAAGAACTTGAAATATGTACCATGTACTTTAAACTTAAAAACAGGTACCATCCCCAGTGTGTGCATTTAATATAAAGTACTCTTGCTACAACTAGGGCTATGTAGCTCAGTTGCAGAACACTCAGCTAGCATTCGACAGCCCCTAGGTTTGATCCCCAGCACCTTCAAAAAACAAAACACCCTTAACTAAAAGCTTCCAAAAAACAGATATAACCATAAATTTTTGAATTTCAGGAAAATGTCCTTCACAGTTATTAAGAATAATACCAAAGGGCTGGATTTAGCTCAGCGGTTCCGCCACTTGCCTCACAGGCGCAAGGTCCAGAGTTCGATCCCCAGTACCAAAAAAAAAAAAAAAAGAATAATACCAAAAGCTTTATTCCTGTTGATTCTACATACTGAGCAACAGTCAAAATTGAACCAATTACCCTTGATAGTGGTCAAATACTGCATTTGTACACACTTAAATACCAAGGAGATAGTCTTCCCATTTTTTTAATCTCTGGTATATCTACTACTCTACTCTGCATACAGTTAATACTGTACTCAGAGCAGGAGACCTTTATTCACCAGTTACACCCTTCCTCGGCACCTTCAAAAAAGTGATAACAGGTCAAAAGTACAGCATGTTTTATAAAACAATATTACAATGATACTAATATGACAATCTGCTTCTCATCTAATGAGAAAAGTGATGAAACTCTCAATAAATCATTGAAAACAACACACTTCACACTTCCCCATCTGAAAATGTTTATCTATTACACGGTATGGTCAATGCAGAGTTCTAAATTGTAAGATACATTTAATCTAAAGAAACCCTGGGGAGATTCTATCAACACACAACACAATTTGTCAGCTATGTAACTAAAAGCCTTATGTTTGACATACTCAGGCCTTTCCTACACCGCTTCTCATACATAAAAGCCTAATATGAAACAATCCCACAAATGATGTCCAAATGACTCAAAGATGGAAGCAGAGTGATTTCTTAATAGCCAGTGGTTGCACATGACCTGGTATCTTATGACCAGCTTGTTGAGGGACTGGCCTCAGCTCCCCCTCTCCAAGTTAACAGCTGGCTCCAGCCATTTCTGAAAGTTTCACAGGAAGGGAGAGAAGTAGAAAACGCTGTGAGTCTACTCATAGCAAAAACTTTTTTTAAAAAGCATTATCAAGAGATCACTCAATTTCAGTCCTGTAAATGACTACTTATTTTGCTAAGATTTTGGAAAGGAGTTTTTAAAAACACAGAAAACAATAGAACGTTTTTGCCTTATTCTGTGCCCCTTACTGCAAAAAAAAAAAAAAATTATTAAATAATACTCTTCTTCCTGGACTAAAGGTTGGTCTCCAATCTGACAAGCTCCAAATTACTATTAATATTTTTATACCGAAGGTATCGTGTCAATTAAACAGTTCTTTTCTGAAACGGGGTAAGGAATGATGGGGAAAGTACAAAAGTGCTCCACATTGATACCTCTCACTACACTGAAAATTACTACCACCTCAGATTTCGGGTCCAAACCAAGTCAACTGGCTTGTCTATACAGCCGCGTCAGCAGAGTCCCCCTAACCTTTCCCGAGGAGCACCTCCAGACTCATCTAGTTAGAAAGGTCAGATTTGAACACACACACACACACACCCCCCCCCGGTCCAGTACTACTTGGGATGCCGCCTTAGCCCAACCCAGATTCCTACACCCGGGACAGCTGGGACTCAAATCACGGTGTGCATCGCATCTCCCGAATTGGATCCCGGGTTAAAACACACTTCCCCGGGTCCTCAGCGGCTCACAAGCAGCAGGGAAGGCGAGTAGGACAGTTCCCCGCTTCCCCAGTCCACCCTAACCTAGGCGCTCCAGCGGCGCCGTCAGCCCCGCACCCCGGCACCTTCTGCAGCCCCCGCCCCGGGACGGTCCGCGCCTCTCTCCCGCCAGCCCCACCCCATGCTTCAGCGACTCGGCCTGCCGCGCGGCAGGTGAGGATGGGCAGCGGGCCCGCGGAGGCTCACCTTGCTCAGGACCCTGCAGCGCTCCACAGGCGGCCCAGACTCCGTCTCCGGGTCCTCCTCGGGGCCCGACGAGTTCCAGCTCTGGTTATCCGACATGGAGGCGCGACAGGCGAGCAGGAGACCGGCCCCCGCTCCGCGAGCTGCGCCGGAGGAGGCGCCCAGTCCCGGGGCTGAAGGGTCGGCGGATGGCAAAGCCAAGAGCGCCCACTGCTGCGCAGGGGAGATCGGGAGGAGGGGCGAGGTCCGCCCGCCGCGCTGCTGCCGCTGCCGCCGCCGCCGCCTCCGCGCCTGACACCGAGCGGACTAGGGAAGGAGGACGAGCGACGAAGGAAGCCTGCCCTTCCAGCCGTCAGCCGCCGTCGCCGTGACCCCTGTGCTGCACCCGGCGCCGCCACCTGAACTCGGCCCCCTCGGTGCCAACCTCAAGTTGGGGAAGGAAAAAGAGGGAGAAGAGAACAGAAAATCCAACTGCGTAGATCTAGATCCATTCACACCTCCGCTACCGCCGCCATCTTCCTGCCTGGCCCACTATTTACCCTCCCCTCCCTAATCCCCTCCCCTTCTCCCCGCCCTTCCCTCCTCTCAGCCCTCCCCATTCCGTCCCGTCCCCCGCCCGGCGTCTGACGCCACACGTCCAAGGCTGGGGATCCCCCTCCCACACCCTACCTCCAGTCCACGCGGGGGACGACGGGTAAAAAAGTAGGCGGAGTGGAGACAGGAGAGGGCGGGATAGGAACGCTGCTGAGCGGCATTCTGGGAAGGACGCTGCTTTGTCCGTCGCGCGGCCTCCTGGGACTTGTAGTCGCAGTCTTGGGCAACAGGTGAGTGTCTTGTCCCGGGAAGTCTCCTACTCTTGAAGGTGGGTGGGCTTCGTTTGAAAGTGGCGTGTACTGTCTCCTCCGCCTTGCCTTTGTCTCTGCCTAGTGTATTTATGACGAATTGTCCCGGCTTTCGGGCCAGGGCAGGAGATTACTGTCGGGCGAGAATGGCAGGGTTGCATTCTATGGCGGCTTTCCGGAACTTCTTGGGGCTTGCCTGGGCAAAACTGTGCCGGCACTTTCGCCTGAGGGACAGCGTGTGTGACCTGTCTAGTGACAAAGGGGTTTCTTTCCCCATAACCGGCAGTGTAAATCTCGATGATCTTCTTATCTTGCTCTTTAGAAGTTAAACTTCATACTTGGCGTTTTCCAGCTTTGAAAACTTCCTTGGTAGAGTTAGAGTTTTTGTTTTGTAGAAAATAATTTTGAGGTTGTCAGAACAAGTGACATTAGAAGAGTTTTAAATTAAAATGAGTATGTCAAGCGATAGCCTAAGGTACCTCTTTGCTATAAATGGGTATCTTTTTTGAGACCCAGGTTAACCTTTTTTACCTACCTACTCCTGAAACATAGGAAAGTTGCAATAGAACCTGTCTAATGTAAGAAAGGCCAAAGTGCAATAGTTTTATTGAATAACAAATGAGTAGGCACTAGAAAGATGGTGCCTTTGGTGGGAAGAGCAGTAGATCTAATGTCAATTATCTTTTTGCGTACATTGTAAAGATAACTTACTGTGAGACCTTTGATTTTGTAGTTTCATTCCTCTAGTTAACTACTTTTATATCTTGTCGATTTTCTTATAATTGCTAACAGTAAAATTCCTTGTTAAACCTTAGAATATCTGCTTCCTACCAGGATGGAAAGATGAGGATACTTTGAAGTTGAAGGAAAAGGCATGGTGGCAGGAAATAGTGGGTAACAACGGAGAAAGGCCAACTTTACTGGGATCTTCAGGAAAAAGTTATGGAAGTGTTTCTGAGAAATACCTGTGATATCTTTCATTCCCCTAGATTGACACTCAATAGATATTAAATCTGCCAAAGGTCAGTTACAAATCATTTTCCCATTGTGAAATCATGGTAATGAGTAATTGAAAACAACTCAAATGAATAAAGCCTTAAGAGATAAAGCTTTTGAAAATACTGGGTCAGCATATTAAAATACAATCTCAAGGTTGTCATTCAAAAAGAAAAAACCCTCGGTGCCATTTTCCTTTTCCTTGAATTACAGAAAGCATGTCTTTAAAATGTTGAATTATGGTTTAGTTTGCCTTGCCATTTCCTAATAAGGTTAGAGTTCCTGTTTCTGATTTTTTAAGTGCTAGGTTTCAAAATCATTACGTGAATTATTGAGAAAGTCATTTCTTACTGAAATTGAGAATCACAGGAGTATAAGTATTTTTTAATTGAACTTTCTATTGTATTTCATGTCCTTACAGGTTGTGTGTGATTGTAATCACCAAGTTACTAAGGTGCCCACTTACTCATTTGGAAATTGCTTCATTATTTAGTATTAATGTGAGAGAAATTGCTTTTTTGAAAGAAAAAAAAAAGGTTCTCAGCTGGGTGTGGTGGTGCACCACTGTAATCCCAGCACTCAGGAGGATGAGCCACAAGGGTTGCCAAGTTTGCCGCCAGCCTGGGCTACAATAGTGAGTTCAAGGCCAGTCTGAACTACCTAGGGAGACCCTATCTATAAAAAAAGTGTTCTTGCTACATTATTTCTTTGTACTTATATAAGTAAAATTTTTAAGTACAGAAAGATTTTTGTATAATGATTAGAACACCATAGTAGATGTTGAGATTTACTTCATTAGTGTTAATGGAAAGAAGTTGCAGTGGAGGAATAAAATGCATGCACTTTCTCTATTTGGTGAAAATGATAGCTTCTGAGTTTTGTCTTACTTAGGGCCTTCCTTGAGCCTCTTATAAAATGTTGTATTAGGGCTGGGGATTTAGCTCAGTGGTTCCAGCACCTGCCTCGAAAGCGCAAGGTCCCAAGTTCAGTCCCTGGTACAAAACAAAACAAAATGTTGTATTATTTCTCTTATTAATTTTATTTTTACATTTTTTTTATTATCTTTTTTTTTTTCCAGTACTGGAAATTGAATCCAGGGCTTTCACACTGAGGTATATCTTCAGGCCTTTTTTTATTTTTCATTTTTGCCCAGGCAGAGCTCAAACTCACATTCTCATGCCTCAGCCTTCCAGAGTGCTAGGATTACAGGCATGAGCGATTATACCTGGCTATTCTTACTTTTAAAACTTGAATGCACCTGGGATTTATTTTTGTATGTTAATAGAGGTAGAAATTTAATTGGTTTTTAAAGGTGGCCACTTGGCCCAACACTTTACCAATACAGTAATTGGTTCATACCCTTTTATCTTTTATGATATGCAAAATCCCCATATATAAAGGCTTGCATCTGGATACCTTTCTTTTTTCATTGACCTTTTTCTCTATGTCTATACTACCACCATTCTGACTTAATTGCTACTTTTTAAACTATTTTCATATATATGATAGAAGAATTCTAATTTTTTCATTTGGATATTTTTCTATATCTTCTTTTACAGATGAATTTTAGAATAGCTTGTAAATTACTTGAAAAATTGTGTGGGGATTTTGACTGAGGATTGTTGGCTACATTTTTTTTTTTTTTTTTTTGAGACAGGGTCTCTCTATGCAGTTCAGGCTGGCCTTGAACTCACTGTGTAGCCCAGGCTGGTCTTGAATGCAAGGCTATCCTCCTGCCTCAGCCTCCCACGTGGTGGGATGACAGCATGGACCACCATGCGCAACCTTGTTGGCCACATTTTAAATATTATGAAACTGAAGCTCAGGGAAGCCAAGGAACTTAGTCGTGTGGTTACTAAGTGACAAAGTTAAGATTTGAGCCTAGGCCTAACTAATTTCAAAGATCACATGAACATTTTTCTCTGCTGCAGAGTACCTCTAAAAGTAGGAATTATCGTGTAAATCAATGATATAAACTGTGGATAAGTTCATCCAAGCCACAGTGCTCTTAATTCAGCTAATGATTTTTAACATTTTTCATTTGCCTAGCCCTTGGATCTATGCTGTTTTACTGAATTCCAACATCAGTTCTGTAAAATTTGTTCTACCTGTTCTATTTCTGATATTTCAGATGAAGAAACTGAACCACGGAGAAGTAAATAATTTTCCAAAGGTCATATAGTTAGTAAAAGACTTAGAGTTTGAACCTAGTTATTCAGATTCCAGAGTTCATTCTCATCATCCCATTAGAGTTTTTCATCAGTTCCTCTTCTGTCTGCTTATTCTTCCATCTCACCTCACTTCCCCAATGAGATCTCCACTAAATATCAATTTCAAAGCCTTCATCTTTGCCCCTACTTCCACTACCAAGACACAGAAGCCAAAAAAACAAAGGTGTTGGAACTGAGAATATTTATAATTTCACTGATCAACAAAAGGACGAGGAGGGCCGGGAATTTAGCTTAGTGGCACCTCGCCTGGCTTGCAAGCACAAAGTCCTGAGTTAGATCCCCGACACTGGAAAACAAAATAAAACAGGGATGAGGGGCATTCTGGCAGAAGAGGACCTTCCAACTTGAAATTTAAACATTGTCTGATTTTTTTTTTAAAAGGTGCTGTGAAGAGCCTCAGTTTTTCTCCTCTGGCTGCCATAACAAAATTCCAAAGGAGGAAGGAGTTGGGAGGGGGTGGGTGGAAGGGAATAATTCTGGTCTCTTGTCCTCTTATAAGGGTACCAGTCCTATCAAGATGAGGGTCCCCGTGCCAGGGATTTAGTTCAGTGGTTCCACTGCCTGGCCTGCCTTGTAAGCACAAGGTCCTTGCACTTGCGAGGCAGGCAATGGAACCACTGAGCTAAATTCCTGGCCCCAAAGTATGAATTTTGGTGGCACACAGTTCATAACAAAGTCTATTGGTTCTGTATTCCTATAGCATTTATTTATAATAAAGATGCATTTTAATTTCAATAGTGCTTTGTTAGCTAACCTGGAAACCTTAACTGTCCTTATAACATTCTTAACACTTCCAAACTGAACCATAGCCATTAAAAATTGGAGATTTTTGTAAGACACATGATATTACAAATTTAAAAACAGATGTTAATCTATTGAAATAAAATAATCTATGAATAACAGCAGTCTAAAACTAGGGGACAGATGAATAAAATACAACATGTGAATCATACAGCTGGTATTTTTTGCCCTATTTTAATGTACAAGGTAATTAGATGGTAAAATTATGGACTGTTTGAGTTTTCTTCTGTGTACCATTTTGTATGGAAAAACACCCAAAAATATAACAATATAGAGTGAATATATGTGTTTGTATTAGGTATAGTGTTCCTAATACTTCTTCATATTCAGTGTTCTAAATTAGCCTTCACATGGAGTTGTTGATGTCCCTGTCCCCACCCCCCAATTTCCTCTTCACCATCAAGTGAATTGGTGATTGTAACATTTCTTAAGAATTGACTCGCAGGGTGTGGTGGCACACACCTGTAATCCTAGCATTTGGGAGCCTGAGGCAGGAGTATTGCTGCAAGTTTGAGGCCAACTTCGGCTACATAGTGAGTTCAAGCCCAGCATGAACTACATAAGGAAACCTTGTTTCAAGAAAGAAAGACAGAAAAAAAGAATTATCTCTAGAGTTTCTTGCCCCCAAGCTACTGACATCCATGCTTCATGTGTTGATGCATAGGTAATGATATGTCACCACTAATTGCTGCCTAGGTGACAAAAATTGATGAGCATCCCAATTCTGGAGATGTTAAAATGAGAAAAATTATATGTCCTTGAGGCAGTGAAATATGATACTTGCTTTTTTTTAAAGCATACCCTCATTTTTCCTGAGATGAGCATTTATGAGTTTCAGATTTTTATTTATATAATATAATTGTTATGTAGAGTCTACCAATTTGCAAATTGCATTTTCCCTTTTGGCATATTTTGAAACTTCCTTTTCTTTTTCAATTTTTGTTTGTACATGTTTGTAATACACAGTGATTACATTTATTGTGAGAAATTGGTAGGTGTACCTAATGCATCTCAATTCTTTTTCCCCCTTTCCCCTCAACCCCCCCCCACTTTTTGCCAGCATCAGATTCATTTATCTTATAAGTCCTTATAAAGTAAATTATCATACATACAGATTAACAGCTAGACTAACACACCAAAAACCATATAAAACACATAAGACAATTATACTAAATCAAAGTACACTTTTAGATGCATTGCCCGTGATAGATTACTCTCTCTCTTTTCTATAGTCAATCTTCTATTTTGTATTTTATTTATATATTGAGTTTTTCATATGAGAGAAACCATGTGATATTTAAGCTTGTGTGTTTGATTTACTTAACACTGTGGTCTCAAGATGCATCCATTTTCCTACAAATGACTCAAGTTTACCCTTCTTAGTGGCAGAGTAGTACTCAAAAGTACCATGTTTTCTTTGTTCATTCATCTGTTAATGGACATACACGCTGGTTCTAAGTTTTAGCTATTATGAATTGTGCTGCTTTGAACATGGATATGCATATATCACTGTCATATGTCTTTAACCCTTTACAAAGATATTTAGAAGGGGAATAGCTGCATCAAATGGAATTTCTAGTTTTAATTTTTTGAGGAATCCACTCCCACCAACTATGAAGAAGGGTTCCTTTCCCTTCTGCTCCACAGCCTCACCAGCATTTTTTATTTATTTGATGTCTTAATGATAGCCATTATTTCTGAAGTGAGATGGAATCACAGTGTTGTTTTAATTTGCATTTGTCAAATAGCCAGTGGTGGTGAACATTTTCTCATGTATTTATTGGCCATTTGGATTTTGTTATCTGAAGTGTCTGTTCGTTTCAGATATTCATTTTAACAGTACTGTATACTGTAAATATCTTTCCTGTACTACCCTATAGCTTTGTTTTTAAATGCTTCATAGAATCCTCTTTTTATAAGCTGTCAAAAAATTTCATTTCTTAACATAAGCATTTTCATTTCTTGCTATATGCCTATATAAGAAATTTTAGTTTAATTTTATTTTTGTTCAGTTGTCTGAAACTTTTTGGGTCCATTTTCAGTAATGGCATATATACATTTTACAGCATGATAATATCAAGTTAACCCTCTGAAAGGGTTGAATATGTTTATAATTCCCAGCAGTGAGTCTAAGTCCTTCCTCCTGACTTCAAGACAAAGGATAGCAGTAGAATGGTGTCTAAGCAAACAATCATAGTATACTGTAGCATGAGTTCCGATTTCAGAATGAACCACACTGGGACAAATTGCATACTTTTGTTATGTGTTCTACAAGGACTCTTTTGATTAGAGGAGGAAGAAATATATTCAAGATAGCTCAGCTTAGAGAAGGATTATTGTAGAGATCTCAGAATCCTCAGCTATCCTAGTACATATTGGAAACTTGGTGTTTTGCTGTCTGAGGCCTCATGGAATCTTTCATCTCTTGAGTTCTTGTGTTTCCAGTCTCTGTCTCTTAGTCTCTTTCAGCTCTCATGTTGTACATTTGTCTAGCCTGGTTTAATTACCTCTCAGTTTCTGTGTCCTCTCGGTGCCAGTTCAGATTCCTGAAGAGAAGCAGATAGTTGGCCAGCCAGTGCTTTAATCAGCTTTTCCCGAGAGTGGGAAATATAAGGCTACTTTTTTATGGTTTGTTTGGAGTAGGAGCCTAACTAGAAACAATAGGCAGTGTATCTGATGCATATTATTTTCATTATAGTCTGTTTCTAACTGTACAGGTGGGAGAGGAAGCTCTAAGGAAAAAATGATTTAGTATATATGAAAATCTTTTGTCAAGCATCACACGAATAGATTCTGCTAGCATGCCATAAATGTTTAGATGGTTATATGAGACTATATATATTACTCTCCCCTGCTAGAATTTGAGTTCTTTGGATGAAACAATTATTAACTTTTTTTGTAGGAAACAGGGAAAGGGGAGGTTATTAGAACCTCTGCAGTAAGTCCTAGTGTCCTGTGAGCCATGGCAGCGCAAAGCGAATTAATTTATTATACAGGAAAGGTAGAAAAAATGAGACTGAAAAGATATTCAGTGCATCGGGAGAAGCAAATGTAACAAATGACTTGCAGAGAGTTCAGTACAGGGGGAGAAACAAAGTGTAACAAATGACTGGGAAGCAACGGAAATCCAAGAATAATGAGGAACTGAGTAGATGAAGATTTTGTTCTTCCCAGGATGTCTTCAGCTGGTGCATTCTTGTCCTGGAGCAATCACAGCATCAGTGGACCATTGAGGTCTTAGCTGTGACTGGAGGCCAAAATGGAGCTTTGTCTTGAAATCCCATAGCTGGCCTGTAGGCAGGAGAACTAGGCCTAATCAAATGATTTTTCCCCAAAATGATGTAGAATTGCTCCTGACATTTTTTCATCCATTTTTTCATAAGTTTTATCTTTTCTTAATCACTACATCAATATGGAAGGCATTCTATATAATTAATGAATAGATTAGCCCTTGTCTTTCAGATAATGTAATTCAAAAAACATACAGCAAGCAAGGTATGTTGACTGCTATGGGGACTTTAATATAGTACAAGATTTTTTTTTTAAAGGTGGAGTTGGAAGGGACCTTTTGTGTTCAGGAGATCGTAACAAAACTGGATAAGAAGGTACACATGTAGCTTTAATAGCTAAACTACTGTTTTTATAAGCTGAAAGAAGCTAACTTTTGCTCCGACCATTAGATAGTAATAAACTCTGTTCTCTAATCCTGTTACCCTTCTACTGGCTCTCTCTAGGTCACTGCCCCAGGTCATTTTAGTTAAAATAGCAGTCATTTGAAACTTTAAAGAGATATTGTCCAGGGTTCCTGATCTCTTTTTCCACCAAGTTATCATGTAAATGATTTGATTCTTGGCACATTAAAAATACTGTACTATAAATTTATAGGTCTATGACTTGCCATTCATGTGACATAAGTATGTCCTCTAAATGAAGTTCAGAAATTTAAAAGATTTACAAAGCTCCTCTGAAAATTGCTGTGCCTTTCCCAATTTAGATGGTACTATTTACCCACTTATTGCACTTTTTTTCTCTTGTAACTAATAAATCATATTGGCCTCCCCCAGGGTTCCTCTCAGGCCCATTAAAGAATCATGAAGTTTCTACTAATATGATGATTCACCTTAAGCTTAGAATTGAAGGAATAGTCTAGGATATGAATCCTAACTGACTTCATCCTGAATAATCATATGACTTTGAATGCATATTTAATAAATGATTGCCTAATAAATGGCATTATTAATATAACCATTCTTTGTTACCATGTATATCCTAGTTGTGGTCCTGTTATGTGCATTTGTAAACTGATATTTCCATAAGTATTTCAAAGTGGATATTCATTTATGTGAAGTGTGCTGACTGCATCTACTTCCATTTCAGATTATGAAAATTCTAGTTTCAGAAGTATAAGGGTCTGAAAGAAGTTTGCATGTAATACATCTCTAGTGACATTGTACAGAATTACTGTAAAATAGTTGTAAGTATACTTACAGAAGTGGATATACAAGCATATGTAAAGTGAATGTAGGTGTATTGAGGGGATTACTCACCTATGCATTTTAATCTAAAACATGATTGTATTTGGGCTGGGGATTTAGCTCAGTGGTTTCGCCGCCTGCTGTGCAAGCCCAAGGACCCGAGTTTGATCCCTGGTACCAAAAAAAAAAAAAAAAAAAAAGATTGTATTTTACCTCATCTGGCATGCTTATCTTCCAAATTAATTACTTTCAATTAGACTTTGATATTAACAAGTGTGTTCACACCCATTGTAACCAACTGAAGTTTACTAGTCTGTGTATGAACTGTGAATGATTTATCAAGTTTTTTTTTTTTAAATGGTAGAACAAACTTTTCCAGTTGCCTCCTAGAACATGAAAAGTCTATCTTAAAATCCAATTGAATAAAAATTCATTGTAATTGATCTTGGGCCAATTTATGGTCTTTATTCTTTACATATAAATAGTCCCAACAGACCGCTGTAAACAGCTGCAGAATTTTCTCTCCTAATTGCTTTTGCTGGTATTAGTTTCTTTTCTCTTAATCCTCCCCTTCCTTTACATTGCTGTTGTGTATAAATGCTGTGCATTACTAGGCGTCTCTTACTGGTTTCCTTCTTCTGGTCCTCCTCTACCTGTAGCAGTCATTGACAGCAGTGATGGGAAAAACTGTGAAAGGAATAGTGAGAGGCTGTATGAAAACAAGCTGTAATGGGACTTCCATAACCTGAAAATCTTCCTGTTTTAGTAAACTCATAGGATAAGGGAGGAGACACCTATGCTATGCCAATTATTTTTATTTGTTTGGGGTTTTTTTGTATGTGTGGTGCTGGGATTCAAACCCAGGACTCACATATGCTAGGCAGAGGCTCTGCAACTAAGCTACAGCCTCAGCCCTGTGTCTATTCTTAATTATTACTTCAATCCTGTTTCCTCAGTAATGCAAGAGCCTCTATTCTTCTCTCCATTTTTCTAAACCCTACAATCCTTCTTTATTTTGGTCTCAAATGTACACTTTATGTTCTTTTTTCATTTCTCAGTGTCATATCTTTATCTTCCATCCAGGGGAATTAATTATGACTGTAAATGTTTAATAGCATTAAGCTAGGTTATTCTTATTATGGAGATGGATGTTTTTAATAGGCACTACAAGTGTTTACCTTGCTTGCTTTTTCTGTTTTTGACCATCCACACTCCATTAGATTGATGTGTTTTGCATTAATATCAATCAATCATTATTGTATTTTTATACATTTTGCCATGTCTTATTCTGTTGCTTTGTCTTTCTTTTTTTATTTATTTCTTTTGGTGATGGGATTGAACCTAGGGCCTTTGCACTGAGCTGCAACTCTTTTTTTATTTTTGAGATAAGAGCTCTCTAAATTGTTAAATTGCCTGGGCTGGGCTCCAGTTTACCTGCCTTATCCTCCCAGGGTACTGGAATTACAGGATTGAGCCACCACACCCACCTGTTGCTTTATCTTTAAGATGACTTTGGGTGTCTATCCCAGAATCCCCATAGTATTTATTTTTACCATTTAATTTTTCAAGGACAACTCTATCTTGTGGAGAGTGGGAGGGTAGAGGATGGGGATACTCATTGATACCATATTGTATTGTGTCTTAGTTACTTTTCTCTCGAGGCTGAAACAAAATACTCAACACCCAAAGTTAAAGGGCGAAAGGTTTATTTAGCTCACAGTTTGTAGAGGTTTTAGTCCGTGGTTGACTGGCTCCAAGGCAGAGTGGCGCATGGCAGAGAGGTGTCATAGAGGAGAAACAGTTCATTGCAGGCAGAAGACAGGAAAAGCAACACGGGAGGACCACAGCTCTTTCTGCCCCTTATGTCTTATCCATAGCGCTCATACCCCTAATCCTAGTGCCCTTGATCCTAGCATTGCACCAGGAATCAAATAGTCACACACTCAAGATCCAGCCACCTCTGAGAAAGCTCCATCTATGACTACATGAGGCTTTGGGGGGACATCTAGACACAAGCCATAATGTACTGCATACAGTGACTTGGGAATATGTCATATCCCATTGAAAATTCAAACACTCTGGGCTGAGGATTTAGCTCAGTGGTGCTGCTGCCTGCCTCGCAAGCGCAAGGTCCCGAGTTTGATCCCCAGTACCAGAAAAAAAAAAAAGGGAAACGAAAATTGTCAAACACTCAAGATTAAGACTGATTTCACAGAATTTCAAAGGGCATGTCTGTTATTCTTTTATCTTGCTTCCTGTTGTACAGAGGAGACCCAAACTAGTTATGTTCCAAGCAGAAATAGTCTTATATATTGTTGAATAGAATTGGAAATGTATTCCATTATCTTTTATTTATATCTGTTTGGTTTTGTGGGCTATTTGTCAAGTGTAGCTGCTGTTGGTATTTCATAGATTTCACTATAACTGTAAAAAATACTTTATTGGGCCGGGGATTTAGCTCAGTGGTTCTGCCAGCTGCCTCGCCGAGTGCAAGGTCCCGAGTTCAATCCCCGGTACCAAAACAAAACAAAACAAAACTTTATTTTTAAAAGTACATATTATGTATTTATAATAGATGAACAACAATATTAGTGTCTATGTCTACTCTGCATGTACACACATCTTTCTGTTATATTTATTTATTTTTGGTCAGGCTTTTGGGTCTCTAACTTTTAACTTACTTTCTTGTTACATTAAGAAGTTCTCTTAATATTTTAAAGTCCTATTATATAAAGCAGTATAATATTTTTAGAATCTTCATGATAGGTCTTTTGTAAATATGTTTTACTTCCAATTTATATCCCATACCCTTTTATTGTTTTTCTTTTATAATTTTAGGTCTTCTTGTTCTTAGTTAAATAAGCTAAAAAAACCCCAGAACATACATACTGCTATACTGATATAGTTTATAAAAATACAGTTCATCTTTACCTCCATTTAAGTATTTATTATGAGTTGGCCAGGCATGGTGATGCATGCCTGTAATATAGTACGCTGGAGGCTGAGGCAGAAGGATCACAGTGAGCTTGGACTACCTGGGCTATGTAGTGAGTTCAAGGCCAGTCTGAATTTCGTAGTAAAACCCTGTCTCAAAAAAAAAAAAAAAAAAAAAGACTTGCTAAACAATGATCTTGACTGGAATGCTATTAAAATGAGATATGTTACATTGTCCATTATTTTCTAGCATTTTACTGTCTCAGAATCCTGACAATATTTATGTATAGAAAGATACTAGCATGTATTTAAAAATTACATTATTATTTTTTAAATTTTTTTTTAAATTACATTATTATTAACGACCAAGTAAAGACTTAAAATTACCTGTCACCTAGTAGGTGTTCAGTAAATCTTTATTGTTAAATGAAATAAGTTGGTTGATGATTGAAAGGGACCTATAAGAAGTGCAATTAACAAGGTCAAAGAAAAAATCACTAGCATGATTGCAATAAGTGAGAGACCAAAGAACCAATTCCATCACAGCTTTCTGTAAGGAGGATGTATTTATTAAGGACCTCCTCAAGGTCAGACACTGTTTTAGGTTAAATTTATTATTCACTCTTCACAAAAATCTTTCAAGATATGCATTATCTGTCTTTTACATATAAGGAAATTAAAATTCAGAAAAATTAAGTTGCCAAAGATAAAAATCTAGCCCAGACTTTAGACCTTGGAAGCTTGTAGTACATACTTTATTACATGTAGAATTGATTTTTGATTTTTTTAAAAATGACAAAAGACTATTATCCTAAATGATTTTAAATGATTAAACATTTCAGAATCTGTCATAACCAGATTATATTCTAGGTATATTATGGTTTTTCTTTAAAATTTTCTGAAAAGAAAATGAATTTATATATCTTTTTAAACTGCAATAACATATACCTAGTTTACATTTTTTCTTGCTAGTGCATATAAAAAAGTCTGTGTTCTAATTACCCAGAAATTATTTACGTGATCTCTGGAACCTGTTGGAACTGTCCTTTGGTTTTATGTTAGTAAAAGAAGAACATATTGATTTAACCTTTTATATCGTGTAAAATAGTCATTGCCATTTAGTATCTTTTTTATATTTTTGGACCATTTATGAATAATATAGAAGTAATAATAATATAATAAAATATACCTTTTAGATTGTAATAAAAGTCAAAACACTGCAAACCTGTTAATGGCTTGTATCTAGATATCCCCCCAAAGCCCCGTGGGGTTTCTGGAGGTGGGTGGATATAGGTTGTATGAATATGGATTAAGGGTGTGTGATATCCTGATTGGTCTCCTAATTGGATTAGCATGATTCTGGGTGTGAGTGAATGGATTTAGTGAAGGAGCGCCACCCTGGGAGTGGGTGGCACCAATCAATAGGCTTGTAGTCCGGATGGAATACAAAGGGACAGAAGGGAGACAGACTCTCTGCTTACTGCTTTCTGCCTTGCCTGCCATCGACTTTTTGTTCTCTGACATACTCCTCTGCCATGCTGCCCTGCCTTGGAGCCAGCGGATTATGGACTTAAACCTCTACAAACTGAGCCAAAATAAAACACTCCTCCTTTCACTTGTGGGTTTTAGATATTTTGTCCCAGCAAGAAGAAATTAAGTGAAACATGTTCTTGGAAAGCAACTAGTTGCTCATTGACTCTTGTGCTTGAACCTGGAACTATTGATATATAAATAAAGAGCCTAGATTTCTTTAATAGATCCTAGCTAATCACTCCTGGTTTTTTATCTCACATTTCTATCATCAAAATCACAAAACACTGAAAATTTTGACATCTTATAATCTTTTTAAAGAGAAGACAACCATGTTTTTTCTCTCTGATTGTAAACATTTCATTTGTGTATTTATAAAGTAGTATTCAATTTCTTTTCTGTCCCCTTTGTATATACATTTCCCTCAAGCACTTGTTCACTTTAAAAAACGTATCAAGTAGGGCTGGAGATGTAGCTCAGTGGCACCACGCCTGCCTGGCAAGCAAAGATCCTGAGTTCCATCCCCTGTACCAGAAAAAAAAAGTATTAACTAACT
This sequence comes from Heterocephalus glaber, assembly GCF_053883595.1. Taxonomy (NCBI): domain Eukaryota; kingdom Metazoa; phylum Chordata; class Mammalia; order Rodentia; family Bathyergidae; genus Heterocephalus; species Heterocephalus glaber. The sequence continues at coordinate 4,970,711 of NW_028258454.1, forward strand.
TTTACTATACATACATCTTGAAGGATGAACAAACACTGTTATACAACATCCTTTTAGCAAAATGCAGTATTCTCAGTTCCTTTGCAAAAAACATCATGATAACGCCTTCTTGTGGATGATTAACTGGATAGGAATGTCATATTTCCTCTTTGTCCTTACAAAATTCATTGTCCATTCACTTATTCTAGAGTTTGAAAAAATAACATGTCTGAATCATATGAGAATTCAGGCTGAAATTTTACTTATATGATCAACATCATAGTCGAGAATGCTGTTTGTCTCTTTGGATTCATCTTCAGATTTATGTAATAATTTGAAGACTTCTGTCAGTTTTCTTTTTTAACATGATGGGCAGAAAATGAAAAATTCAGAACTCTGAAATGTGTTCAATGAAAGCTGTAAGTAAGACTAAACCATAGTGGACACACCTTTAATCCAAATTAACTGTAGGCAACACAATATGAAAACTAAAACATGATAAAATAATTTGTTTTCACTACCATTATTCCATTAATCCATTTTTCTTTATTTTTAGCATAATTCAAAGGATAATGAAATAACAAAACATAAAAAATTAAGATTCCCTAAGATACCATTATATATCTTCAATTTATATAGGAGTCTGATAGATCCATATAGTAATTGCAAAATAGAATTTTATTGCTAGCTATTTTATGAATAATAGGGGGTTTTTTTGTTGTTGTTCTTTGAAAGATATGTAAGATAAGAAATATAAATAGTTACAAATAAAGTTGCCCAAAAAACATTTTAAAATGGGCCTCATATGGGCTGAGGATTTAGCTCAGTGGCTCTGCCTGCCTCACAAGCGCAAGGTCTTGAGTTCAATCCCCGGTACCAAAAAATACAGTGGGTCTCATAGATCCTGAAGATACACTGAGGTTTAATAAACTGCGTTCCTTAATTTTATTTCACAACCAAATATGAACTGTTTGCATTTCTTTTTCCTGGCCCAAGTGAAAAGGTTAACCATGAAATTCATTCCAGAATAATAATAATTTGACCAAATGAGGCACTCCTTATCTTGAGGATCAAAGTATATCTTATCATACTAACTCATTTATCTTTGCACAATCTAGTGAAATTTTTGCATTTAAAAAAATAGAAAATAATATTATGTACAATATGTCTAACAAATATTTGCCCATTTGGACATCTGAATAGGCCATTTTATTTAAAAAGTCTGCTTTAGGGATTATTGTTAACTTTTCATGGAATAAATACAAACTATTTTGTGGTTAAGATTAAGTAGGTACATAATTCAAATAGATTTTGTAGGTAATATTCTTTTAAAAGGGGACTGGGACTTTTTAAGTCTTGGAAAACCCCTTTTTCTCAGTTAAGGTGTTATTTTGGAAAAAGAGAAGAAAATGTAAATATATGCAGTATGGGGGGTTGTATGGGGGTTAGGGAAGGCAGCATTGCTCCATGTTGAAGACAAACACACCAGATGTGAATAAAGGCAGTTGAAGAGGAAGCAGGGGTTTGGAAAAGTGTTCCTGGAAAGTACAGGACCCTGATTTAGCTCTGTTCTTTGAAGGAAGTGGTAGAAATGGACAGCATGAATAGATTCAAACCTAAAACTGAGGCAATTCTAAGTACCTCCCTTAAATGGTGCATAGTTGAATGAGAGTGTTAACCCATCTGAAATCAGTCTAGGATTAAAATTGTAACAGTCTGGAGTTTACTTGGCTGCTTTCCTTTCTTTGGATCTTGGAGAAAAATCAGTGTTGTCAGCAAACATCTGTCTTCACATGTGGAATAGCTGCACTTTAGAAAGAAAAACAGTTATTTTGGTACTTTAGAAATATGAAATATGTATAAATCCATTTTATTTTAAATTTTTGAGAAATTTCTACCTGCAGTATGGAGGAGTAAGCTCCTACACATAAACTATAAAAAGTTCAAAAATCAATTACTTGAGAGCTCTAGAGTGAACAGAAATCAAGAATATTTTGGAGGGCATCAAAACTTGGAAGAAGTGACCCTTACACAGTAAGATTCTCATTCGTTTTGCACTTTTGCCTTATGTGTAGACCCGATGCAACACAATTAAAGTTCCAGTACAAAACTTACCATCCTTCTTTCCAGAAAAACCAGGGCAAGGGAATCTGAGCAAACAGGGCCACTGCAGAGTGGGGAGTGAACCCAGCAAATGAGAGAGCCTGGGGATGGAAATTCTAAATGCCATACACTGTATAGGCTTCACTTAGGTCTCTGCCTGGCATGTATCATGCGTGCCCAGAGCAAACTGGAAGCACCCTGAATGGACATCTGAGCCTCTCTCTGCCCGCTAAACATTAATGAGTTCTTTGGTTTAATTGCCTATTAAAAACATTAACAGAAGGACATAACACAATTCTCACAGTGCAGTATTCACAATATCCAGGATACGATGTAAATTATAAGCCTGGAAAACATGAACTGATTTTCAAAAGAAAAGACAGCAAGATGTCCACCCCAAGACCATCCAGATGTTGAAATTATCTGACAAAGACTTTCTAGTAACTGTTAAAAACTACATTTAACCAAGTAAAGCAGTATGTGCATATGCCTAAAAAGAAATCTCAGCAAAAATAAATACAAAAATAATCAAATGGAATTTTTATAACAAAAAAAATCTGAAATTAAAAATGAAGTTTTTGGTTGGGCTTAATAGCAAAATCATGACAGAGGAATTAGTCTGTCATCTTCAAGATGGAGAATATTAGTCAACTCTCCCATCTCGGGGAAATTCCCAAAACCCATAACTTAAAGCAGAAGTTTAATTTGGCTCATGGTTTCAGAGGTTTCGTTCTATGATCTAGCTCCAAGGCAGAAACATCATGACAGAAAGGCATGATGGAGCAGTCCTGCTTGAGCAGGGGGACAGCGCCAGAGAGGAAGGGGTCAGGAACCAGATGTAGTACCCAAGGTCATGCCTCCATGACCCAGCCAGACACCTGGAAGTACGCTTTACCAGTCACCTGGGAAGCTCTCAAGCCAATCAAATTGACAATCCTATTTATTTGTCACATAGAGTTAAAATATCCAACCTAAAGAAGGGAAAGATAAAATTTAAAAAAAAAAAATGAGGGCCAGGGATTTAGCTCAGTGGTTCTGCTACCTGCCTCGCAGACGCAAGGACCCGAGTTCGATCCCTGGTACCAAAAAAAAAAGAAAAAAGAAAAAGAAACAAAAATAGAAACTCAACTACTGATAATATAAAGAGTAACATAAAGCTCTAAAAGGAGAAGAGATGGGGGTAAGAAGAGTTAATAAGGGCCAAAATCTTCTCAAATTAGGAAAACATTTACATGCTAATGAAGCACAGTGGACCTCAGACAGGATAAGTACAAAGTATACCATGCAGGATAAGTACAAAGGTACGTTATGGTCTGGGCCGGGGATTTAGCTTAGTGGTTCTAGAGCCTGCCTGGCAAGCACAAGATCTCAAGTTCAATTCCCGGTACCAGAAAAAAAAAAAGTACATTGTGGTCAAACAAAATCTTGAAGACAGAGAAAAACAACACATTACACACATAAACAGTGTGAATGCTCACGGTCTTGACAGAAAACAGTGGAGTAACATCTTAAATACAAAAATAACCCAGCCTATCAATTCTGTATCCAAGAAAACCTCTTTTGAGAGTGAAGTTAAGACTGGCCTCTTAGGCGGTGATTATATAATTACACACCAATTGAAAATGTGGGCTCTGGAGGCAATCTGGGTTTGAATTTTGGCTTGGATACCTCTTGTGATTGTAGATAAATTACATAAATACTCAGCCTCAGTTTCCTTATGTATTTTATTAATAGATATTGTATTGAGCGACCTAAATTAGTGAATAATCATGAGTAACGAGAGAATGCTTCTTGAGCACTTAGTACTTGGGTGGCCTATGGTAAATAGAAAATATTGGTTATTACTTATTTATGCGTATTCTTAGCTTTTGTAGCAAATTCAGCCAACCTTAATGGAAATTGATGTTTTCTACTTTGTTTCATTTTTTTCCCAACTTTAGAGAGGTTGCCTGTAACTAGAAATGAAATCACTATCAGTATTGTGAAAGAGAAATCATTCTTGCTGCTCCATTGCCTTTTACAAAGATAATATTTAGGAAGGTCTCACTTTTAGTAAAAGTGATGGGAGGGGAAAACAAATTCCTTCTCTTTAACAAACAACTTCAGCATCTCACTAAGTAAAACTTTTATAATGTGAAATTTTACCCAATCATCCTTTTGCTCCATATTATTCTTGTTTATATGCCTTCCTTATTTCTTTGCTTTTGTTTTTCGCAAGGTATTTTGAAAACTGGTAATTTACCTAGTTGGAGGCAGACTTCTGATTTAAATGTGAATGTTTAAAAACCTAACACAGTTTTTTCCCATTTGAAGTAGAAGTCAGAGGTATCAAAGTAGATAAGAAGAATCAGCTAGGGATGTTGTTTCTGTCAGTTTAATTTGAGTTTTAATATGAATAAACATAATCTTAAGATATTGTCTTGGACTTTGTTTCTGCATTTGCTTTGAACAGTACTGATGTATGTTGTCCATTACTGTGGGTTTCTTAAAATATAATTCTGAGGAGGAAACAGTCTCCAAAGAGACAATTATATATATCTAAAAAGAGTCATATAATTATGTTATTCTCTATTCTAGTTGTTGGAAAGCTTAAGATATAATTTTACGCTCAGTCAAATCAACTATTTTGACTTTATTGAAACATCTTATCTTATTAAGACAGTCACAAAGAGATTATGGGCATGGAGACTTATCATAGCAATTTTTATAATGAGAAAAAAAACAGTCTAACTGCTGTCATTAGGGACCTTTAAGGTAAAATGTGGTCCAACCATACAATGTAATACTACACAGACATGAGAAAATGATATTATAATTTTGGAACTGTCAGGCAAAGATATTGGAGCAATAAAGAATTTCAGCCAATGGTGCAACCACTATGGAAATCAGTATGGAGATACCTCAAAGAACTAGGACCAGAGGTCCCATTTAACCCAGCTATTCCTCTACTGGGTATCTTCCCCAGAGAATTAACAAAATCATACCACAGTGATATATGTGCACCCATGTTTATAGTGGCACAGTTTGTAATAGCTAAAGCTTGGAAACAGCCCAAGTGCCCATCAACTGGAAACTGGATAAAGAAGATGTGGATTTTTTATAAAATGGAGTAATACTCAGCCATAAAGAATGAGAAATTGGAGACATTTATAGCTAAATGGATGCATATTGAGGCCATACTCTTAAGTGAAATAAATAGGACACACGTGTAAATACCGAATAGTTTCTCTAGTGTGAGAAACTGAAAGTGTAAATAAGGGTTAAAATGATTAAAATGAATAATTGGTAATTTGAAATAGGAAAAAAGGTCCAAAGAGGTAGGGGTGAAGGGAGGGGAAGGGGAAAGGAAAGAAGGGAAAGGAAAAATTATGAGAAAAGAAAAAAAAAGGAAATGATGTCTATGTAAACAGGGAAGGGTGGAGGGGGTGAAGGACACACAGGTAATGGGGGAAAAATAAGAACTAAGATACATCATGTACAAGTACAAGCACCCAATGATAAATGAAAACGTATTGTATACCTAAAATGTACCAATAAAAGAATTTAAGAATAAAAAGTAAATAAAAAAGAATTTCAGCCAACCCCCAAAAAGATAAACTCAAATGACCAGGAATATCATAATGCCATGGGAAAATACCCACCATACAGTCTTAAATAAAGAGCATATACTAATATGAAACAGTGTATAGAATGAAATCAACAATGTTCTAAATAGTTATAGTATGTACACATAGAAAAATTTTGAAAGAAAAAAGGGATCCTACAGCTCTGTAATTATTTAAATAAAAATCCATGATTAAGAGGGGGAAAAACAGGTTCCACAGCCAGTGTGATAACATGATCATATTTTTGAAGAAAATAAGCATAGAATGAAAGAAAGAAAAAGTCATGAATGAAACATCCTAAATTACTAATGGTTAGTCACTCTAGATTATAGCAGTATATATTAATTTTCCTTTTATGCATTTCTGAATAAAATATTTTTACAGCAAGCATGAACTTTAATCATTAGAATAAACATTGAAGTCATCCTAAAAATTTAGTGAAATTGCTAATTACAATATGTAAAGTTATATATCTTCATGACTTATAAGTATATAAATTATAATCCTATAATATATATGAACAAAATATATACTAGAGTATATTGGGAACCCTAGACTGAAATAAAGTAAAGTACTATATTTCTATTATATATCTACACAAGAGAAGCATTTTTAAGTGTAAACATGTACATGTAGATAAAATTTTATTTTTTCATTTTTAGTTTTACATGCTAGCAAATACATTAGCAGATCAATAGAAAATTTGCCTTAAATCCTGGTTCATGCAAATTTGAGTGAAAAGACAGATTTAAAAAATCCTTGCCTTTTATAAATAATGTTTTCCTTTTTCTTCTTGCTTAGAGCAAAAATATAGAGCTCTTTAGTCTTTTTTTTTTTTTTTAACTGGTACATTTTAGATATCCATAATGATAACATTCATTATAGGGAATTTGTACCTGTACTTTTTTTTTCCATTTCCCTTTAGTCTTTAATAGTTCATTTGTACCTGAGTTTTTTGGGAAAGCAAGCCAGGTAAAAATTAACTGTTTGATTTAGATGCCATGATTATTGAAGAAATTGACTTTGGATCCTGTGAGGATCTGCATTTGATCCCCAAATATATTTTCTTACTGTAGTATTTCTCACTTTTCAGGACATTCAGTAAACCCTTATTTATTAATATTTCATGAATAACTCCATCCTCTTCCCCATAGTGGGAATAGAATCCAAAAGTATTCAAGACTTTAGAGAGGTTTCAAAATCATGATGTTATTTAAAATAAATTTAGGCTATAAATTGTATTTTTACCAAAATTTATAATATTCAAACCGCTTTCATTTTATTTTTTCATCAGCCTACAAAATGGCTGTCATTCTTTTCTAAAAGATTCTACTAATTTTGTATTTTACTCTCTTTATAGTATCGTAATTAAATATAAGGACTTTGACTCCAGACCTGAAATATAGTACCAAGGTAAGCCAGCTATTAACTGTATTACATTATTCAAAGTACCTACGAAATCTGTACATCAATTTCTTCCTCTCTTCTGAACATTAAATATGATGCATGTAGGGGGCCAGGGATTTAGCTCAGTGGTTGCAACCACCTGCCTTGCAAGTGCAAGGACCTGAGTTCGATCCCCAGTACCAAAAAAATGCATCCATTGCATGTAAAACACTATGAAATCCAAGCTTTTCCAATTATTGTATTTATAAAAACTTAACTGGGGTATTGTCATTAATTTTATACCTTTCTATATAATCTTATCGTTCATTCTGTACCAACTTTTGTTCCCTTTAAAAATTTATGTCTTACTTATTTTCTAAGTACTGTAAAAACTACTGCTTTGTAGTTTTCTTGAAGATTCTAGGGGAAGAAGTTATTTAACATAAATTATTCTGTTGATGTTTATCAGTGTGTCTCAAATTTTTACTTCAAATAAAAAGTCTTTAGTCCACAGTTGTTTATATCAGTGCCACTTAAAATGTGGATCAGTGCTTGTCCACATGAGATTATATATGTATATATCATATTATATATATGTTTCTGAAGATCAAGGATCCGGGCACAGTTTAGCTCGATTCCTTGGCTCATGAAGTTACAGTCTAGCTATTCCAGGATTGTAGTCTTAACTGAAGACTGATGTGAGGGAAGATCCACTTTCCAAATTCTTTCATATGACCTCTTCACAGGGCTGTCACAATGGCAGCTGACATCCTTAGAGTGAATAATTCAACTGAGAATAAGAACTTCTAACATGGAAATTGTATTCTTTTATAACCCGTGTTCGATATAACAGCCCATCATTCTGCTTCTACTCATTAGAAATGAGTCACTTAGGGGTGGGGATTCAGTTCAGTGGTGCCATGCCTGCCTGTCAAGCACAAGGTCCTGAGTTCGATCCCCGATACAAAAAAAAAAGAAAGAAAGAAATGAGTCACTAATTACACATTGTGATATTAGTTTGTTTTACCTTTTTCTTATTTTTCCTAGCACCTGTGAAGTATTACCAAATGTAATTATTTCAGTGGTATTAGGAAATATGTATTTCATTTAAAAACCAATTTTGTTTCTTACTGTACTTTGCAAGATTAAAATAAATGCTTCATATGATGAAGTTTACTGTCAATATTTAACAAATTTCATGATGCTATACCATGTACACATTTAATAACTGTCAAAATTAACCTTAAATAATTTATTGACATTGGACAAGTAATATTAACATAGTAGGATATGCAAGTATGCTAATCCTATTATGTTTTAAGATTCTGAAATCTGATAAATTTAAGTTTTTACCTTTTTGGTGGTGTTCAAGATCAGATTTTTTTTTTTTTTTTTTTTTTTTTTTGGTACTGGGGATCAAACTTGGGTCTTTGCGCTTGCGCAGCAGGCGGTGAAACCACTGAGCTAAATCCCCAGCCCCCTGGTGTAGTTTTAAATTGTTCTGGCTTAATCACTCCAAGACCACAGCTCCTTACTTGTTTTTCCCCATATTTGGCAAGTCTTGAAGTAGTACTTTCTGAATACTTATTTTTTGTTTGTTTGTTTCTGGATTTTAGACATATAAGATATGATTAGGAAGAAAACATGATTTCTGAGCCTTAGTTCTTGTGGAAGCATCTATTAAAATTAATCCACAGTGAACAACTATCATTTTCTTAGTAAAAATTGTTAGTGCAGGCTTTGAATTGTAGCAGTTTTAACATCACTGTTCACACATATTTATAAGGACTTTGGAGGATCAAAGAAATGGTTTCAATGAACTTTCCATTTTCTGCAGTTTATTCATTTATTCTTTTACACTACTGTAATAAAATCTACATGAGATTATAGGAACTGCACATTTGTAGAACCAAGATATAAAGGAAAGTTTGAGGTTTTGTCTTAAGATTTTACTGGAAAGGGATTATGTTGCTAAAATGTTTTGTTTTATTTTGTATTGTGTTTTGTTTTGTTTGAGACAGGATCTCTCTAGGTAGTCCTGGCTAGCCTTGATCTCACTGTGTAACTCAGACTGGCCTCAAACTTGCTGCAATCCTTTTGCCTCAGCCACCTGAGTTCTGCAATTATAGGAGTGTGCCACCGTGCCTAGCCTCTAGTGTTTTAAACCCTTGTTTTACACTCTTATCGCACTAAGCTATAAGACAATTTAGAAGTTGATAACAGTGGATCAAGAAGCAATATCAAGCCGTCTTGTTACCTTTGCTGCCTTGTGTGTACCATGTTGTTTCTGCTCTGCCATGCCTGTTTTTCATCCCTGCCTTGGAGTTGGCTGATTATGGACTGAAACCTCTATGAACTATAAGCCAAATAAACTCCTTCCCCTTTAACTTTGGGTGTCTGGTATTTTGTCTCAGCAATGAGAGAAAAGTAACTAACACAGAAATTTAGTACCAGGGAAGTGGGGTCATTGCTGTGACATTACCTGGCCATGTGGCTCAAAAGCCTTTGGAACTGGCTTGTGGAAAAGGGAAGTTAGGAAAGATCTGGAGATGTTGGCTACAGAATCAGCACTAGAATGCCTTAGACTGTTTTGTATGGGATATTCTGGTCAGAGCTCAGAGGAGCAGAAGGCTGGTAGAGACCAGGCTCAGGAGGTTTCTGCTGGGAAGGACTGCACTGGGTGGTGGACTCCAGAAGATGTTTGTTCTGACTTGACAGAAAGTTTGTTTGAATTTTGCTCATGTTCAGAGACTGCTAGAAGATTCAGAGCTACCAGCTGAAGAAGTAGGACTACAATGCCTTACGCTGTTCTGTGTGGGAGATTCTGGTCAGAGATCAGAAGACCAGAAAGCTTATAAAGACCAGGCTGGGAAGGTTTCTGCTAGAAAGAAGGGCTGTAGTAGCTGTTGGACTCCAGATGATGTGTGTTGTAGCTTGGCAGAAAGTTTGTCTGCATTTTATTCAGGTCCAGAGACTTTGCTGAGACTGAGATTAAGGCTGGTGAACTAATTAATCTTGCAGAAGAAATTTCAAGGCAGTCGAATATTGAGGCAGTGGCATGGCTACTGTTGGGGGCTTTTGGCCAGATCCATGTGGAGAATCAAGAGCAAAGAGACCAGCAGAATGATTTAAAACATTTTGAGTTGGGCCAGAAAGTAAGCTCTAGTAAAGCTGTGGACTGCAAAGATAGAGCAGAGCAGATCTTGATTACTAAGAAGGAACAGGAAAACAGAAAAGGTGGTTTCAGAGCATCACAGGAAGCAGTAGGACTCCATACTTTGCAGCCTCAGATTTATAGAGGTGAAGGAATTTGCTTTGAGAAATAAGTCCCAGAAAACCAGCTTCCAAAATGGCAAGAGCCACACTATGTTCCAGAATGGGGCGGTGGCCTAGGGAAGCTGTTCCAAAATGGCGGCAGCCTAGAGAATTTGTTCTTTGGGATTGGATTCAGAATGCTCAGCGATCCAGGAACTCAACCCCTACAGCCAAGAGAGAGGGAAGACTGGCTACTCCTGCTCCAGCTGGCAGCAGACCTTGGCATCATCCATGTGGTGCTGGTTTTAGGTGTACGCAGAATGCAAGAGTTGTGGGGTCAGGAAAGCTTCCACCCAGATTTCAGAAGAAGGCCCAGGAGGCCAGGCAGTGTGACCCTGATAGGGCAATGTGTGAAGCTGTGAGTGTGAAGCCGCAAGTGCACTGGAGACCCCTGAAGTTTGGAGAAGCCAGGAGCATGGATCACCTGAGGAAAGCTGCAAGGAAGAAGCAGAGCCAGCCCAAGAGAGAAGCCATGGGAGCTACAACCACCAGAAATGCCACAGGGGTGGAGCCACCCAAGCCCTTTGGAGTTCACAACTTGCCACAGATTGCTAGGGATGCTGGAAATGGAACTGTGGGATTTAATGTTTGCCCCCCTGGATTTTGAGCTTACTTTGGTCCCTTTCCATTGTATCCTCCTGTTTTTACCTTTTGGAATGGTAACATCTATCTTGTGCCATTGAATGTTGGAAGAGTTTGACTTTCTTTTCATTTGCACAGGGGCTTGCAGCTTAGTGTTTGCCTTAAACCTCAGAGGAGACTTTGGTTTTGGACTTTTCAGCAATACTGAAACTGTTAGGACTTTGGCTACTTCTAGAGATGGACTAAATGCCTTTTGTGTATAAGGATGTACATGAGTCTTTGGGGGGCCAGGGGCAGAATGTTATGGTTTGGGTCTAGATGTCCCCCCAAACCCTCGTTGGTCATAGGATTGATTGAGAGTATGTGAAGCTGGAATTAATTCATGATGCAATGCTAGGCTCAAGGGCACTAGGATTAAGGGTGTGAGTGCTACCTGCCCTAAGTAGTCTGCATAAGTTAAAAGGGGCAGGGAGTTAGCAGTAATTCCCTCTTGATACCTTTGCTCCTTGTGTGTACCCTGTTGTTTCTGCTCTGCCATGCCTGTTTTTCATCCCTGCCTTGAAGTTGGCTGATTATGGACTGAAACCTCTATGAACTGTAAGCCAAATAAACCCCTTCTCCAAGAAGAAGAAGAAGAAGAGGAGGAGGAGGAGGAGGAGGAGGAGGAGGAGGAGGAGGAAGAAAGAAGCAATATCAAGTTTAGGAGTCAGAAGAAATTTTGAAACAATTTGGCAAAAGGGGTAACTGAATGGATCATTTTCCCAAGACAGGAAAATAATAACTTATAAAACTCTGATTTTATTGGGTATTTTATTTTTAATAATTGTAGAACATAGAATAGTGATGAATAGTATAATTGCTTAGTTTTTTATTAGTACTCTATCCTAGTATCCTAGCTTCTTATATAACTTTATATTAAAATGGTAAAATTTTAGATTGTAGAATTTTAAAAATACAGTAGGAATAAAGATATTATAGGTAAGCCTTTATTTCTTTCCTTTTCTAAGAACATATATATCAACTGTCCCTTAAGATTTATGACCTTTTGCTGGGCATAGTGGCACACACTTGTAATCCTAGCACTTGGGAGGCTAAGCCAAGAGGATTGCTGTGAATTCGAGGCCAGCCTGGGCTACGTGGTGAGTTCAAGGCCAGCCTGAACTACATAGCGATATCTTCTCTCAAAAAACCAAAAAAAAGACATAATGACCTTTATGACCTGTACTCTATACTTCAACTAAGAGAAAATCAGTTCATTCAGCTTCACATTTATGTGGACAGATGTTTTTGCTGCCATGAACTAATAACCACAGAACCTGTCAACCTACCTTTGTTTTAATGAGTCAGTATCCCTCAACAAAATTATCATCTTTAAAATATAAACTTAATTTTTCATAATTGTTTGTTTCTTGAGTGTGTTTATTTCTGAATTAAAGTTTTCATTGTTAAAGAACCTGGGAGACTTATAAAATATGGATCTCTTCATCAAAATAGAAATTCATAAACTTCATGAAATTATCCTTAGAACTGGTATTTTAGTTAATGTGCTTCAGAATATTTTTCATTCTGTACAAAAGAAGATAGTTTCAACTTACTGGTCTATAAGAATGAATGTTGTATCTGTTGGACTACAGTGTTGGTGTTTTTTTCTGTCTTCTAACCTATTGTTCTTCATAAAAAAAAAATTGTGAGTAAGAAAATGAGAGAAAGAGGTAGTCAAAGAGAATTTATGTGTGTTCTCAAAGAGTAGGTCTGTGTCAGGTGAAAATTTGAGTTTCTTTTAGCATACATGCCCTTGGTATAGGATGTGTAAATTTTCATTATTTGTACTACTTCTTTCAGTGATGTACATAAATAAGAAAATCTTTCAAATAGTAGAGTCTAAAGTGTTTTTGATTCTTTCACTTATTTTCAGTACTTTTGATCAAACTCAGTGTGCCGCGTGCATGTTGAGTAAGCACTGTACCACTGAGCTACATCTCTACCCTTTTCTTTTTAGCATCTTTTTTTTGCAGAGATCTTTAAAAACGAAAGCTGAAGATGCAAATCTACATCTCTACTTTATTCCCATCATAAAAAACCTGTGGAGACATGATTTCAGTGCATGGTTTGTTTATGTGCATATGAAATAATTCAAAAGGAACATGGAAAACTAAAGTCTTGCGATTATGATTCACAATATTCTTGAAGTTTTAAAAATATTTTTCTAATAAATGAAAATGACAAGGAACTTTTAAAGTCAGTCTTTGTTAAACTTAATGTTCTTGATTCATTGGATTTTAAATTAGTAAAAAGAACAGTTTGAAGCTTTGTGCTGGGTAGTTAATCTGTTAAAGTATTAAATATTTGAGCACCTGAAAGATTTAAAATATTCTTTAATGTATGTTAAGGTTATCTGAGTAAACTGTTGAATTGGTTATTTATAATATATTATAAATAGGAAACAAGTGCCACATATAGGAACTTACTGTGGTTTAGTTTTTCCTATTCATACTTCTCATTCTCTCACACTTCCCCCTTCCCCTGTATTCTCTTTCTTATTAACTGTAGTGTATTTTTTATATTTTCTGGTAGATTAATACCAGGTGACTTTGATCAGTATGCTATATACTTGTTATACTCTTTGCACAGTTCTGTGTGCCTTATATAGGTGGAAGAACCCTACCTCACTAAAACAGAGTTCCTCCTGAAAAATTCTAAGTTTCCATAGTTATTACCGCCAAAACCAATGGTTTGCCTTGTATTTTTGAGTGGTAACCTGAATAGTCAGTGGTGGAATGAGGCTGTGATGAATTTGAGAGTTTTCAGAGGCAATGTGTTTTTTAAACCAGTTTACTAAACCACAGGGACCCAGAGTTCTTTCCTTTGAGTTGTGCATTACTGCTTGTGCTTCTTAGCTTATGTCAAAGACTATTTCATAATATCAGGCTATAAAAATGTTTGACGATTTTAACTTTGTTAATAAAGTTGCAGTTATATCTATTCCAGGGTCTTTGGGCTTTATATGTGATGCTGCCTAGTAATTAGTACAAATACTAATTTGAAAAAGTCAATTTAATCTGCATGATCTTTGAACTTTCAGTTTTCCTTGGGGTGCTTACCCTGTTCCCTTTTATAGTCTCTTGTCTTTATCTTAAAGGAACAGAAGTGATTTTTTTGCTGCTGTGGAAATTTGACTTAACCTTAATAATAATAGTGTTGAGTGAAAGTTTGTCATATGCCAGACACCACACTAAGCACTTTATTTGCTGCCCTCACAGAGCCATTCAACATAAATCTCACTCCCTACAAAAATAGGGAAAAATCATCACACTTGGTGATACCATGTGAACATCTCTGCTAGGAGGTCCCTTTTATTTTATGGATTTCTCAATAAAGAAACGCACTGAAGTACTAATGGGACAACCAAGGACAACCAGGACTAATGAGAAATTTTAGAAAATTTTAAAAGACTACAGAAATACCCATAAAACATAAAAGCACGCTCACTATAGTGACTTAAATAATAGTATCAAAAGGGACTCACTGATCAAATACTCTAAAGTCTAGCATGTTGTTTATTCTGGATGGTCTTGAGCTCACTATATAGCACAGGCTGCCCTCAAACTCATGGCGATCCTCCTGTCTCAACCTCCTGAGTGCTGGGATTACAAGCTTGTATGCCACCATGTCTGGCTCTAATACTGCTATTTATTGCTGTATTAATCTAGTTAACTCTAAAAATACCTGAGGTAATCAGCTTATGAAGAGAAAAGGTTTATTTTGGTTTACAATTTGGAGAGTCCAGTCCATGATTGGTTGACTACTTTGCTTTGTGCCTGTGGGGAAGTAACATGTCATGGCAGGAACATATGGCAAATCAAAACTGCTCATCTCATCAAAAGCCAGGAAGCAAAGAGAGAGGAAAAGGAAGGAAACAGGGCCCCAGAATTGTGGCCCCAACCCAGTGATTACTAATTTCCCACTAGGCCACTTCTCTAAAAGTTTCCACCAACCTTCCGGTATCACCACCCCAAGAAGGAAGTCTTTGGGGCACATTCCATATCCAAACTATAGATACTGTCTTGATCTAATATTTTCTTTTTTTTGGTACCAGGGATCGAACTCGGGTCCTTGCACTTGCGCAGCAGGTGGCGAAACCACTGAGCTAAATCCCCGGCCCTATTTTCTTTAACTTAAAGTAATAATCAGAAAATAATCAGATTTCAATTTAATTAAGGAAGTCAGAGTAGACTCTCATTGAGAAGGTGACATTTAAGCAAAGATTTTAAGGAGTGATAGGAATTTAGTCAAGAAGATATCTGACCTAACCACCCTCCAAGGGTAGGAAACAGCCAGTGTAAAAAGACTTCAGAGATAGAGTATACCTAACAGAGTGGAGGACCAGTCTAGCTGTAAAGTGGTGAATGAAGGGGAGGGAGGCTATTGGACAAATCTGAAGGAAAACAAGGATCCAGAGCCTTTAGGGCCTTGCAGATCATTTAAGGACTTTAGATTTTACACTAGAGTGAGATGGGATAGCAGTTTTCAGCAGAAGAGTGACATGGTGTAATGTGTAATTTAAAAGAATCAGTTGGGCTCTGTTACTATTGATATGGTAGAGCAAGGGCAGAAGCAAAGAAACTAAGCTGCTGTTGCAGGTCCAGGTGAGACATAATGGTAGTTCAGCCCAGTGTGAAAGCAGTGAAGGTGGTGGAAAGTGGTTAAACTCAGGAGGTATTTTGAAAGAGCTTCAGGATTTCCTGACAGTTTGCATGTGGGCATTTGAGGAAGAGAGGGTCAAGAACAACTCCAAAGTGGGATACAAAATCAACATTTAAAAATCAAGTTTTTCTCTGTACCAATAATGAGCTATTTGAGAAAGAAATCAGGAAAAAACTATATTCAAAATAGCTTAAAAATAAATACCAGGAATCAGCCTAACCAAAGAAGTGAAAGACCCCTATAATGAAAATTACAGAACTTTGAAGAAATTGAGTAAGACACCAGAATATGGAAAGACTTCCCATGTTCATGATTTGGCAGAAATAATATTGTTAAAATGGCTATCATACCAAAAGCAATCTACAGATTTACTGCACTCCCCATCAGAATTCCAATGGCACCCTTTACAGAACTAGAGAAAGAATTCTAAAATTCCCATGGAAACATGAACGACCCAGAGCAGATAAAGCAATCCTAAGCAAAAGTGCAAGGCTGGAGGTATCACAATACCCAATTTCAAATTACACTGCAAAGCCATAATAAGGACAGAGTGGTACTAGCAAAATAAATAAATAAATAAATAAATAAATAAATAAATAAATAAATGAAAGAAACCCATTTGACTACAACCTTCTGATGCGTTTGTTTGTTTGTTTGTTTGTTGAGACAGGGTTTCACTATATAGCCCATGCTATCTTGGTAATCCTCCATTCTCAGCCTCCCAAGTGCGGGGATTACAGGCATGCACTACCACCCCCTGTTTACAATTATCTCATTTTCTTTTCTTTTTTTTTTTTTCTTTTTTTTTTGATACCAGGGATCGAACTCGGGTCCTTGTGCTTGCACAGCAGGTGGCAAGACCACTGAGCTAAATCCCCAGCCCCAACAACTATCTTATTCTTAAAGAAGCCAAAAACATACATTAGAGAAAGGATACTCTTTAACAAGAAATGGTACAGAAACCTGGATATCCACTTGAGAAGATTGAAACTAGATCCCCATCTCTCTTGTCCTGTATAAAAATCAATTCAAAATGGATCAAAGACCCAGGTGTAAGACCTGAAATTGGAACTACTAGAAGAAAACAAAAGGTAGCCATAAGTATAGACAAAGGCTTCCTGAACTCCATTAGTATGAGAAACAATGCCAAGAATCAACAAACAGGACCACATCAAACTAAAAAGATTCTGCACAGCAAGGGAAACAACCAATAAATAAAGAGAGCCTACAGAATAAAAGAAAATCTTTGCCAGCTGTTTTTCTGACAAGAGGATTAATACATAGAGTGTACAAAGAACTGAAAAATGTAAACCCAAAACTTGATGAATGGACAAAGAAAAAGACACTCCTCAAAAGATGTACAAGTGGCCAATAAATATATGAAAAAATGTTCAACATCTTTAACCATTAGGGAAATGCAAATTAAAACTATATTGAAATTCCATCTCACCCTAGTCAGAATGGCTATCATCACAAATGGAAAACAACTGCTGGCAAAGATGCGGAAAAAGGGAACTTTCCTATGTGGCTGGTAGAAATATAAATTATGACAGCTACTAGGGAAATTAATGTGGAGCATCCTCAAAAAACTAAAAATAGGGCCAGGGATTTAGCTCAGTGGTTCCGGCGCCTGCCTCACAAGCACAAGGTCCCGAGTTTGATCCCTGGTGCCAAAAAAAACCCCAACTAAAAATAGAACTCCTATATGACCCAGCTATACCACTCCTTGGTATACACCTGAAGGAGTTAAAGTCAGTGTACTATGGGAATACCTATGTACCTATGTTTATTACACACAATTCTTTTTTTCCAGTTTATTTTTATTAGTGTATGTTTGCATTATATAAAGATTATATTCCTTGTGGGGAGTTGGTACATGTACATAACACACCTCAAGTCTTTTCTCATCCCCTTTTCCTCCCACCACAACCTCCATTTCTTGATCTTCCTCTCATTTGAGACAGACTTATGTACTTCCTATTATCTTTTATTTCGGTCTTTATAATTTGGGTTTCTCATATAAGAGAAACCATGTGATATTTCCTTCTGTATCTGATTTGCTTCACTTAAAATTATGCTTTCAAGGTGCATCCATTTTCCTACAAATGTCTCAAGTTTATCCTTCTTTATAATAGAGTTGTACTCCATTGAGCGTAAATACATTTTCTTTATCCATCCATTTATGGACATACAGGCTGCTTCCAAGATTTAGCTGTTATGAATTGTGTTGCTATAAACATGAGTATACATGGATCACTGTAATATGATGTCTTTAACTCTTTCAGGAAGATGACTAGAAGGGGAATAGCTGGGAAATTCTAGTTTTAGTTTTTGAGGACTCTCCACACTGATTACCATAGTAGTTGCACTAGTTTACTTTTCTACCAACAGTGCAAAAGGGTTCCTTTTACAAATAGCAGTTGTTATTAAGTGATTTCTTGATAGCCATTCTTTCTGGAGTAAGATGGAATCTCAGTATTAATTTGTATTTCTGTAATGGCCTGCAAAGTTGAATACTTAATGGAATTCTGAGAAGTGACTATTTCTGTTGCTCATTTTTTGATTGGGTCTTTAATTTGGGCCATCAAATTTTTGGGGGTTCTTTATGTATTCTAGTTGTTAGTCCTCTGTCCATGGAATAGCTGGCAAATTTTTGTTTTCCTTTCTGTAGGTTGTCTTTTCACTCAAGTGGTTGGTTCTCTTACAGTCCAGAAGCTTTATAATTGGATAGGATCCCATTTGTTTATTCTTGGTTGCACATTTTTGGTTATTGTTGTACAATTTTTATTTGTATCACAGTTCTTAATGGCCAATATATGGAGCCAGCCTAGCTGCCCATCAACAGATGAATGAGGAAAATATGGTGTGTATATATGTGTGTGTGTGTGTGTGTGTGTGTATACACATACACAGCATTAAAGAAGAATGAAATTATATCATATGCAGGAAAATGAGTGGAATCCAAGATCATCATGTTAAGAAAATAAGCCAGACTCAGAAAGACAAATATTCCATGTTTCCCTAATAAATAAAATCTAGAAAAGATGACATAAAACTAGAAGGGAGATTTATTAGATGAAAGGAAAATAATAACAGGAGGGGTATAAAGGAGGTTAATCAGGGGATCAATATTATCAAAATATATGCATGTATGAAAATACCACATTGAAAACCAATATTTTGTGAAATTATTAGGCACTAGTAAAAATATATTTTAAAAAGAATGATTCCAATATTATTTGCATAAAAACTAAAAGGGATTAGAGTTTCCCTTAACTGAAATGAGGAAGACAGAAAATGAAGCTGGTTAAGGGTATGGAGGCAGCTAAGAAGATCAGTTTTGGGAATATGTTAAATTTGAGAGGTCAGATAGGTATTTGAACTGGCACCTTAAACCTAGAAATCATTGGTATATAAATGAAATTCAATGTATGCGCATGAGCCTGGACATTGTAAGATAATTAGGCATCAGCAGGTAGGAAAGTAACTGAAAAGTATACCTATCTCACAATTTGCCTTGGTGCCAGTATTTCTGATTGTCCAATTCTGACTCAGTTAAGAACTGAAGCCAATTCTTCTCAAGTTTGACTCACTAATTATATATGAATATATTAATATGTAAGGTAATTATAAAATTTTAGTCATTCACTAGGTGTTTCTTTTCCTTTCATTACACTTAATCATTTAAAAGGCAAGCAGCTTAAATAGAGAAGTCTGCATTTAGCCTCCTGACTCGCTCTTTCATAATGCTGGTGAAAGTATGACTGAATTACATTTGCATGGATTATTAGAAAATACCAAGTAATTGAATTCTATAGAGATATTAAAGAATTATTATTTTAAGCGCATTTTCTTTTGTTTTGGATGGGAATCTCACTATATTGCCCACACTGGTCTCTAACTTCTGTGCCTATGTGATCCTTCTCTATCAGCCTCAAGGGTAGCTGGGACTAAGGCAGGTATCACCATGTCTGACCTTGAAATGGATTTTCTTAACCGTAGAGGTGATATAATGTGGTACAGTGTAATAATTTCCTACAAGTGAATACATTATTACACCTATGTCTTCTAGAATTTTACCTATTCTATCTTCCAGCATATTAAGTATTTCTGTTTTTATATTTAGATCTTGGATCCATTTCTATGTTAGTGTAGTGCATCGTAAAGGATATGGGTCTAGGTTCAATTCTTGGCATGTGGAAAGCCAGTTTTCACAGTGCCATTTATTAAACAAACTATCTTTCTCTCAGTGAAGATGTTTGCCCCCTTTGTCAAAGATAGGGCAGCTGAGAACCTTTAGAGTTGTTTCTGCATCTTCTATTTTATTCCATTGATCCTCGGGTCTGTTTTGGGGTTTTTTTGTTTGTTTATATTTTTTTTTCCAGTACCATGCTGTTTTTATCATGGTAGCTTTGTAGTATAACTTCAGGTTGGAGGTTGTGATGCTCCCTGCCTTGACTTTGTTGCAAAAGCAATTCTGGGTCTCTCCTGGTTCCATTTGAACTTTAGAATAGTTTTCTCTACTTTTGTGAAGTATACTGTTGGTAGTTAGACTGGGATTGCATTGAATCTGTATAACAGTTTTGGAAGTATGGCCATTTTCACTATATTGACTCTGCCTATACAAGAACAGGGGATATCTTTTCATTTTCTGTTACCTTCTTTGATCCATTTTCAGAGTACTGTAGTTTTCGATGTATAGGTCTTTCACTCCCTTTGTTAGATTGATTCCTAAGTATTTCATTTTTCTTGATGCAGTTGTGAAAGGCATAATTTCTCTCTCAGTGAGTTTGTTATTTGCATACAAGAATGCTATTTGAGGGCTGACTTTCTATCTTACTACATTGCTGAATCTGGTTATTATAGGAATCTTCTAGTGGAATTTTTAGGGTCTTCTATGTAGAGCGTCATGTCATCAGTAAATAATAATTTAATTTCCCTTCCTATCCTTATTCCTTTTATTTCTTTCTCTGCTCTGGCCAGTGTTTAGAGAACTGTATTGAACAAGAGTGGTGATAGTGGGCATCCTTGTCTTGTTTTATACTGAAACTTTTCAATTTTTGACCATTTAGTATGATGTTGGCTGTTGGTTTGTCATAAATGGCTTTTGTCAGGTTAATAGAAAGACCTACTCCACAATTTTCTCTAGTGTTTTCATCATGAATGGGTGTTGGACTTTGTCAAATGTTTTTTCTGCATCTATTGAAATGATCATGTGGTTTTTGTCCTTGGTTCTGTTAATATGGTATATTACATTTATTGATTTGCATATGTTGACCCATCCCTGCATCTCTGGAATGAATCCTGCTCGTCATGGTGTACTATCTTTTTGATGATTTCCTTCATTCTGTTTGCCAGTATCATCCTGAGGATTTTTGCATCGATGTTCATTAAGGAGTTTGGCATGTCATTCTCTTTTTTGGTTGAATCCTTCTCGAGTTTTGGTATCAGGGTAATGCTTGCTTCTAAGAACAACTTTGGAAATATTGCTTCCCTTTCAATTTCATTAAAGAATTTGAGGAGTAATGGTATTAGATCTTTTCTAAAGTTCACTGTTCAATTGAGCAGTGAATCTGTCAGGACCTGAGCTTTTCTTTGTTGGTATTTTTTAACTTACTTCTTCAATTTCATTGACTAATATTGGGTTATTTAGAATTTTTATATCTTCTTGATTCACCTTTGGTAATTCATATGTGTCTAGGAATCTCTTCATTTCTTCTGCGCTGTCCATCTTAATAGAGTACAGGTTCTCGAAGTAGGTATTGATTATTTCTGCATTTCTGCAGGATCCATTGTGATTTCGCCCTTTTCATTCCTAATTGCATGGATTTGAGTCTTTCCTTTCCTTTTTTTTATTTTTATTTTTTGGTACCAGGGATCAAACTCGGGACCTAGCACTTGCGAGGCAGGCGCTGGAACCACTGAGCTAAATTCCAAGCCCTCCTTTTTTTAAAAAAATAAGGTTGGCTAAGGGTTTGTCTATTTTATTTAATCTTTCAGAGAACCAACTCTGATTCTTTGTGTTGTTTTCTTAGTCTCAACTGCATTAATTTCTGCTCTGATCTTTATAATTTCCTCCCTCCTACATGCTTTAGGTTTAGCTTGCTCTTCTTTTTCTAGAAGCTTGAGGTTCAACATTAGGTTATTTATTTGAGTTTGCTCTATTTTTCTGATGTGAGAATTCTCCATTATAAATTTCCCTCATAAGACTGCTTTCATTGCATCCCATAGGTTCCAGTATGTCATATTGGTATTATCATTTAATTGTAGAAACTATCTAATTTCTTCTTTAATTTCATCTGTGACCCATTGATTGTTCAGGAGGGTGTTATTTAATTTCCAGGTGTTTATGTTTTTGTGGTTTTGCCATTGATTTCCAATTTCATTGCACTATGATCTGATAATATGCATGGGATAATTTCCATTCCTTTGCATTTACCTAAGCATGTTCTATGAGCTAGTATGGGCTCAATTTTGGAGGAAATCCTCTGTGCTTCTGAGAAGAATGTGTATTCTGTTGTTGTTGGTTAGAACACTGTTGATTTTTCCTAAGTCCATTTGTTCAAAGTTTTGGTTCAAGAGCTAAGAATTCCTAGCTATCATTTTGAAATAATGTTTTGCTGACTTCCCTATCATTTTAACTTTGAAGTGGATAGTTTTAAAATCTGTGTTCATTTTATGTCCCTGTTCAGATAACAAAGAAGAAACCACTTTAAGTCCACACCATGGATACCACAAAGGAGAAGAATGACAATTACAAAGATGATCTTCTGCTTAGGATGGGACTTAATGATAATAAAGCAGGAATGGGAGGATTAGATAAAGAGAAAATTAATAAAATTATAATGGAAGCCACAAAGGTATGTTTCTTATTCCTTTTAATATCTATAGTTACTTTTAAACATTCTGTTCAAAAGAAAATCATTAAGCTTTGGATATCCTTTTTACTAAACATTTTAATGTATAATATAACTAAACTATGAAAAAGTGTGGAGCAATCTCCCTGCTAATTTTTGCACTTGTTTTCTGGTGCTCCACTTGACATGCATATAATACACATATAAAAACAAAGTAATATACATGTCTATTTTTGCTCTTTCTTTTTTTAACCCCTATGGAGCTTTATTTTTGCAGTGCTCAGGATAGAATCTGAGAGCTTGCACACACTGTGCAAATACTCTACTACTAAGCTACATTCCCAGCCTCCAAATAATATGTTTTGTTTTAGAATTTTTAAAATTAATATAACTTGGAGGTGTTTCTGCATAAGTATTAAATATCTACATCCTTTGTTTTGCTTGCATGTGTGGGTATAATTTATTGATCCTGTCAGAATTTTTACAAACAATATGACTGTAAATTACCCTTTATTTCATACCTTTATATATGTGTAAGTGTAACTGCAGGCAATATTACTAGAAGTGGAATTCCTCCACAAAACGAAAGAATATATGCATATATAACGTCAATGAATTGTTAAATTGTTATAGATAGTAGTTGTATCAATTGATATTGCCACCACTAATAGGAAGGTATGCATTACCATACTGGTACTGCACCAGCAGATTGTATTACTAAATTTTTGCATTTGCCAAGGGTGACAGAAGAGTGAAGCATTAACAAACAAATGAGTCAAAAATGAGCAAAAGATATAAACAGTTTAATAAAGAAGACATGCATATATGATTCATAAGCACATGAAAAGATGCTCAACTTAGTCATTAAAGAAATGCAAATTTAGAAACCCTAAGGAGATGCTGCTCACACTATTATTATCCAGGATGGCTATAATAAATGTGATAGACAATCACAAATCTTGGCAAGAGTGTGAACAAATTATAGCCCTTAGATATGCTGGTGAAATTATATAATGGTTCAGCCACTGTGGAAAACAACTTGGCAGTTCTTCAGAATGTTAAACTTGGAGTTACCACATGACACAGAAAGTCCACTCTTAGGTACATAGCCAAGAGGAGTGACAGTCTGTCCACACAGAAATGTGCACACCAACAATATAAAAGGGTTTGTTTTCCCCCACATTCTCACCAGCATTCATTGTCCTTTTAATCTTTATGACAGCTATTCCGACTGGAGTGAGGTCATCAAATCTCAATTAAGTTTTTACTTGCATTTTCTGAAGGTTAGATATATTAAACATTTCATATACCTCTGAGGAATTCGAACTGCTTTTTGAGAACAGTATCTACTCAATTTGCCTAGTTTTTTTTTACTGTGTTCATTGTTTCATGGGGTTAGCTTTTAATTTTCTTGGTATTCTAGATATCAGTCCTCTGTAGAAGCATAGCATTATGGATTGTATTTAGATGTGCCCCCAAAGGCCTCACCCACTCATCGATGGAGCTTTTTGGAGCTGGCTGGGTCAACCAACTATAGACTAAAACCTGTGCAAACTATGAGCTAAAATAAACATTTCCTCATTTAACTGGAGGGTGTCAAGTATTTTGTGAGCAAGGACAAAGTAAGATATATTTTAGTTCCAGGAGTGGGCTCTGGCCATGTGATTCAAAAGCCTGAAGCTGAAGAGGCATCCTAGGTATGCTATAGGCTGAACTTGATGGGAGATTTTGAACAGAGGTCAGAAGCCCACAATGCTGACCAGAATGCCTCTGGAATTCAAGGCTCAAGAGGTTCCAGTTGGGAACAAGGACTTCATTGACAGTTGAACTCCATATCATGTGTGTTATGCTTTGGCAGGAAATTTGTCTGTGTTTCACTAATGTCCAGAGACTGCTTGAAACTGAGATTGCAGGGGATTGGACTATTAACATGACAGAAAAAATTTCAAGGCAGTCTAATATTGAAGTGATGGCATGGATACTTCTAGGGGTTTTTAACCAGATCTATGTTGAGAATCAAGAGCAAAGAACCTATCAGAATGATTTTTAAAGTTTTGAGTTTGGCCGCAAAGAAAGCTCCAATAAAGTTGCAGCCTACAAATATGTGACTGAGGAGAACTTGGGTGCTGAAAAGATTAGCAATAAAAAGCCAAGTATTTTGGATAGGACAATAGAAAAGATGGCATGGGGACATCAGAACAACCATGAAGACGCCACCCTTGCAACCTCAGGGTTGAAAAGTTGAAAGACTTTGCTTTAAGAAGAGAGCCCCAGGGTACTATATTCTAGAATGGTGATGGCCTAGAGAATTTGTTCCTTGGGACTAGGTTCATAGCACTCAGCATCCAGTCACTTACTTGACACCTACAGCCAAGATAGAAGGAAGCCTGGCCACTGCTCCAGTTGGCAGCAGACCTTGGCAGCATCCACATGGTGCTGGTTTTAGTTTTGTGCAGAATGCAAGAGTTATTGGATCAGGAACACTTCCACCTAGATTTTAAAATAAGGCCCGGGTAAGCAGGCAGTGTCCCCCTGTGGGGGCAGTATATGAAGTTGTGAGTGTGAAGCCAAATGTGCAGTGGAGACCCCAGAAAGTTGGAGAAGCCAAGATGGTGGATCATCTGAGGAAAGCTACAAGAAGTGAGCAAAGCCAGCCAAAGAGAGGTCATGAGGGCTACAACCACAGGCAGTGCCACTGGGGTAGAGCAACCCAAGGCCTTTGGAGTTCACATCTTGTCCTGGATGCTGGACATTGAACTAGGGGACTTAATATTTGCACTACTGAATTTTAGACTTGCCTTGGTTCCGTTCTTTACTGTCCCCCTATTTGTACTTTTTGGAATGTGAATGTTTATCTTGTGCCATTGTATTTTGGAAGTGTATAACTTTCTTGTCCTTTGTGCAGGTGCTAATAAATAAGAGTTTGCCTGAAAGGTCAGAGGAGACTTTGAACTTGGATTTTTCACCAATGCTGAAACTGGTAGGACTTTAGAAACTCTCAGAAATAGACTAAATGCCTATTGCATGAAGAGATCTGCGTGAGTCTTTTAGGGACTAGGAGAGGAATGCTATGCTTTGGATCTACATGTCCCCCCAAAGCCTCATGCACTCATATATGAGGCTTTTCAGAGCTAGCTGATCTAGGGTGTGTGATACTGGGATGAAGGGTGTGTGGTACTAAATCAGTCCACTGATTGGGTTAGCATACTCATGTATATGGATAAAGGAAAAGCCCACCCTGGGTGTAGGTGGCACCACCCAAAAGATGTGTAGCCTGGATGGGATAAAGGTGAAAGGGAGACTTGCTTCACTGATTGCTGCATCCTGCCTGCCTTGCTGTGAACTGTTTCTTCTCTGCCACGTCCCTGTGCCATGCTGCCCTGTACTGGGGCCAGCTGACTCCAGTGAACTGAAACCTCTACAAACTGTGAAGTGAAATAAACCTCTCCTCCTTTATCTTGTGGATGTTGAGTATTTGGTCCCAGCAACAAGAAAAGAAACAAAGACACATAATTAGCAAATATTTTTTTTCCATTAAGTTTGAATAAGATCACTCAAAAGAAGAAAGCTACTCTTCTAAACTGGAAGACTTGCAATATTTCTTGAAAAAGCAAGACTCCACTGCCACTAAAGGAAGCATACAAATCTGACATGCTCCTAATATTTGGGCTAAAAGTGAAGTTTCATTCTTTAGTCAAACAGGCAGCTCAATGGTCATTAACTCTTTTCTCATTGTTTTCTGATAAGTTTTTCTTCTTCAACCCAGCCAGTGAACCACAGCACCCCAAGGTAGTCGGAGAGCACATAATCCCTTGTAGGTAAGGTCTACAGCCCCTTCCAGCTGGAAGGAGCTATGAAAGACAGACTTCCACTCCCTCAACACTCCATAAAGAATTATGAGGATTTGTGCCTTTCAGGGGAAATGAGACAGGCAATCAGGTTGTGACAAAGCTGGCTGGGGCAGCTGACATGACCTGTTAACTACAGGATCCTAGAACACACGCACAGAACATTTTCCAAACCTCTGGATGTGGACTTCTCATGAGAATGCAAGCAAGTTTTCAATAGGATGGCCTGGACCTGACATCAGCCTGAGACGTGAGATTCCATCACCTCTCAGGCCTATCTCTTAGAACTTGTATACAGAATTTCTTGTGGGTTTCTTTAGATTGGGACAGCACAAAACATCACAAACACCAAGGAGAGCTTCCTATTATGGCTTTCTTCACAAAAGCCCACCCTGTGTCCTTCAGAGTGTGCTTTTATTTTGCTTTTCCTCTTTTACTTGACCCAAGCGTGCTCTGCAGAACCAGTAGGGTCCAAAGCCAGAGAAAGTCGTGGGAGATGAAGAATAAAAAGAAAGATAAATACCAAGATTAAGCTTTATAATCTAGTGTGCTGTGAATTTATAGTGTAGGAATGTGGGGCAAGTAATGCCACATGGCCCACGAGGCCTAGGCTGGATGTGACTATCTCATGATCGGGGCATGCACAGAAAAGGAACAAGTATACATAATGTAACTATCTCCTGGGGCTGTGCCATCCAGGATCTACAATCTTAGTGTCTGTTTGACTCTCTGATCTATGGAGGAGAAAGGGAGTAGGGATTAGGTGAAAGTCCATCTTTAGGCTCAGCCCATGGCAGTTTTTTGCTCATTTTGTTCAATTCTTTGTCTGAAGTGAGAAGAACCTGGAATCCAACTCCAGAAGGATACTGGAGCAACTCAAAGCCAGTAATCTTTGTTTGGCAAGCCAATTTCTAGAAGGAGCTACCTGGTAACACAGTACTCTCACAGGCTGAGGCAAGAAGATTGCAGAATTGCCCAACCTGGGCAAATTAGTGACTTAGTCGGACCCTGTGTCAAATTAAAAAATAAAAAGCACCAGGAATGTAGCTTAGTATGAAGGGCCTGGGTTCAACTACCAGTGTGGCCCACATACCTGTGCACATGCGCATGTGCACACACACAGCAAACACTTGCTTTCCCACTCTAGAAAACTTTCTTCCAATTGTACCCTCTTCCCTCAAAAATAATGACTATTATTTTTATGATTTCTTTTCAGTTTTATCACCTAAGCATGTATCCTCACTACACACTACAGGTTTGGCTGTTTCTTTTTTCTTTGTACTGGAGACTGAACGCAGAACCTTGCACTTGTGAGGCAGGTGCCGGAACCACTGAGTTAAATCCCCAGCCCTTCTTTTGGGTTGTTTTGATATGTCTTAGGTTGTATTTTTAATGCAAAGAACTTCATAGTCCTTTTTTTCCACTTGGAATTTGTTTATTGAAGAAACCAAGTCTGGGTGTAGTAGCATGCATCTGTAATCCCAGCACTTGAAGGAGTGACTTGAGGTTGAGGCCAGCCTGGGCTACATAGTGAGTTCAAGGCCAACCTGAACTACATAGCAAGACCCTGTCACAAAAGCAAAAAACAAAAGAGAAACTCAATCAATTATCCTAGCATTTCCTATTACCTGAATTTTATTGATTGCATTCTGTGGAATAATTTAACATTTTTTTCAGTCTTTTGTGCATACTGTAAATTGATTACTAGATCGTATTCAGGTCAAAAATCTGTCTCCTTTCAACAAGAGTACAACAACAAACAGATGTATCAAACCAAAAAAAGATATTTGCAACATCAAAAATAGAGAAATAAGAAACTATATCATATCTGGAAATTCATGTGACAAAAATCCATAAGAAAGTTTTATAAACTCTGCTAAAATATATAAATGACTTGAAAAGCAGATGCACAATATTCGTGGAGGTGACAGTTTGGCTGGGTAAGCTAATGTGTGACTAAACATTCATTCCAGTTCCTTTCATGCTTTACCTCCATGGGCTATAAATCTAGAAAGTTAAATACTTAATTTCCCAGATCTATTTGCAGTTAGGTTTCTAGAAGTGAATTATTTCTACCAAAAGGTACATTTAAGGAAGAAATGGAAGGTGAATTTGAAGTTAAAATAACATGTTGCTTTATTTATTTGTTTCAGCTTTTGTTTTGTTTTTGCTGGCAAGCATGCTCACAAAGATGGCGGTATTTACTGCAGCAGCCCAGTCATTAGCTCTGTGGATACTGAGTGTTGCTACTGTATCCTGTTGATTTCTGAATTGTACCTACTGTTGTGTACTACTAACATCATTCATTCCAGCTGTGAGGGCCTGATTCTCTGTCCTCCTAATGGGTAGCAGTGGTAGCAGCTCCTAAGACAGTCCAGTTCTGCAATAGTCTCCTGGGACTCACTTATGAGATCCTTGTCCTAAGGACACTTCTCTAGCCCTTTCAGCACCTTTTAAAAAGTATCAATTCCTTATAAAGTATTGAATCATTACATATTTCAAGTAGCAGATCTAGTTCCTGTAACTGAACACTCACACAATGATTGGTAAAGATATAAAAGCTTCCCAAATATATATAATCTTAATAAAAATTTTAAATACTTGAACAAAACTCCAAATGTACATGCAATTGAAAAAGGAAAGAAAGAATTTAAAGTAAGTATTTTGGCTCTTGCTGAAACCGACTCAAGTAGAACTCAGAGATGAAAACAATGCATGGACTTTGATTAGGTCATTAACTTACAAACCAAGGAGGGCAAACTAGTTTCACCTTTCTTGCCTTCTCTATTGATAAAGGCCATCTTGAGTGCTGAATAAATGATTCTCAGGCTGTTCAAGCTCAGCAGTAAAGAGTGGGAGCGAATTATTGGCCCTGGCTGCAGACGCTGAAAGCACATGGGAAATGACATTCTTCAGCTAAGCTTGCAAGTTAGTAACTATGAGTGTGTGCATGTGTGGGGGTTCTCTTCGGTTAGTTTTTAAAAGTCTGGTACATAAATACTAGAAAAATCAGAAGTTTCTGACTGCTAACAGGCAGAAGCAAATGAAGTAAAAAATATTTTCTTTTCTATTAGGAAGTCTTTATTTTCAACATGGTATATTTAAAATTGCAAAAGAGAAAAATGTGAAATCAAATTTTAAAAACCTCATGTTTCCTTAAACTATGTAAAAAGTGAACCAGGTGTCAGGCTTCATATAGCAAATTTTATTTATGTAAAAGTTCAAAAAACATCAGAACTAGGAAGTGTCAAATGCCCCCCAGTATAGCATGAAGAAAAGGGGTAAAAATATTCCTGAACATAGACATAAATTCCTTTCAAAAAGGTAAACATTTCTGTACATTTTATATCTTGATATCATTGAATACTGTTGGCACAATTATTTCAACCTTTATCATTATGACCTACTAATTAGGATATGTAAGGACCTACATAGTCTAATACCACCACTCCCACAGCTTACTAAACTTGACTCATTTGATTATAGCAGCCTACACTGTTTTTTCAGGAAATAACTGTTACAATTATTCTAAAAAGTGATACAGTTGTCCTAACTGGTTTTCTAAATGAGATATCACAGTTTTAACAAATTTATGTGTAAAAATGTATTCAAAGAAAAAAATGATCTTTTTATTTTAAGGATTTGTGTAAACTATATTATAAAAGTTAGATTAACTATTTGGTACATTAAATACAAATGTCATTTGCATAAAAAGGACATGTTCAGTTTTATAGAACAGCTACTTAGGGCTGGGGGTTTAGCTCAGTGGTTCCGGCTCCTGCCTCAAAAGCGCAAGGTCCCGAGTTCGATCCCCGGCGCAAAAAAAAAGATATAGAACAGCTACTTAAATGGAATTCAGTTAATGAAAGTCAGGCATTCCTAATTAAAAGTAGTTTACTTTGGACTGGGGATTTAGCTCAGTGGTTCCAGTGCCTGCCTCGCAAATGCAGTGTCCCAAGTTTGATCCCCAGTACCAAAAAAAAAAAAAAAAGTAGTTTACTTTAATGCCTTCATGTTTCTTTTTGGTAGCAACTATGTTTTCCACACAGGAAAGAATAATATCGGGGCCATTCTTTATAATTTTAAGAGTGGCTAATACAATAAGACTATCCTTCATTCCTGGAATTGACACACCTCCTACCACATCTTGTTTTTCATAATCTTTCATTTTCATTTTGGGTATAGCACAATACTGATTTGGTTTAGCTTTTCAGGATAATATGTGGATCAGTGGCACCCTCTGCAGGACACATCCCAGATTCTCAGGTGCTCAGTGTCTGCAGGCAGGGCAGGGAAGTGTCCTGGCCTCTACTGGGCCCAAGCACTGCCAGACCCAGCCCCAGCTCCAGGACTACCTGACAAAGGCAGAGAGGCAAGGTCATCCAGCTCCAGCTCTGGACATCTGATCACCTGATGACTGTGATTTCCCCTCTCAAGCACACTCAGCTATTTCCCCTCCCATGCTAGGTCTGGTGGAGTTAAACTTGAATCTAGGTATAGGCCCTGTGTCTCAGCCCTTGGACCTACACACAGATGGCAGAATTATGCATGCTCATTTGCTACCAAAATCTTGCAATAGATTAGGTACCCTTCCATAACCACTATTTCATATTCAACAGTTTTTGGAATAAAACATTTATTACATAAAATGTTCCACTTGGATCATTTAAGTTGCAGAATTCAGTGGGATTTTTGAAAACATTGTCACCATTTTTTCCCAAAATTTTATCGTATTTTATTTTGTTTTTGTTTGTTCTCCTGACACTTTGGATTAAAACCAGGGACTCCTGCTTGCTGGCCTTGAACTTGTCTCAGCTTCCCAGGTAGCTGGGATTGCAGCAGTGATCCAACATATCTGATTATTTCCATAAAATTTTAATGACTCCAAACAGATAAACAATGCTGTCATGGAAACAAGCCTGTTAAAAGGGCAAAGACGTCACCTTCCCCACCGTGCTGCCCAAGCCATTTCTGGGCAAGAAACAGCTCATACTCTCCCTGAAGCCCATCTGCTTGGTTGGCAGCCTCAAAGCAGCAGGGGCAAAACACCTGGATCTCTCTGTCCTGCAGAATCACGTAGATTACCATTCATCAATTGAAGCCCAGCCTCCATGACCCTAGTCGCAGATCTTCCCCTTAATCTAGGATGCCTCTTAAGCTAGGGTGGCCTGTTCCCCTTAAGCTTAGCCTGCCTGTTTCTTCCGGTACCCTTCCTAGGTTGGGGAAGAGACTCCCTGTCAGGGCCCCACATCAGTGAGTCATTTTCACATCCCCTCCTTCAGGTCTCTCTCTGACCCTGACCTCTGGCAACTTCCTGTAGTCTGCATGGCCATTAGGTGTTCCACTCTCAGCACTCACTCAGGCTAGGAGTCAGCTTAGCTGATGACCCAAGTCCTTTGACTACTAAATCTTTTTCTCTGTTGGGACTTGTGAGACTCTTGTTTGAAAAGAGAGCTGACTTTCACTTCAAATGCTGAGACGTGAGAAAGATGGGGGGGGCGGTGAGGGGGAGAGAGGGAGAGAGAGAGAGGGAGAGAAAAATTGCTTTAAATATTTTTTCCTGAATTACTGCAGGAAGCATCCTACCCTGAATAAAGGCAACCAGGGAAAAAGAGGATGATGTTGTAGAGTGATGATAAAACTCAGTGGTAAATACTTGCAAAGGTCATTTCATTGTTGAACAGTTAAATTGGGGAAGGTAAAAGTAGCATGTTTACCTTAAATATTACTAATCTACAGTAATCACACCTTTGAACACAGAGGACCTGAAATACTCATTATTTATCTACTCTAGTGTCTCCCCTTGGGAACACTGGATGAACTCAATTTTTATCTACTTCTGACTCCCCTTCTTTCAGACATTTCTGTTTACAACTGAGACCCTCACCATTTCTTTTTAATCAAATGAAATATGGAGGTGTCTTTGTTTGTTTGTTTGTTTTCTGGAGGCGAGCCGGGTGGAGAAAGAGTTGTAGGCAATGTCAAGATGAATGGAAAGAGCAATGGAGAGTAAGTTCCCGGGAGGCCATGGGCTGTGGGCCTCACATATCAGAGCATGTGGGCCCCAATGGGAAGAGAAGGAACTTTGCAAAGCATGCAAAGCTTAAAACGTGTGACACAGACTATCACTTTCATCTGTCACATGCTTCTGTTCACACCTACATGAAGCTGCACACACTTGCTTTTCTGTGTGGCTATTTGGTCTCACACAATTTTTAAAGGCAATAGGCATTCCAGTTCTCCAAACCACTGACATACACAATCTACCATCTGGTGGACCCTGCAAGTAATATTCCTTCAATGCTCTTAGGAAATATTTGGACCTGGATTCACACAGAATTTTGGCTGAACAAAGTGCAGTAGTTTACAGTTTCACCTGTACTATGTTGTCCTTTTCTACAAACCCTGGGAATAGCCATAAATGCACTTATTTTGCAAATGAAGCAACAGGCTCATAGGGAGAAGTCGTTATAGTGTCGAGCCAAGATTGGGGTCCAGTTGTGTCTGATGCACTGTGCCCATTTTATTTAAAATTCTAAGTGCTTCTAGCTAGATATTTGAACTTATATAAGTTAAATATTCTGCCCAAGATTATTTCTTTATCAGTATATTAATACCTGACATACCAATCTATCTATTTTGATCCACAACTCAAAAAGTCCTGCATAGGTGAAAGCAACTTATAAACTCTCGCTAGATTATGCTGATCTGGAAGATTCTCAGGGTATACTTGACCAGAGAAACCCCTCCAGAAATAACAAATGAAATGTAGTAAGCAGAAATGCAATATGAATTTTATTCATAGATTCTTTTATGCAGCAAACATTAAGCTGGCATTTCCTTTATGCAGCAAGGCTGTTTGAGCCAGGGAGGACCAGTGAAGGAGTGAGTGCTCCTGCTGAGGAAGTCAGTTCATGTTTACATTAAAGATATTCTTTCTCAGAAAAGCAAAAGAGGATGTGAACACTTCAGGAAAAGTATGATGAGAG
The DNA here is from genome assembly GCF_053883595.1 of Heterocephalus glaber. NCBI lineage: Eukaryota > Metazoa > Chordata > Mammalia > Rodentia > Bathyergidae > Heterocephalus > Heterocephalus glaber. The sequence goes on from NW_028258454.1 coordinate 5,004,079, forward strand.
AATAGACACTTAGAAGAACGCTTGGGCCTGAATTGAAGATACAGTTTTGACATCTAAAATGTGCACCACCTCTCCTCTTTAATGGCAGAGAATCCTTAAACCCAGGGAGTAAGTGTGAAATTCCTTTACTAATAATCTACCTGAGACAATGCACTGTTAATACTAAACTTGACTTTGGCCTGTCATAAGGGGAAATTTTTCTTTTGTTAAAATTTATTGCTATTTAATGTGAAAGGCTAAAAATACTCTAATATTGAACTCTTAATATTTTTCAGGAATATGAATTATGGTCATAAGAAATCATGATTATGACTGTATAGGAGATATTAAAGATAAAGCAGCCCTTTTCATTTTATTGTAAAGAAATATCTGATGGTGATTTATACAGAAAAAGAGTGGTATTTAGCTTGTTCTTCAGGAAATCAAAGATGAACATCCACTGCTGATCTTCTTGCTGGGACAGTCCTGGGATGGTGCAGAGTGTCACATGAAAACAACCAGAAAGCACAACTGCAGGTGTGTCTTTTTGGTCTCCTCTCTCTTCTGTGGAGTCACCAGGATTCCAACACAGGAGCTTTACTCTGATGAGTTCATCTAATCCCAGAGGTCTCATCTCTAAACTCCACAGTCAGATTAAGTTTACATCACCTTAATGCCTCACGATATATCTAAATTTCCACACATGAAACTCGCATATAAACCACTTCAAAGGGTATTTTTGGTAATCAGTGTAAACTTTAATGAATCTACAAATGAATTTATGCAATTTGAGATTTTTCTTTCCTGTTGTATTAATCTACCAAGGTTACCTAAACAAAATACCATGAGTGAGTGGATTAAACAACAGAAGCACATCCCTCACAGTTCTGTGGCTGGCAGGCTTAGATCCAGAAGCCAATGGAACAGCTTCCATCGGGGACTCTTCTCATGGCCTGTTGGTGGCCAATGTCTCAGAGGATGTGCACATCACTTATTTGTATACCCAGAGAAAGAAGGGGAGAAAAGGGGGAGCAAGGGAGATAGAGCTCTTTGGTGTCTCTCTGCTTATAAGGACTTCATTCCTGGACACTTCAGTTCAAAAACTGGGGTACATGACTGCTCTGGCAAGACAAGAAGAGGCTCCAGAAAAATTCCAAAAGCTGTGCTGCAAAGCCCAGTTGCCCAGGAGGAATCTGCTCATCATGGTGGGGATCATCAAGGCAGCCTCCCTGGAGAGGAACTGCAGAGGACCCTGATGAGGCAGCTGCTGCGGTAATGGTCACCCCTCCTTGGCATATCTTCACTGGCCTGGGCTTCTCAACTGAGATGAAGTATTATGGGGTTGGGTCTGTGGTCACCCCCAGAAAAGGAAAAGGAGGAAGGAATCAAGAACCCTCAGGAGAGCCAGCTGCTGCAGATGACTGAAAATTGCCAAAGCATCACCTCAGGAGCCACTTGGGGCCTGGTTCTGGGACTTTTGCTCCATGAACATCAGCATATTTAGATCAGGATAAAAGTGTTTTCTGTGAAGGGGCCAAGAGTAAGGGTTGTTGATCAAATTTAGCTGTACTGTGATAGTGCAAAAGAAGCCTTAATGACGCATATGCAAAGAGGGGTCACTGCGGCTTCTTTTACAAACAGTTCTAATACGAGAGCACACAAAACAAACAGAATGATATTTTAGACCACTCTTTCCTGCTTGTGTTCTCTGGACCTCTTGTACTAGAATCAGGTAAGTGTTCAGTTTAGATCCATAGGTTGCAATCTGCTAATTTAGATCATCTCTGTGTCCTCTTTGCAAAGTTCTGTAGGTTTCAGTTTAAAAGTCTTGCACTTGTTTTGTTAAACCTATTCTCATTTATTTTTCTTTTTGATACTACTGTAAATGGAACGATTTCCTTAATTTTATTTTCCTTACCAGTGTGTAAAAATGGTTTGCAGTTGATTTTTGTGTAGTTATCTTCCTTCTGAAATGCTGCTAAACTCATTTTTTAGTTCTAGTAAAATTGTTTTGTAGGCTTTTTGCTATTTTCCACATGCAAGTTTGAAATTATCCAAATAAATATCAAAATCAAGTGCATCTTGATTTCTCTTTGATCTTAAAATCTCTCTAACTGGATCTTTCCTTACAATGCTGGACTGAAGAGAGTGCATCCTTGCCTGCTTCCTAATTTTGAGGAGAAAACTTTGTCTGTTATCAGCAAGTAGATGTTAGCTGTATTTCTAGTTGCCATCTATCATGTTGAAAGAGTTTACTTTTCTTCCAAATTTTGTAAGGGATTTTGTTGTAGTTGCTGTAGGGTTTCTTTGGTTATTTTTATTTTGTTTTACCATGAATGAATGAGGGATAGTGTCAACAGTTTTTTCTGACTGTGGATATAATCATGTGGGGTTTTTTCAGACTACTAATATGGTTTATTACATTAATTGATATTTTGGATGGTAGATCAACATTGCATTTGAGGCATGAATCACACTTAGTCATGGTGTACAGTCTCTTGTACATGTTGATGGATTTTGCTGGCTTATATTTTATTTAGTAGTTTTGCATCTGTATTCATGAGGGAAATTTTTCTGTAATTTTCATTTTTGTGATATGTTCGAATAACTTTGACATTGGCTAACATTAGTCTCTTTGAATACACCAATTTTCTTCCTTATATTCAATTAAAAAGTCTATTGGAAGGACATTGGGCCTATATAAATGAAGCAGAGTTGGAAGGCAAATAGTGAGAAAGAAGAAAATGGCTTTTCTGGAAAGATCAGGGTTTTCACTTAGATCATCGTCAGAGAAGTGGACAGAGCAGGACCTTTCACTGGGCTTGCCGTGCCTGCCTCTCTCAGCTGGCGTCTTCTCTGTTTAGCTTGTGCTCCAGTAACTCTTTGTCCACAGAGAAACCTGCCACCTCCTTGCTGGATTTCTGTCAGGCCATGTTGTCAGTGACCCTGGTGAAGAGGAGACACCAACTCTGCTGCTTAAAATGGCAAGTAGAGCCATGCAACATGCCTGGCCTGAAAGCGGTCAATGCCTGGTGTTATTTTCAGTGGATTCTGTGGACACACCATGGTTTGGTGTGAGGAATTCATTAGTTCCTAAGTGTCCTTTATGGGGGAAAGACAAAGAGACTTTGTGCCCCACGGGAGCAAGCGCACAGTTGTGTCTGGCTTGTGACTTGCCCCCCAGTGGCCTGAACGCGTCTTTGAACACTTTCTTCTCCTTCCTCCAGCACTGGCTGTTGACTTCTCATCCTGAGGGAAGAAACTGTTCCTCAGTGTAAAAATGGGCATCTGTGGGTTAACTGTGTAACTATGCTTGCTGAGAAAGATACACTGTAACTACAGTCACTACTGTAATGCAAACTCACTAGAGCAAGGCGATCTCAGATAGCCCTGCCAACCCTCCTGCTCCCCGCTTCTTTGCCCCTTTGCTTATGTATTTATGCTTAGATTGATGGCTGTTTCCCCAGTGATTACGGTTGATGTGTCTCCCTCCCATAGACACATGAAGGTATAAAAATGAGAGTAAACTTCTGTTTGACGCTTTCGAGGTGATTTGAATCCCTTGAAGCTGCCCACAATAAAGCTGATTTTTGCTCCTACTGTGTGGTTGGTGGTCTGTCTGGAGATCCCCAAGCATTCATGCTTCAGTCCCAAATTGCCCTCTGAATTTGAGGTCACAAGTCTGAGTCCCTGCCTGCGGCAGTCGCTGCAGAGGGTCCCCTGAGCTCTGGCACCTTGGGTAGGGACAGCGATCATGGGGGCCCCACTCCAGCCTTTCCAGAGGCGCTCTGCTTGCGAAGGTCACTGAGGAGATCTGGACAGTCCCTGGTGCAGCCTGTGGCAGGTGCTTCTGGCCCACACCCTTGGCCAAGCGGCCTGCTGGGGTTGAATGTGCCTAGGGCATAGTTAGTGCTTGACAAACTTTTTCTGTTCTCTGCCAGAGTTATCAAAAAGAACTATAGGAAAATCTCAGGTAAGGGAGGCTACTACACATGGCTAATGGGAAGATCAGGAACAGTTTGTGGATGGTTTGAGGATGACTCAGAGGATATTCCATTCACTGACTGGACAAATGCTGATGTCTACCCACTGCACCTCATCCTGATCCAGAATGAAAACATACGGCTGAAAGTAAACATGAGGGCTTACAATATAGTGAAGCAGACAAATACTCATCAGGTAATCATATAACCATTATGAATTTATATGGGAATCCTGGGTGTGGTGGCACATGCCTGTGATCCCAGCACTCTGGAGGCTGAGGCAGGAAGATCACCACAAGTTCAAGGACAGCCTAGGCTCCATGGTGAGTTTAAGGCCAGCCTGAACTATATAGTGAGACCCCATCTCAAAACCAATTTTTTTTTTACATGGGAAGAACCCTAATGGTCCAGTGGGGAAATAGTGAAATAAATTATGACGTGTTCTTTTGAGTTAATATACAGCAATTGAAACTGTTTCTAATAGTTGTAAAATGATTATAGTAACACTGGGTGTTTTCAAATGGGATATAAGATACACAGTATGTCCCGTTTTATAAAGTTCCTGTCTTACACAGAAAGGCTGGCCATGTGCCACACTATCAGTGCCTGTTACTGGTGGTGCTCAGGAGACAGCTCATCCTCGGGAAAGAGCCACACCCTCTCCAGGAGGCCAAGAGTTGCATGAGCACAGGATTCCCATGAGGTGCAGTGCAGGCTCTAAGAGATGAGGGACTAATTTTCATGGGGCAGGGCTGGGGTGAGGCTCCTCGGCCTCCTCTTGCTGGGACTCACAGAGCTGAGACATGGCCTGCAATGCTGTCCCTTCACTCTCGCTCTGCAGCGCTCACTTGTCTTCATCGGCTGTTGTTTTTTGCCCACTTTTTCTAAAGACAATAATATGTGTCTAGGGATGAAGTGGAAGTTTGATTTCCGAGTGTTCCTGGGCATCTGCTTAAACTCCTTTGTCATTCATCCAGGCCTGGTGTTCTCATGTGTTGCCCCTTCTTCTAGAATCGACTGACAATGGGTGTTTAATTTGAAGACTTTTTCCTTGGAAGCCAGTGACATGCTATTACTTTTATCAATTTACAAAAACTAATCGCATATTTCTGGATTTGTTTTTCTCAGCAGCTTGGGTCTTTGAATAACAAATTAAGTTAACTTATTACAGAAGTACTGAGGTCATGCACGTAAGTACAGGGCAGGAGATATATGGTACAGAAGGGGAAGGTGCTGACTTTTCCTCTGACCTGTACAGTTTTTCACTTCAGCAGTTTCCCTCTACGTTCAGTCACTTGTGTGCTTTAAAGACCTCAGGGGCTGGCTGCTCGGGGGAGCAGTTCTGTTGGGCTGCTGGTGATGATGCCAACAACCTGTCCTCTCTGCCTCCTGGGACTCACTCTGCTTCTTGCGTGAGGTCCCCATGAAGACAGGGCTGTTTTTGCATTGTTAGTTGAGGGGCACTGCTGCTTTCCTTGTGCTGCAGGTTACTCGACAAGAGATCTACCCTCTGAGGCCTCTAAGACTTCGTCGTGGGTGTGCTGCAATGTGAATACTGATGGGAAGCCGCTGTCATCAAGATCTTGCTGGCGTCTTCTGCCACCACTTGAGGACACAGCTAATGACGTAATTTGGGCTCATGTCTGCTGGCCTGAGGCAGGAGCGGGGAGGACAGTGTGGAGTGGAGGTCCCACGGCTGGCCTGGTCCCTCAGGGACACTGCTCCTGCCCACACAGGGCTGTAGTTTATACAGAAAGCAAGGCTGCTGCACATGCACGTCACCCACCTGAAGCCAGATGACAGCTCACTTCTGGGATTTATTTTTTCTCTTTATCAATGTACAGTCTGTCCCATCTGTGTTTCCTCTTACCTGCCAATCACCACTCTATTTCAGGGATAGTTTCAGGCACAGTTGAATTATTGTTAATAGCAGATGACTTTTGGGCCTCTTAACTTTCATGTTTTAACTACATGGTCCAGTATATAATGGAACTTCACTTCTTCTGGATCCTGAGGTTCAGCAGTTCAGCTGACCCTCTGGGCACTGTCCATGCCAGTGCAGTGAGGGAAGAGGACACTGGAAGAGCTGGGGGTTGGGGAGATGAGGAGCCACTGACGGCAGGGTCCCCTTGCCTGGAGGTCCAGAGAGGACAAGTCCCGCTGCCTGCACTGTGGTCCCCACCTGTGCACCACTTGTGTGGGGCTCCCCCAGCAGGAGCAAAGTGGGATGGGCAGCTTCAAAAGGCAGCTGCTAGTTTTGCAAGGACCTGGCATTTCCCTTCCGAGCAGTTAACAGAGGGCTCCACATGAAGGCCAGTGTGTGCAGGGACCAGGGAGTAGAGCCAAGGCCCGAGGGTCTGGTTGCCTGGCCCTCACTGTGCATGCACAAGCTGAGGGTGGGGTAAGCAGGAAAAGGGGCAGGGCAGAGAGCAGTGCCCAATGGGAAGGGATAGGAGAAGGGGAAGGGGGGAGGGTTAGGGGCGGAGTGTGGGGAGAGCAGAGGGCCTGGGGTCTGCTGGGCTCAGAGTCCCATTCAGCCCAGTGTTCCAGCTCTGGGTCTGTTTCACCCAGCCTTCATCACAGGCCAGGGGCGGTGTAGCGCAATCATGTGAGTTTTCTCTGTGGGAAGTATATATACAAGGTAACTAGTATCAGGAAACTCACATTCCTAGTGAAAAAGCCTAAAAATTGACCATATCCCCATTTCACAAGCATGCATTCTCCATCTTCACTTCAAAAATTCCTGAGAATTGAATTGAGTGTTTTCAATTTTAAACTCATTTATTAGTTTAAGTGCTTTGATTTTCCTTCAAGTATACCAGATTTTGAACATCTGGTAATTATCCCAGTGTTTCAGGGAAGAGATTCTAGCAAGAGCACAGCTAAAGGGCAGAGTAACTGTATCAGTCAGCTTCCTTTTGCTGAGACGAAGTACCCGAAGCCTCTGACTTAGTGGGGGTTTACTTGGGTCATGATTTAAGTGGGTTCAGCCCACGGCCATCTGACTCCAAGGCAGAGGAGGCGTGGCAGAAAGGCATGGTAAAAGCAGCTGCTCGCGCCATGGCTGCCATGAAACAGAGGAAGGATGGAGAGGCTGGAAACAAAAATGCATCCTTCCAGCCAGGTATGGTGGTGCCAACGTGTAATCCCAGCACAAAGGAGGCTGACACAGGGGGATCACCGTTGAGTTCAAAGCCAGTCTTAACTACCTAGCAAGACCTCTCCAAAAACAAAACAAACCAGGTCACAACCCCAGCCCCTGGACATCTGCAAACCAGGCCCTACCTCCTAACAGCACATTCAACAATAAACCCTGTGGATTAATCTACAGGAGTTCAGTGTACCCAGGGTCATTCTGGGGGAAGGAGCTCATGTTCCCCAGACTGGAGGTCATCTGTGGGCACTCAACTCTGTGTGTCCAGCCTCTCAGAGTGGAAAGTGACCTGTGTTCCTGCCCAGTGCAGCCAGCAGCCTGGGCCTGATATCCACAGCCTCCCTGGGCCCCTGGCCTGTATAAGGATGTGGGAGGGGGGCAAGTCTTCTGCAGATGGCCTCTGCCCTCACCACAGAGCACAAGGACAAAGCTGCAGCCCAGAGAACATCTTTTCTCTGCCCTGTGTGCAGCCTCCTGCTGTCTTCCAGCTGGACAGGGTGACACCACAGTCTCATCCCCATTCTTCCTGCTGGGGATAAAAGGGCCTCTCCTTGCCTTCTCTGCGATGGACTGGCCATCACAGTGGCCCCAGCATCTGCTGAACAATGTTCCAGACTGGACCTGACATGTAACTAAATGGAATCCATGGATCTGAAAGGATCCTTCTACTAGAACAGATAAAGAGCAAACCTCAGAGACACTAAGGAGGAGTAAGCGATAAAATGTGTTAATTTCCTGATTGTGAAGCTTGTATTGTAGTTGTCAGAGCCAGGTGTGGTGGTGCATACCTGTAATCCCTGCTACTGGAGAGGCTGAGGCAGGAGAATTGCATGTTAGAGCTCAGCCTGGGCAATTTACAAAGACCTAGTTTCCAAAAAATAAAAGGAAAGAGTTGGGGATGTACCTCAGTGCTCTCTGGGTTTAATTTCTGGGGGCAAAAAGACAAACAGAAAGGTGAAAAGCTGGCAAAATGTTTCTCTGTGCCGAAAGAATTATAGGTGGGATTTTTTAATTTTTGAGACAGAGTCTCACTATGTAGCCCAGGGTTACTTTGAGCTCATTGCAATCCTGCCTCAACCTCCCAAGTGCTCAGACTATAGGTGTACATCACCACATTGGGCCTATAAATCAGTTCTTAAAGTTAGAAAAATAATAAAATTATATGTTTGATGGCACTTGCAACATGTTACAGTGTTGACAGTGGTTATAGCATCATTATACCAAACTGATGTCATCCATACAGAATGACAAGAATTGGGAAAATGCAACTTTCAAAATATCACTAAAGTGATATTTCACTCCAACAATGCATTAATGAGAACTTGGTTGTTCAGGTGGATTTAAAATAGCTGGCGCAGGGCCAGGGATTTAGCTCAGTGGAACTGTGCCTGCCTCGCAAGTCCAATGTCCTGAGTTCAATCCCCTGTACTGGAGGGGAGGGGGGAGCAGGCATATAGGAAGTTTGAGTACATATAACTTAGTAACACTGGGTTTTACTTGCAAACATCACTTAAAAGTTACAGATGTGAAGAAACAGTTTAAAATAATATATAATTTTCATCATGTATCTATGATACAAATTTTTTTCTTTTAATAAAGTTTTCATGTCATGCAGCTTATGGGAAATAATTAAAATGTGTTATATACATATATATAGTACAATAAAAATTATCTTTTCAGATCATATATCTTCTTAAAATCTCCAGATATTCTTGTGTTGTTTCTGAGATTAGATCTTGGCTTAATTTATTAGCAGATCTTGTGGGAGAAACTTTTAAAGAATCCAGATTCAAATACAGCAGTAGCTAGAAAGAAAAAGAGTTACAATCTTTATCTCAAAGACTTCATATTAACTAAACATGAGTTATTAAAAAATTGAGAACTTGATCAGTGATAACGAAAATTCCCTATGTACAAGTATAATACAAAATTATTACTAAACACAATTTGCCTCCAGTTGCGCACTGAACTAATTATCATGCAGCTGACACGACCATGTGCTAAGGTCCTGGGAGACCAAGATTGGGATGCAGGGGCCAAACTGACTCTGTAACCTGGAAAAACAGGTTTCAAGTGGAATCCACACAGATGCTGTGATAGATAAAAAGTGGCACTGCTGGGACACACAGAGAGACCTGTATTTTGTGTCACTCGTGCAGGATTTGGGGTGGAAGTGATATGTAAGGTGGCACCTGAAGCATAAGGAGAAAGCACACCGGGAAGGGGGAAGGGGGACAGGAGATGCCTAGCAGGGAGGCAGAGCCCAGGGGCAGAGGAGGGTGGATGGCAGGAGACAAGAATCCAAGTGATCTGAGTACTTTTATTCCATGCTAAGGAATCTAAAATTTCCCTGAAGGCCAAAGGTAAACCAACGACAAAATCAATGACAGGAGCTTTAAAACAAAACTTGTCAAGCAACGGTTTATGAGCTGCAACTGCCTGACTCCTCCTCCTAGACGAGTTCAAACTGTAGCCATGAAACAGGGAAGCTGAGGAGGCCTCTGTTTTTCAAGCACAGTTTCATCCTGCAGCTGAGTCTCTGGGGAGACCCAGGAGGGAGGGTGCTGAGCCAGGGCAAAGAGACACACAGGCTTTCTGAGACTTTTAAAGTTATGAAGCATGACAAAATGAGGACTACGTATATCCTTTATTGGAAACGTTTATATTTTCACGCCTTTCATTTGGTGTTATAAAACACTGAATGGAGGTTCTATTACACAATGAAAGGAAAGAGATGCCATTTGCTTTTTATGATTTATTTCAAAAGTCAATTAATATAAATGTAATTCATAAATTTTGTGAACACACCTGCTCTTACTGCTCTAGTTATACTTTTGTCCAACTCTTGCCGCATCTGACATAAATCAAATGTTTAAGCTATCGTAATGTTTAAGGTATAGAAGAGACATTTTATGGGAATAGTGTCACTTCGAAAATGTGGCCTTTAAGACTTACAGAGACAAGATCTAACCTGAAGAATGCTTGAAAGTTGCATAAGTAAAATTCTTAGTTTTAAGTTTAGATAATAGACAATACATATATGCAGTGCCGTTAGGGTAAAACCTAATGCCATTTGGTCTATTAAAGGAAAAAAGTGAGAGAGAAAAAGTTATTGTAATCCAGTGAGGACAGTGTATCTAAAAGTGTATCTTACTACAATTGACTTATGTGTTTTACATATTTCTTCGGCCTAGGTTAGTCGGTTTTTTACTCTGTATGTCTGGTAATTAACTTTCTAAATTATCAATAAATGAATCTGATGCTGGCAAAAATAAAAGAGGGTGGGGGAAAGGGGAAAAAAAGAATTGAAATGTGTTATGTACATGTACTGATTGCCTACAATTAATGTAATCATTATGTATGGCAAAAAATATGCTAATAAATGTCAAAAAAGAAAAAATCAGTCTGTTAAATATAGAGATGATGTTTTATTAAAACAAAATATAAAGCTCTTATTTTATGCTGAATGCATTGCTTTATATTTCTTTATTTTCCCCTATAGTACCGGGGATTGAACTTAGAACCTTGGGATGGCCAGGCAGGCATGGCGACACTGAGCTACATCACCACTCTATTTTATAGTTCTTAGCAAAACTCTGCCCATTATAAAACTTTAATCCTTTTTTCCACATTAATAGATTTTTACTGAAAGTTAACTCTACTTTCCCCTACTTTTAAAATAATTAAAAATTAAACATACATTCTGTTATTAATTTCTAGCACAGAATCTGAAGTATAGAAATGGAGAAAGTGGTATTGTTATAATGGCATGCAAAAAATCTATTCGCAGAAGATTTAAAATACAAAGGGGCCAGAGATTCAGCTCAGTGGCCCTGCCGCCTGCCTTGCAAGCACAAGGACCTGTGTTCGATCCCCGGTACCAAAAAAAATTTTTTTTTAATTAAATAAAATATAAAAGAATAAAGAATAAAGCTGGCATTTAAAAAAATAAAATACATACAAATATTTCAGAGAAATCTGCTTAAAAAGGATAAACATTGGTTAGAGCCAGTTTGCAAACTCTCTTTGCTTCGTCACTTTCTAGAAATGGAAACAGGGAAAACAATATGCAGCTCTTACTATAACTTTGCTATCTTTTCAGAAGTTAGAAGTCAATTCTTCAGAAACATGTGACTCATTAATCTTTTCCATTTATGAAATGTGGGGAATGTGCCCATCTATTTTACACTTTCCCCAGCTAACATGTTCTTACTGAAAACTTTTGTATAAAAGCTTTTTTCTTACTAATGCTCCAAGGAGGGTGGAACCTAGCACACACAGCATCATAACGCTTTGTAGTGGCAATGATAATGTGATATCCAATGCCTTTATGAATTTTAGGTGTGAAGACAAGTTTCTTTGACAGGTTTCCCAATATTTCAAAAGACTCTCTTCTGTCACATTTCTGCAGCAACAGCATTACAGACAAGTGTTACAAAAGTACCAAATGAATACCAGAAGAAAGTGGAAGCATTTATTAAAAGAATCCTCTACCACCACTAATTTAAACTATGTAAAATGTCAATCATACTTTTACAAGACTTGAAAAACTAACCATGTAATTATATTTTCCTACTTACTTACTTTCTATAGATAATAGATTTTATGTCTTTATATCCCATCCACAAGAACTCATAATACATGAATTTGGCTTTGATAAAAATGAAATCTTTTCCTGAAAAGATTGTTCAATTTTGTGAAGAACGTTTTGGCCTTTTTCCTTACTTCTTTATCTTACTTTCTGCATTGCTGAGACAAAATACCTGACCCCAAAAGTTAAAGGAGGAACAGTTTGTAGCTCATTTTGTAGAGGTTTCAACCCAGAGTCAGCTGGGCCCAACGCACAGTGGCATCACAGAGGAGAAACAGTTCATGGCATGGTAGGCAGAAGGCTGTGAGCCTGCCTTCATCTTTCCCTTTATATCCCATCCAGGCTACAAACCCATTTGGATGGTGTCACCCAGGCCCAGAGTGGGTCTTTCCATTATACACATCCAGAAAAATGCTAAACTAATCAGTGGACTAATTCAGTTATCACCTACTCTTAATCCATATTCACACACCCCAGATACAGCTAACTCTGAAAAGCTCCACCTATGAGCACATAAGGCTTTGGGGGAACATCAAGACATAAGTCATAACACTTCTCTGTGTGTGTGAGTGTTGGAGTTTGAATGCAGGACCTCACACATGCTGAACATGGACTCTACCATTGGACAACATCCCCAGCCCTGTAATGAAGACATTTTAACTCTCTAGATAGGAAATACTTGTGGTATAGCAAATTTAAACCACAATCATTGTTTTTTCTCCTCTTAAAGACTATCTGGCAGAAACTGTCTCTGTTCCAGCCATGAGTGGCCTCCACCTCCATTAACTGTCTGCCACATTTCACTGACCCTTGAGTACTTTATAACATAAATGATAGCTGAGGGCAACTGATTTTCAGGAAGAGAGAAGAAAGCTTAGAGGGAAAAAGGACAGACTCAGGACATCCTGAGGGAGGGCTGCTCTGGAAAGTGACCCCCCCCCCAAAGCGCACTCAAGGTCTTGAGAACAGAAGGCTCCAGCTCTGTCCTTGTTGGTGGGAGGTTGGAGTGGTTTGGCTCACAAGTGAAAACTGACAATTTGCTGAATTTAGAAAAGTCCTTTTAATTCTCACTTTCCCATTAAATTACAGTTTCCTTACATTTCCCTTACTATAAATTCAGAATTGTTGTTCCCAGTAGAATGGCTTACTACAGTGCCCAGCACACATTATGAAAACTGTCTTGGTGACACTAATCACCATCTTTTTTTTTTTTTTCACTAATCACTATCATATTCCGCTAGATGGGGTGTCACCAAAGACTTCTGACCTGTGTCAAGGAACAGGTTAGTGGAAACTGAATGTTGCCAGGAGAAATAAAAAAGCCTGAAAAATTGCTAATGTTTATGTTTACTATTAAATCAAAAGGTATATTCACTCCTTGTGAATATATATATTTAAGGAAACATGCTCCTTTCTCTGTAGTGTGATGTTTGTTTCTTGATGGGGATTGCGCTTCTAGGGCTGGAGAAAGCGAGTCCAGCCTTCATGAGGGAAGCAAGTCTGCAGCGTCTTTTATACTTGCCATTTCCAAAAACATAAGGTGACAAAATTGTGCACAGCAGAACAGTGCACCGTGGCGTTCAGCTTATTAGAATTCTCTCACAGCTGCTGGTTTTCAAACTATGTCGGCAGAATCTAAGGTTCCCCTGAGGACACTGCAGGCTGAATGGAGAACAAGTCCCCCTTTAGAGCCTGCACTCCTTCTTCAGCCAGACAGTTCTACTTCTGCTTCGTACAACAGTTTCATGCAAACATTTTTTTCTTTAAAAAAGTTCTATTTGAAAATATTTTTTTAGAAAGTAGTGAAAGTCAAAGTCCCTAATCTGACACATGAGCCATCACAGGATCAGAGAGGTCATAACTTGGCTGTAGTCACAGGGCCAGCGGGTCAGGCAGGAATGGGCTTGCAGTCATCTCGCGGGGCCTGAGTTTTGAATAGTTGCTTCTCTCATATTCAGGAAAGATTATACATTTTTAAATCACCTTAGAGAAAATATGTAAAACTGTCGTGGAGCTCAATGATGTTCAACATGAGACGTTAAGAGTAGCTCTCTAACAAACTTGAGTTCTAAAGTTATGAATATAGATAAAGCATGCAAATTAATATGAATTGTTAGTAGCCACTAAATCACAGAACAGGGAACTTGAAGGAGAAAATCATAAGACGTGGTTTACTCAAATCATTCAACAAGTGAATAATCCATGTTTTGGATTATTTATAGCAAAATTCAAAAAACAAAACAGATTTCTCTTTACCATCTAGCATCATCTAGCCACCTCTCACCATGACTTGAGATATACAAAGACATGGTTTAATTTCAATCTTAGTCCCGGCAGAAGCAACAGGAGAAGCACCATATGGACTTAGACTCTCTCTGCCTCCCTCCTGCAGGGACGTCCTGGCTGCATGAAATCAGGTCTGCTGTCTCTGCGGTGAGCAGCTGCTGCTGGGACAGATGCCAGGTGCTTGTTTCATCCACTGACAAGTGTGTGCTGAAGTGTGTGATCCTCAGTGAGGCACTCACATGCCCACATCTGCCCGTGAGCTATGTGCTAGCAACAAAGCCTATGATGGATCTGGATCTATCTGACCTATGTTCTGAGTACAGATGGAGGGAGGTCATTTTCTGCTACCTCACTGCAGTCACAACAAGAAAGATGATGATATAACCCTTATATACATGTTTTCTTCCTCCTTGACTTGAAATATGCTGAATCTAGGCACTGTACTACATACGTCTACATACATCAACAAATTCATGCAGTTGGCACAATTCTGAACAGGAGAAGTTAAAAATACGTATAAGGAAGTCACAGGAATTCCCCAGGTCTTCTGACTCTCCTTTCAATGCTCATCCATCAGACCAATTATTTCTATGCTGAAATATTTAAGTACCACATCTAGGTCAGTTACATTTTTTGAATAAGGTTAACGAGTATCTCTTGAAAAATGAGAGCTACAGGGACTTTTTTAAAAAATTGTAAATTTGTTTCCTTTCTTTATAGTAACTCATATTAGTGTGATCTTTACTTAACATGTGTAAGTCAACTAACTAAACACAGTATTTCATCAGATTAACCTCTCCCCCTGGCATCAAACCCAGGGCCTCATGCATGCTAGCCCAGTGCTCTACCACTGAGCTACTTCCCCTGCCCAGTATTTCACCAAATTATCAACAAGAATTAAGACAGAAATCTGAGATACGAAGGAAAGATGATACTATCACTAACCTTGGTCAGTAGCTCTCCATGCTGTTGTTTGAAGGCTGTGGGTTTAATGGAGGAACCAGGAAGTTTCTTCCCTGGGAAGAAAACTTCTCTGGACCACTAAACTATGATGAAGATTTCTAACACAAGGAGATTCTAGGACAGGTCTTGTACTAACAGTGCTCAGTAATGATCTATTTTGTTGTTGCTCCACCAGAAGTCTGATATTGGCCTCTTCTAGCTGCTCATTAGCCCTGTGAAGACTGCAAAAGACAAATACTGAATATCAAGCAAGTGTGCTCATTGAGACAGATGGGTGAGCGTACAGAACATTCTTGAAACCTTAGGTACCAACAGTTACATGCTTTGCAGCACAAAAAGCTACATTGCTTGAACAGAAGTTTTGATATATTGGGCAGGAACATAGTGCAGTACAAACATTTACATTGCTTGAACAGAACATCCTGTGGCAAAAACATGGGGTCGGGGGGCAGGGGCTTGGCAACAGACAAAGCCCTGCCCTGTTGTGCCTTACTTCTTTACCACCTTAACAGTGAAAATGTATCATAGCGCACCTATCACAGGACAATTAAAAGTGTTCTAAAGAAGTACATATATTTGTAGTGGGATTCCTAACTAACAAGCCATTCTAACAAAGTGAGAAAGAAATGGCTGTCAGTGGTGGCTGGCTTCACAGGAAACACTGCTACTTCCTATAAGAGCTCTTCTTATGAGATTCCTGAGGAAGCCACTAGAAACACTTGTATTTAAAGGATCACTATGAGAGATAATGGATAGGTTAATTAGCTTGACTGCAGTAGCCATTTCTCTTTGTATATATATCTCTATAATCCCAGCACTCTGGGAAGCTGAGGCAGGAGGATAACAAGTTGGAGGCAAGCCTGGGCAGCTAACTTAGTGACTGAGACTGAGATCCTGTCTCAAAATTAAAAAATAGAAAAAAAAGGTACATATGTGTGTGTATGTATGTGTGTGTCTACAACAAACAGACATAGGAAAACATTATGTTGTACTTCTTACATATACAATGAAAAAATAAAACTAAAAAAAAAAGAAGTGTTTATATTTAGTTAACCAGTTTAGGGGTTTTAAAAACCATTTCTTAAAGATATTTTCAAGTGGTGGCTTTCCCACCTGCATATTTGCCCCATTACCTGGCAATGAGAAACTACTTCAGCGCAACCACCTCCAGGGGAGGAGACCGTGGGCTCAGTGATCACAAAGAACCAGGGCACTCCTATGGAGGCATGGCAGGTGAGCCCGCCTCTTCTGTCTTCCGCCCGCCTCTCACACTAATTCACACCAATGAGCTATACTTCTGCTCGTCCCTGTGTGAATCTTTCCCTATATCACAAATATGACTTTATGTAGAGTAGAAGAAAATGCAGCATAGTTTGTCTCCAGGCCGCCTCTAGTGATAGCACCAAAGACCAAAGTCAAGGGAAGTTATTTTATCAAGTGGCAGAATGCACCCAGACGAGCAGTATTAGTAGTACTTGACCTTCTCGGTTTAGGTTGTAATCTTCCAAAACCAAAGTTAGTAATAATTCTACTTAAATGAATGCCAGGATGTAATGTCATAACAACATAACTCTCTTAAGCATAAAGCTTCAAAAATAGCTGAATGACTAGGTCAGATTACCTACAGAAGAATGCTGTAACCAAACGTGATGGTACATACTTGTAATCCCAGCACTCTAAAGGCTGAGGCAGGAGGATCGCCATGGGTTGGAGGCCAAGTTGGGCTACATAATGAGTTCAAGGTCAGCCTGGACTACAAAATGAAACCTTGTCTCAAAAACCCCAAAACCAGTAAAAGGTGGAAGAAATACAAACTTCCTTTGTCTAACATTTTGAAGATAAGTTCATTTACTAACTTTATTTTCCAAAGTTATATTGTCCACTTGGCATTCGTATCCTAATTTCTTTTTAAAAATTTGTTTTTGTTTGTTTATTTTTGGTACCGGGGATTGAACTCAGGACATTGCACTTGCACGGCAGGCACCGGAACCATTGAGCTAAATCCCCGGCCCAATTTCTTTTTTAAAAAATTCTTTTATTGGTACATTTTAGGTATACAATACATTTACATTTATCATTGGGTGCTTGTACCTGTACATGATGTATCTTAGTTCTTATTTTTTCCCCCAGTACCTGTGCATCCTTCACCCCCTCCACCCTTCCTTATTTACATACTTTGTTTCCATTTTTTTCTTTCTCATAATTTTTCCTTTCCCTTCTTCCCTTTCCCCTTCCCCTCCTACCACCCCCACCCCTTTGTCATATCCTAATGTCATGGACCTGTCTCTAAACATTATGCTTTAAGGGACAAATTAACGAGCTTAAACTTTCTGTGATTCTGTTTTGACTTACTTGTTTAGTTCACTGGACAATGACTTTCTTCTAGCCAATTCTTTTAGATATTTTTGCCTATACTTTTCCAATAGTATTTTATTGGACTCTTCTTGAGTCTTCATTTGAAAGAGCACTGATTCCAGGTCTGCAATTCTGAGTTCCATCTGACTTCTCAATGAACCATTACTAGTCTCTGTTAATTGCTGTACATATTCTTGACATGCTGCTTGTCTCTAAAGCAAATTAAAGGATATATTTTAAAAGTAATTATACCCCAATTACAAAAGGTGATCAAACTATGCAGTGAATGTTTCAATTCAAAAATTTTATTACAGTATAAAACAGTGCTATTAATCCCCTTCAAAATCCTTCCCCTCTCTTTTGACACACTTAAATCCATCATCCTTGCCCCTTTCTGAAGCAGTTCTGGAAGTCCTCTTTCATGAGTGTCTTTATAAGGTGCGATTAAAAACCCAGTAAATACTGCTGCTGAGTGCTGTCCAATGAAATGGCAGGCTTGCAACAACATTATGATGTGTCCTCATCTACCTTAGCCACCAGATCTGGCACCATGTGACTTCAGGCTCTTTCCCAAAGTCAAAATGACCATGAAAAGTAAACATTTTGAATCTGTTCAGGACATCAAGACAGCCATGACAGCACAACTAAGGGTGGTCATGATAGAAGACTCCAGAAGTGCTTCAGAAAGTGGCAAGAATGATGACACAAGTATGCCCAAAATCAGGGAGAGTATTCTGAGGGGGACTCATGGCAATGTGTCTTTTTTATTGTGATAAAATTTTGGGGTTGTTTTTTTTTTTTTGCCACCGGGGATCAAACTCCAGACCTTCTGCTTTCGAAGCACACAGCAGAACCACTGAGCTAAATCCCCAGCCCCAAATTTTTAAAAATATTTAAAACATCCACTGTATGTTTTGATCATAACTCAGTTATTTTGTATTTATTTCCTTTAGTTTTGAGGCAATGATTCAGAAAGAAATTTGATATATGTGAAAAAGATGCTGGATTTACCATCACTATTAACTGCATTAAATCTGAATTATAAAAATTGTGAATCTTTTTTTCTTCGTGGTGCAAGGGATCCGACCCAGTGCAAGGAAAGCACTCTACCGCTGAGCTCCTTCCTTAGCCTAGAATCATTTTTAATATTCATGTAATCTGATCAAAGAATAGAAACAATTCAAAAACTTAAAAACTGAACAAGGTGACAATTTAAGAGTACTGTATAACTGTCAAACCACGTTTTTCTCTGCTTTTAACAGTTTTATGTCCATTAGTCTTCAAAAATCAAATGATTCTTTAATAAATACCATTATTCTGAGAGATCAAGTTAGTTATAATGAAATGGAAATATTTAATGGAAGACACAAGATGTCATCTTCCTTCTAAAAAATTCACAAGACAAAAGTTATAAGGGAAGGGGAAGAAATACATACAATGTAAACATTCAAAATATAATTTTCATGAAATTATTTCAGCACATTAAAGATAAATAAATTAACCTGTAAAAACAGATTGACTTGTGATAATTTTTCGACTAATTCCCGCCTGGCTCTTTCTTCAATCTCCTGCTTATACTGTTCTAGTTGGCCATGTTCTAGCACATTCTTCTCTATGTGACGTCTCAGGTTAACTACTTCTTCTTCCAGCTTCTTTTCATTCTTCTCTAGTGTCTCACACTTCTTTTGTATATTTTTCACAGATAATAACTCGTGCTGGAGAAAGTCACTATTTCTATCCAGATGTAGACATCTGGATGATGCAGTTTCCAGTTTTGCTGCAAGATCATCAACCTGCATGAATAAAAGAACACGGATTGGTAATGAAGGAAGTAAGCTGGAAATAGAATCAAAATTTCTGACAGAGGGCCGGGGAAATAGCTCACTGGCACCCCGCCTGCCTTGCAAGCACAAGGTCTTGAGTTTCATCCCCGGTACTGGAGAAAAAAAAGAAAAGAAACTGACATAAATTCACTTTTCACAAAACATAATCTGTACTATATTCTTAGAAAATATTCCCTTGAGGCCAGGGATTTAGCTCAGGGGTTCCACTGCCTGCCTCGCAAGCGCAAGCTCCCGAGTTTGATCCCCAGTACCAAAAAAAATAAAAAATAAAAAGGAAATATTCTCTTGAATTACTCAAAAAATCAACAGTTAAAACCAGCAGGAGGCATGAAAATATACCTTTTTTTTTCCCCTCCAATGTTTTTAAGTTTAAATAGTGATTTGTTATGTTTTTCTGTTCTTCCCCCCCCCCATTAACTTTATTGGTACATTTTAGGTATAAAATACAGTTACAGTCATCACTGGGATATTGTACCATTACATAAGTCTCTTGGTTCTCATTTTTTTTCCCCTTCCCTTGCCCTCCCTTCAACCCCTCCACCCTTCCCTATTTGCAAAGACCTTGTTTCCATTTTTTTCCTCTTCTCATATTTTTTCCTTTCCCTTTTTTCCCTTCCCCTACCCCTCCCAATTACCCTGCTCTTTTAGACCTTTTCTTCCTGTTACACAATATCAGTTATACATTTTTAAAATTACAATATTAACATGTAGGAGACATTACCACAGATTTTACAGAATTTGAAAGGATATAGAAAGCATATTACAAAAATCGTTTTGGAAATAAATTTGACAACGTCTAAGAAGTAACTTAGAAGACAAATTAATGAAACTAACTCAGGAGGAAATATAAAATTTGAATAGCACCTATTAAAGAAAGTATATTCCTAGCTTGAAAACCTACCTATATGACAACAGCAGGCTCATAAACATTTTAACTGATAAATTATATCAAACATTTAAAGCAGGAAAAAGAAGGAACACTTCTCCCCTCATTTTAGGAACTCAACATTGTGCTAATCCTAAAACTGGATAAAGATAATAGAAGAAAAAAGTATGAACACAGATAGAAATTTGTTTAACAAAACAAACTCTTAGAAGTCAGATCTGGCAGGATGTAGAAAGTGGTTTTATTATAGGGATGGCAGTGTTGGTTCAGCATTGGAAAATCCACCCCCAAAAGTCATCGTTTTAACAGAGGAAAGGAGAAAGCCATATGATCCTGTCACTAGTTGGAGAAAGAGTATTGGACTAAATTCTACAGCTGGTCATGGTAAAAGCTATCAGGAGACTAGGAGTAGAACAGAACCTTCTCAACAGATCAAAGACATGTACTCCATACTTCCAACAAAAACTCCTTCTATGAATGGAGATGATACAATGCTTTCTCCCTCAAGTGGGGAACAAGGGCATATATGCCTACTCTTCATCTGTCCATTAGACTTTGAAACATAGGTCTAAACCAAAATAGTCTGGCAATAAAATGACACAACTAGGATAGGATTGGCACGGCAGAAGCAAAATCTTTATATGTAGATGACATGATCATCTACAGAGAAAATACTAAGAAATCTCTAGGAGCCCCTAGGACTTGTACTTGAATTTAGCAGGATTAGAAAACACAAGGTATATATAAAAATTCAGGTCTGTGTATACTTGCTATAAATGAAGAACTGGATATTGAAATTTTAAAGTTATGTAGGAGTACAAAGGACCTAGAAAAGTTAAAAACAAAAACAAAAAACAGTGTTGGAAGGCATTTAGCACCCAATTTTAAGACTTCTTCTAAAGCTACAGTAATCAAGGCAGTGTTGGTGTAAGGAAAGACATACAGATCACTGGAATAAAACAGAGAATCTAGAAATAGAACCACACATATATGGTCCACTGAGTTTTGAAAGATTATTTAACATTAGCATTTTATAGAATATAAACTCGATTCAAGAGCCCAGGAAGAGATAGTGTCTTCAGCAAATGGCACTAGAACACCTGGTATCCATATATAAAAAGTTAACCTCAACCCTTTTTTTCCCATACATGGAAAATAACTTGAAGGGATCTATGAACCTAAATAAGAAAGTCTAAAAGTAAAAAACTTTAAGAAGAAATTATAAGGGAAAATATTTATGAATTCAGGGTAGGCAAGAACTACCTAGGATCATGATGTATAAAAGAAAAAAAAAAGATAAATGAGATTCCACCAAAATTTAGAACTTTAAATGACATCATTAAAATGAAAAGTAGTCCTTAAACAGACCATATTTACAATGCATATAACCTATGAGCAGAATATGTAAAGAATTCTCAGAGCTCATTAATAGACAACCCAATTAAAATGTAGACATAAGAGGATGATAAATAGCCAGTATAGCACAAGGAATGGTGTGCAATTCTAGAATCAGAAAAATACTCATCAGTACAATAATAAGATTGAATTATACAGTCTTTAGGGACATGAAGTCAAAAGCTTTAAAAGCCTTGTCATGACTTTTTCTTTTTGTTGGATTCTCCCCCTTTGCATTTAATTTGTCACACCCAGTCAGTGGATTCATTCTGCTGGGCTTCCTGGGGTTGTGATCCTCATTGTCTTTTCCTAGGGTATTGTCTAAAGTTTTTTGGAGTGCCGGTTTGGTATTCATGATGTTCCTGAGGTGCTATTTATCATCAAAGTATCTTATTTCTCTATCAATTTTGAAAGATAGTTTTGCAGGGTACATCAATCTGGGTTGGAGGCTCTTTTCCTTTAGGGCTTGAAATACATCACTCCAAGCTCTTCTGGCCTTGAGGGTTTGCATTGAGAAGTCTGCTGTGATTCTGATGGGCTTTCCTTTGTGTGTGATTTGTTTCTTTTCTCTCACTGCTTGTAGAATTTTATTCTTCTGTTGGATTTCTGGAATCCTAACTATTATATGCCTATGTGTAGATTTTTTTTGATCAAGACTAGCTGGAGTCGTATATGCCTCACTTATCTGTATGTCAAGTTCTTTTCCCCTCCTTGGGAAGTTTTCTGCCATCACTTCTGTGAAGAGTTTTTTTATGTCATCTGCACTCTCTCCTCTTTCTTCATTGACTCCAATCAGCCTTATGTTATTCTTCTTTGCATCATCTAGCAGCTGCTGGATTGATTTCTCATCTTCCCTTACAATTTTAAAGCCATTTTTCTTGTCCTCCTCACTAATTGCAATCTTATCTTCTATATGTGAAATTCTATCCTCACATTGGCTCATTCTGCTGCACAGACTTTCGATGGAGTTTTTAATCTCTTGGAAATTTGTTTGTATCTGTTTTATGGATTCCATTTGTTTCCTATGTTGGGATTCCATCATGTTCCTCAGATCCTATATTGTTTTCTCTGTGTCCTCTCTAGATGTATTAATCATGTCTTGGACCATGAGCAAAATCTTTGCTGTTATCTGAGTAATTATTTCTGATTTCATTTTTCCCAGATCCCCTTTTGTTGCCAGTTCAGAGAGTCCAGGTGGTTGAGTATCAGAGTGTTCCATCTCTTTTCCCTTTGGGGTTGCTGTAGGTGATCTGGAAGTCTGTTTTGGAGGATTATGTGTCTTCTCATTCCCCCGGGAGTGGGGTGCTTCTGGCGGCCACACGGCTCACCTTCTCTGCCCTAGGAGCTTGGGATGGCAGTGGGGGAGCTTCCTTCCGAATACTGGGACCGGCTGAGCTTCTCTCCCCTAGGAGGTTGGGGTGGCGGCAGGGGAGCTTCCTTCCAGGTGCTGGGACTGGCTGAGCTTCACTGCCCTAGGAGCCTGGGATGGAGGCGGAGAGCTTCCTTCCAGGTGCTGGGACTGGCTGAGCTTCACTGCCCTAGGAGCCTGGGATGGAGGCGGGGAGCTTCCTTCCAGGTGCTGGGACTGGCTGAGCTTCACTGCCCTAGGAGCCTGGGATGGAGGCGGGGGAGCTTCCTTCCGGGTGCTGGGAATGGCTGAGCTTCACTCCACAAATATATTCTCTACACTCATTATTCTTTGTCACAAAACGTGCACTTGATCTTGGACTCTTTATTTTCCTAGGATTGTTTCATTTCTGTCCTTCTTAAAATGACTCTGAGCTATCTCTTAGTAGTACAACCAATCAATGCTAACAGAGTAAGATGCTGAAAATATGACTTTAATTAATGACTATGGTATGTATGGATTTTAGTTATAAGCCTTTTCCTGAATTGCAAAGGTTTTATGTCAATTGGAATTACATTCTAGAATGTCCCTGGATTGGACATAAGTGGAAGCAGAAAGGACCTAGAAAAGGAAGCAAACTCAAAGGGCTCCAAAGCGACTGTTATTGGAAGAGGGGTGGCCCTCAAAGAGGCTGAGAGGAAGGACTTTGAGGCCAGTGAAGGAAATGATACTGATACCTGAAGAAAGAGGACTCTGGCTACATAGCAAGCAGCTGAAAAACTGCTGAAAGATGAGCTAAAGTGAGACTTGCTGAAAACCAGGATTTACTGGGTTCAAATATCTGCTTCTCATTTGTAGCCTCTGGACATGTCAAAGAATGCTAAAATTTTTGCAAAGTAACATTAATATATAACACTGCCAAATAATGCTAAAACAAATGGCTTTTGGGATCAGATCAAATCCAGGGTGCTGCTGGGAATACATGGTCTGAAGACGAAGCCAAGGCTAAAAAAGAAGGAAGGAAGGAAGGAAGAAGGGAAGAAAGGAAAGAAAGGGAAGAAAGGGAAGAAAGGAAGGAAGGAAGGAAGGAAGACAGAGAAAGAAAGAAAGAAAGAAAGAAAGGAAGGAAGGAAGGAAGGAAGGAAGGAAGGAAGGAAGGAGATGAAGCCAAGGCTATGACTACAAAAGCTTTTGGTAAGATTTCAGAAAGACTTAAGGCTGTGCCCTCAAATGCAAAAATCTTAATGGAATCACCTTAGTACAGTTTCACAGGAAGCCTAAAATAGACAACTTAAGTCAAAAAGATTTGGAAAAGTAACTTCTCACAGGGCATGAATCCAATAAAATTCACAGAAAATATAAAATTGTCAAGAAAATGTAGTAGCAGAAGCACTGCTCACCAGCTTGAACTAAGACAAAACAGCAAACATGAAAGAGGTCTTTGGATGTTGAAGTTCTACATTTAGGAAGCAGGCTGAGAAAACCAGTCTGACTAGATTTGAGAACAGTTTTCCAGATATGATAACAGAAGAAAAAAATTGATTAACTAGACTTTGTCAAAAGTAAGTATGCGGGGCTGGGGATTTAGCCCAGTGGTTCCACCACCTGCCTCGCAAGTGCAAGGACCCGAGTTCGATCCCTGGTGCCAAAAAAAAAAAAAAAAATGCTTGAAAACACACCACACCAAGAAAGTGAAAAGGTAGGCTACTGAGTGGCAAAAAATGTGTGAAAATCATGTATCTGGTAAGGGATTTATGCCTAGGATATATAAAGGACTCATAATTTTAAAATAAAAAAGACAACTCAATTTAAAAATGGAGAAAGAATTTAAATAGACATTTCTCCAATGAAGATGTGTGAACGGCCAGTCAACCTGTGAAAACACATGTGCTCCACACCATCCCCTTAGTCACCAGGAAAATGCAAGTGAAAACCACAATGAGACATCACTTCACTAGAATGGAATCTTTTTTCCATCAAAAAGAAGGACTGTGTGTGGCAAGGATGCAGAGAAACAGCAACTCTCATACAATGCTCGTATGCTCTCATACAAGTCTGGAAAACAGACTGGTACTGCTAGTTTCTCAAAAGGTTAACCACAGAGTTATCACATGATTCAGCAATTCCACTCATAAGCCAAGAGAAATGAAAACAGGCAAACACAAAAACTTGTACATGTATATCCACAGCAGCATTAATAACTGTCAAAATGGAAACTATTCCAAAAGTCCATCAAGTGATGAATTAAAAATCCATTAAGAGGATATTACTTAGAAGAGGAAATTAAGTACTGATACCTGCTAAAACACAGATAAATCTTGAAAGCATGCTAAATGAAAGAGGACAGTAAAAAAAGATGCCAGAGCACATATCATATGAGGACTTTGATACAAAATGTCTTGAAGAAGCAAATCTCAAAGTACATCAGTGGTTCTCTGAGGCTGAGCAGGGAAGGTGATGGCTAAAGGGTATGAGTTTTCCTTTTAGGGTGGAAGAATGTTCCAAAACAGTGGTGATGATTGCTAACTCGGTGAGTATACCAAAAGCCACCAAACCACATACTTTAAATGTCTGAATTTCAAGGTATGTCAATAGTGTTTCAATAAATATGTAACCTTCCCTCCCAGATTCTTTTGGTACACATGATTTGGGGTCATATAATGGTGTATAGGTTGGGTTTATATCATCAGCGAGGGCTTAAGACAGCAGTATGCCTTTTTAATAGAAAACCATTACATTTTTCATTGATATTAAGTCTATAAAGTAAAAAAAAAAAAACCCAAAAAAACCTTCATTTTACTGCTCAACACACTGAGAGATTTATAGGTCCCCAAACTAAGTAGTTTTTCTTCCCCAAACTAATGAAAAATTACCTTGTGTATTAGGATGCTAACTGGAATATCCAATTCATTAGATTTCAAATCTCCATGAAAATCGAAGTCTCCATTTTCCTGCTCATTTAACTCTGTTTTTGTCATTTTTAAAAGGTTCTTAAATCTGCAAGAATGTACAAAGTGAAGTTTTGAGAGTGTTAATTCTTTAAACAGATACTATGTTCTATTGTAAAAGAAGCAAATCTAGAAATTACGATTCTTTCATTTGCTTCTAGCTAACATTATTTGAAAGCATTTTGATGAAATTATAATCTTAGAAGAATATATGCACAATGTTTATGATATATGTGTGCACGTAAAGAGCTAACACTGTAACCATATACAGGATTCTAAAATTAATATCCACTTTGGTATATTAACATAAAAATGAACTTATTATTGTTAGCTAAAGCCCAGTAAGGTGAAAAAAATATATAAAATATACTGATATAGGAATGCTTAAAAAGATAAAGAAAATATACTTTGACACCTTTTAACCATGGTGAACAAGTAAAGAAAGTGCGCACAAAACTCTGAAGGTGGAATGGAGGTGTAGCTCAGTGATAGAGCATGTGTTCAGCATGTGCAAGGACATACGTTCAATCCCAGACCAAAAGGGAAAGAAAAGGAAACAAAACAAAACATCAAAGAGATTATTCAAAGTAGAAAATAGAGGAAATAGCATCTTTGAAATCTGAGTTGGAGAGGTAAAGAAAAGAGGCAGAGTTTAGGGGAAGGGAAATCAATAGAGAAATGATGGATAACTAAAAGGTTGTTTAAATAAGACGTTTCAGCCTTTGTTACCACAATGTTGACAAAATGCAAGAGATGCAAAACAATGTAAAGACAGACAGTTAAAGGAGAGAAAAATAGTGATTAGATTCATAACAAACTCAAGTTGTCCACAAATAAACAGAAAAGCAGCCATGTTGGGGACTTCAAGACACTGGAAAACATTCCATTTTCTTCATCTGGCGGTAGAAACATTTGCATCTGCAAGTCATATGTACATTTTGTGTGTATGAGCCATATATACAGTCACTGCTTTCTATCTGTAGGTTAATCAATAGTGGACTGAAAATACTCAGATAAAAACTGCATCTGTACTGAACACATACTGATTTTTTTTGTCCTTACTCCCTGAATGATATACCAATGATTTATATAACATTTACATTATATTAGGTATTGTCAGTAATCTAGAGACAATATAAAGTGTATGGGAGGTTTGCGTAGGTTATGTGCAAATACTACACCACGATATGAAAGAGACTTGAGTGTCCATGGAGTTTGGCATCTGAGGGGGTCCTGGAACCAATAACCTGAATACATCGAGAGATGACTGTACATTATTTATGTAGTATATATGTGTAAAGATACACACACACACACTAAGCAAACAGAAGGTTAATAACATGTACACCTCATGCACACATGGAAGCACCAAAGTGTAATTCTGTGATAGGTTTTATAACTAAAAAAAGAAAGAAGTACAAAGAAATACAAGATAAATCAAGATTAATTTTAGTGTTGTTAAAGATGATATAGGCTGTCTTTAGCTTTAGCAGTGAAATCATTTAATGAATGGTTGATAAGATTTGACATAAAAAAATCTTACCCAGTTAGCTCTTTTTGAAATTCAGCATTTTTCTTCTTTTCTTCATCCAAGGTATATTTCAGATATTCCGTTAGCTCAGTAAGTTTCTTTAATTGTTCTTTATCACCTTCAGACTTTGAAAACCAATTTAAAATTATTTTTTAATCTAGAAATTCACTCGTCTTTCTTAAAAATATGACTTCTCATGAGTTCATGAATGTTTTAATGCATTGTATAAACCTGACACCAATAAGTACAGACTTCAAAAATAATTATTTCTCTTAACATAGCTCAAATTAACTTGTAGCTTCATAATTCCTTTTGTGAAATTTGTACTGCCAAAATTTGTTAAAAGTTTTACACATAAATGTTGATGAAAAAATTTAAAAAGAATGGTTATATTTCCATTTTAGTTTCTAAAGATAGCCTAGAAGTCTTTCCATCAATAACTTAAGTTTCCCAGATTTATTTAAACCATATTTTATCAAGACAAGTTTTGGAAACTATATACCTGATTTCACTGTATTTTTGAACCACCTGACTTTGGGAAGAGAAAGATACTAATTCTCCATAAGCAGTCTCTCAGGAATTTATCTCCTCCTCCTCTTCCTCCTCCTCCTACTCCTCCTCCTCCTCCTCCTCCCCCTCCTCCTCCCCCCCGTCCCCTCCCCTTCCTTCTTCCCTCTTCTTATTCTTTCTTTGCTATTAAACATTTTTCCTTAAAGTTTAAGTCTTCTTTGTAATGTACAGAAATCTAACTTTTGAATGATTCTTGTGGCTATCATCTTGTTTCTCCTGCTCCACTGGCCTCTAATATTCCCTTGACACATGGTCTCACCTACAAATTTAGTGTTTTTATCACTTCTTGTACATTAAAACCTACTTTTCCTGCTGTAATTCCAATAAAGTAATGTGAGGGTCCATCAAGGACTTTTATTTTAATAGCACTCTTAACCGGCCAACTGCTTGGCAGCCTCTGCTCACAGTGTCCACACCTCCTCTCTGCTCCTCTAGCCCCACTGCTCTCCCAAAGGCAGTAGCTCAGTCTTGTCCCCATTTCATTTCAAATTCTCAGAGGCCCTTAAATCAGAGCCTTTGACTCTGATTACCTCATCCCCATTACCATCCCTGACCTCTGTTCAGGGGTCATTTATACTTTTACTTTTTCCTTTCAGTTCACTTCTCATAGAAGAAGCCTCACCAGCCATTATTCGGTATGAATTACTTCTGAGGAGAATCCTACACATTGCATATTGAGTCACATTGGTGTTACTTTGAATTTATTCATTTTCTAATCTTGGGGAGGGGGCATTTACCCTTAGAATACTGACCAGCATAATTTATCTTCTTTTCTTTTATAATGCTACTTTTTTCACTGGGGTCAGAATGTTTCCCATTGTTTTCTTTCCAATACTTTCCTGTTCTATACTGTGCTATTACCCATTTTTCAACACCTGAATACATTTGTGCATGATGCTTAATGTAAGAGTATGTCTCCTGGCATTTTAATTCACAGAAGACTCTTTATCATTATATTGTTATGGGCCGGGGATTTAGCTCAGTGGTTTCACCACCTGCTGCGCAAGTGCAACGACCCAAGTTCGATGCCCAGTACCAAAACAAAAAAAAAGAAAGAAAATAAAACATTATATTGTTATGTTATGTATATGAAAAGTATAGCAATAAAGCAGGACTAATTTATGTGAAATCTAGAAAAAATTAGTTCTCCATGTTTCTTCAGAGAAACAATACTCAGAACACTCTGGTGCCCCTGATTACGTGTCTTAGTTTGCTTTTCTTGTTGCTGAGACAAAATACCCAACACCCGCAAGTTAAGGGGGGAAAGGTTCATTTAGCTCACAGTTTGTAGAAGTTTCAGTTCATAGTTGGCTGGCTCCGAGGCAGGGTGGCATGGCAGAGAGACATCTCAGAGAAGACAAGCAGCAGGAATAAGCAACAAGTGACAAGCCTCTTTCTATCCCTTCTATCTTGTCCAGGCTACCTACCTTTGGGATGGGTAGCACTCACACCATTAATCCTGGCATCATGTCCTTGATCCCAGGACTACGCAAATCAATCAGTGGACCAATTTAGTAATCACACACCCTTAATCCCAGCATCACACACTAGATTCAGCCACCTCTGAAAAGGCCCCACCCATGACCACATGAGGCTTTAGGGGACAACTAGACACAAGCCATAACATGTATCTTTGTAATGGAGCTGTGTGGAATAAGTTGCTCTGATGTTAAGAAATTAGTAGGGCTGGGGATTTTGCTTAGTGGTTTTGCCACCTGCTGTGCAAGTGCAAGGACCCCAGTTTGATCCCTGGTACCAAAAAAAAAAAGAAATCAGTTGGTGGAAGGAGCTGGCTCACAGCTCCAATTCCCCACACACAGTGCATTCTGTGACCCTAATTCCCAATGGCAGAGCATGAACAACAGGAGACTCTGCAGTGCTTGCTCAGCAGTTACATGGTTTTCATTATACCTCAGCAAACTGTCACCAGACTTGTACATCAATCTTCTGGACTGTTACATCTTTGAGTAGCTGGTAAGCATAAATGGCTGGAAAAAAAATCTGAAACCACAATGCTAGGAGTGCTAGTTAACTCTGTAAGATAAACAGCCATTTGTACTTTTTTACTGCCATCTTTTTCCTCTTCTTACAGTCGAAGAGAAATAAATGTTTCTCTGGGAAAAAATGATTGCCTAATGACCTAGTATCTATTCTTGATAAGGATATAAATTACAAGTAATTTATACTCAAAATCTCATGGAAAAGCTTTGATTCCAAGAGAAATTCAAAATTCTAGATTACATAAGTAAATATCCTGAAATTTTAAAAGTTATTATAAAATATTAGCTAGTATTCCAAATATGTAATTATATATCAATGTCCAGAGAAGCATTATTTCCAACAAAATGTAGAAATAACTTTCAGGTCCATCGATGGATAATGGATAAACAAAATGTGGTATATATAAAATATTGATTTTAGACTATCACAATCTTTCTTATTAAAATATTACTGCCAAAGTAATTGTATAAATTCAACTACCTTCTATAAAGAGGACTTCACTACAAGTAGAGCAAGTAGTATCAATATGATTATGACAGATATTTTTATCAATGAGATTTTTCTTATTGCCTAACATATTCCTATATACTATTAGAGAATAAAAATCCCTTTTCACTATGATAGAAATGCAGAAGAGACTGACTTACCCAATTTGCACTGAACAAGTTTTTCTGAAGGTGTTCAATTTTCCATGCTTGCTTTTTGACTTTACTTTTCAGCCTGGAATTTTCAAGTTGAAGTCTAAAATATTTATAGAAAAATAATTATTTTCATGGACCTATTTTTAAAAATCACATAATTTTTGAACATTTGAAAAAATATACACAATCTCAAAAATTGGAAAAAGTAGATGATTTGGTAATTATCATGGTTCTAGCTGTGGTCGTGGATAATTCTTCTGCAGTGTTGTGATGGAGCCCAGAGCCTCATATGTAAAGCACATGCTCTTACTATTGCACTATATCCACAGACCTAAATTTCTCATTTCAAGAAACTTTATCACAGGTAGAATTTCACACAGCTTGATGGAGATTTACTGATTATCTGACATATTTCTCAAACGATATTGTTCATTTGCTTTACAAATGCTCAAGTTATTTGTATAGTGCTTTAAATCATACTTTTGCAGGTGTTCTTGCATCTTCTCAGCACCCTGCACAGTCTCTGTGTATCGATTCTCTTCTTCCAACTGAAAAAACAAAACAAAACAAAAAACTTTACTAATAACCTGCCCACCACCAGTTTTCACGCTACAGTTGTACTGGAACACAGCCACAGTGCTCCACATCCGTACTGTTCATAGTTACCTCTGTGCTGCTACTAAGAGTTAACTGAATTGTTGAAGCAAGGATCCTCTGGCCCACAGAGCTCAACATAACACTATCTGGCCCTTTACAGAAAAGTGTATTGATCCCTGCTCTAGGTCTGAAACACACTATTCCTGATTTTAGCTGTCATCGGGTACTCAAACTGACAAAACCGGAAGGCTGGCACAGTACTATGTGCCTGTAGTCCCAGCTACTTGGGAAGGTGAGTCTCCAGACCAGCCTTGGCAATTCAGGGAGATCCCCGTGTTGCAGGAAAAAACCCAAAAACAAAAAAACTTGGTAAAATGGGGAAAAAGAGGAAATTCCTTTACTCATGCTGTCCTTTTAGTTGTATTTTTATATTACAAACATTATACTGTACTTTTGTATTTTTGTATTCCAAGTACGATTCATCAACCATGAGTTGAAAAATTCTTACATATGACTGACAAGAGGTATGCCAGGGATGCTGAAATGAGCATTACAATTCAGTAACATCTAGATGGCTCCTGAAACTGTTTGAGAAAAAGTATCTACACAAAAGTGAGAATGCCTGGGCCTGAGTCCCAGCTCCACCAGTTACCAGCAGTGGGATTGTAAGAAGATGAACTTTGTCTTGTTTTCTTCGTCTATGAATTGGGAGATAACTACAGCATCTACAGCTCAATAGACTGCTGGAAAAATTAACTGATGGAATATACATAAAGACCTTAGAAGAATATGTGACACACAGTGAGCTATATAAAATCTTTGCCATTAGATATTACTGTGTTTTATGTTTTAATAACATTTGATATTTTAGGGAAGCTGAGGCAGAAGATTGCCTAGGTCCCACCCAGCCTTGGTAATTTAGTGAGATCATGTCTCAAAATTTAAAACAGGAGCTGGGCTTTTTGTCACACACTTGGGATCCTAGCACTCAGGAGGCTGAGGCGGATTGCTCTAAGCTTGAGGCTACCCGGGGGTGACATAGTAAATTCAAGGTCAGCCTGGGATATAGAGTGAGATCCTATCTCAAAAATCAACAAGAAACAAATTAGGCCAGGTGTAGTGGCGAATGTCTATAATCCCAGCACTCAGGGAGGCTGAGGCATGAGGATAGCAAATGTAAGCCCAGCCTGGGCAATTTAGCAAGATCCTGTCTCAGAATAAAACATAAAAACAGCCCGGGTTGTAGCTCAGTGGAAGGCCCACGGTTCAGTCTCCAGTGCCAGAAAAAATTGTTTTAAAAAGGTGAAGCAGTAAAGAGCAAATACAGAAGTTTTCAGGATGCACCAGGGCTCTGGGTGAGGCTGTGGCCAGCAAGGTCCAGGGGGGTTTGGAGGAGGGAAGGAGGGAGACACTCACTGTGCTGCTCCCTGGTGCCTCCTGAGCTGACTTCAGGCTAGAGAAAGCAAAATCTGATGGCAGCAATGGAAGAGGTCTTTACAAACTCAACTGGCCATTATTCACAAAGAAGGCAGCAATAAACAGCGCATGGGGCCCAAAACACACCCCATTGGTTAATCAATGAGACCCACTGATTAATTCAAGTAGCCAACGGTATCTTACTGTAACAACTTACAGTTTATTTTCTCTCAGCACCACTCAGTGGGCAATGATCACACAGAGAGTGCTTCCTGGATTGAGTATTACGTATGTGACTCGACCACAAGAGGGCACGAAAGCCGCGGAGCTGAAGCTACTGGACCTTTTTGCTACACAAAGGTCCCAAATCAATTCCTTTCCAGTAAGTGCTGGGCTCCTTTTGCAAGCACTCTGATGAGCAAATGAAGGGTGTGTGGTGTGGGTACATAACAGAGCTTTTCAGTTGGTCAAATGCATGGTCTATAAATCCCAGGTATAGCTATATAATGAAGAAAGGCATTTCTTTTCTATGGTGAGAAAAATATGAACATTTGATAGAAAATTGTCCTCTATTAGATAAAGTGCTTCAATTTTATATTTCTTAAAATATCTTTATAATATAAACCATAACAAATGATTGGTTATAGTAGAAAATAATTAATTTCTTTTTGGACAAGGTCTTGCTTGTAGTTCAGCCTGGCCTTGAACTCACTATGTAGCCCAGGCTGGCCCCAAATGGTGATCCTCTTGCCTCAGCCTCCTGAGTGCTGAGATTACAGGCATGCACCACCATGGCCAATCTTAATTTTTTTCCTAGTAACTGCTAAGGAAAAAATATTTTCAATTTAGTCAAGGACAGGTGATGACATGAATATCAAGACATTATTCTCTCCTTAGGTCAATTAATCTATACTTAGGCCAGATTATTTCTCCAAAAACAAAAAAAGCAATGTAAGATTGCAGCCTGGCTAAATTGTTCTCCACAGACCACTGTGGTGCAAACAGTGTCATCACCAAGAGTCAAATGGGATGAGAAAGCTTCATAGCAAAGAGTAAATTGTGAGCCACTTCTGAATACTGGAGGCCAAATGAAAAGAAACTACAGAGAGGTCAGTACAAATAAAAGCAGGGAGAGGGTGACATCAGGACACTAACTCAGAGGATAAAACCCAATGGCAGGGGGAAAAAAGTGAGTGCACAGTAACTGGTGAATGTCTATAGTAGCATTAAGTGCAGCCAAAAGTGACCTATCAACCACCCACAGGTCCTTCAACTGATCAATAGATACATGAGGTAGACATATAATAGAGTTCACAACTCTGCAACAGAAAGAAATGAGCTATAACACAGGTAAACCCTGAAAACACTATGCTAAGTGAAAGAAGCCAATCATGAAGGATAAATGTGAGCCCAGTCTGTTGGCGCATGCCTGTAATCCCAGCACTCAGGAGGTTGAGGCAGAGGATTGCTGAGTTCGAGGCCAGCCTGAGCTACACAGCAAGACCTTATCTCAAAACAAACAACAACAACAAAAACAACAAAACCCAGGACAAATGTGTATGACTCTATTTATATGAAATGTCCAGGACAAGGAAAATAGATACTAAAAAGAGACTGACGGTTTCCTAGGACTGGGGAAGATGGAGAGACAGCTGAGGGATTTGGAGTTTCTTTTCAAGGGGATGAAAATGATCTATAATTGACTGTGGTGGTGCTTATGTGACTGAGTAATACTAATAGATGTTCAATCTTACACTTTAAATGAGTATCTGCATTATAGCTCAATAAAGTTGCTTTTAAGAAAAATCCAATGGCAGAACTTAGATAATTTTCTTAATTCTTTATTTTAGATATAAATACATGATCTGAATATTTCCATACCTTTATTTTAAAATGAAACAAAAATGAAGGAAATGTGTAACTTTTCAAATAGTTTTAAAATTACACACTCCTTGTTTAATGACTGAGTTACATTCCTGTGACAAAGGAACATCCTTAAATGAGGAACTGTACATAGCATGCACATCACAATATTCAGAGCAAAGAAATGGTCAAAGGAAACTCTGACTTGATGACTTTGCTTTTATCTGCATAACTCTTACATGCAGTATTGTAATGTATAACAGAACATAAAAGTACAGTACTGTATTGTACAGGAAAATCAGCAAAAATTACAGTACTCTATAAACTGTACTGCACAAAAAAGTATTGAGGCTCTCTAGACAAGATGTACAGAACTAAAAAAAAAAAAAAAAAGATGGGTTGTAAGTCCAGGGGGTGGGTTATAAGCCCGAAAAGCGCACCTCAGTCATAAATCTGAACAATTACTAAACAAGTAGATTGTTAAATGAGGAATATCTGTATCCTAAAACATTTGCCTTTTTGAGAAAACACTTTCTATACAACTCATCGTGAAATCCATGATATAAATATACAAAGATTCTATATTCACAAAAGTGAAGGCAAGAAATAAGATAAAGTTCTGAAATATTTTGTTAAACATTATCCTCTGATTGAATCTGCCTATATCACCGTGATGACAGACATATCACTAAAAATATTGCTTAACAGGAACAAGTCTCTCAACTTTGCTGTATTTCTCAACTTTCCTAAGGTCAAATATTTCAAGTAAAGATGTGGGAAATTGTGAGAAAAATGGCAGAAAGAAAGAGTAACTTATAGTATGAAGATAATAAAATTATAACAGTCATAATGAAAATATAAAAGAAATCTATCCACTGAAATCACGATTCCAAAACACTGTATTTTTTAAGCAGCTGCAGATGAACAGCTGACATGTTACATTTCATACATACTTGACTTCTGATTTGACTTAATTTAGGGTAACAGCCAGGTCTTGCTGAAGTTGTCTCACAACTACCTGATAAGATATTTCAGTTACTGACTTCATAAATCACCTTATCTTTATGTTAATATTTAACTCACATATCTCCTGAAAAATATCACCACCCACATCAGGTCATCTTTCCAAGTCATATTCATGTATATGCTCCTGTTTATTGCTGAGTTCACTTAGGGACATGGAAGTGGTGTCTTCCTGGCCAGTCACTATTCTGTTCCCGGGACACTAGACTCAACCCTCTACCCACTCCTTCTCTGATGAATTTGCAATGCTTACAACCTACTTAAGTCTCAAGAAGAAATGGGCACATGGGTGGGACTGGTGGTGGTAAATTCCACATATTTTCCCTCATTTTGGCTAGAGACTCAAATTAACTTTCGAGTTATATTAGAGTTTATGTTCAACTCTCTGCTCAAATCCAATAGGTGCCTGTATCATAATAAAAGCAAGTTCCTAGGTAACATGGCCTTCACCTCTTTCCCTGACCTCAGCTGATACAACTCTCTCCCCTACGCACTCCATTCCTGCTGTACATGAATCCCACCACCCGAATTCCTTAGCCTGAAAATGGAGATTCAATGTCCAGGTAATATCACAGATTGCTACAATTATCTTGGTATTGGATAAAGTCATATCCTTTACACATTAGGAACAGCCTCAAAATGAAAATTACAAGAAAGTTACTTGGGGGCTGGGGATTTAGCTCAATGGTTTCGGCACCTGCTGCACAAGCGCAAGGACCCAAGTTCGATCCCAGGAACCAAAAAAAAAAAAAAAAAGTTACTTGGGAAAATGTTCAATAGACCACATGTACCCATAGGAAGATTAAATCAACTATGGTTTTGCTGTAAATTGCCAAATTTCCCCTAATTTATGATTTAATGAAAAGTTTATGCCTTTTAAAGACTTGAGAGGTCGTAAGAGTATATAATTTGAGATAAACATTTTCAGCTTTGGCTTATGCCAACATGAAAACAAATAAAATTATGCCAA
Source organism: Heterocephalus glaber (assembly GCF_053883595.1). Taxonomy (NCBI): domain Eukaryota; kingdom Metazoa; phylum Chordata; class Mammalia; order Rodentia; family Bathyergidae; genus Heterocephalus; species Heterocephalus glaber. The sequence goes on from NW_028258454.1 coordinate 5,040,423, forward strand.
ACAGAAACATATAGCTACAGCAGGAAAAGTATCATAAAATATGGCAGCTATACTTCAATTCATCTGGGAAATCTGGAATGAACTGTCAAAGTAACCCATTTAATTGAATCTTTTTGCTGGGGGTAGGGGGGACTAGGAATCATACTCAGGACCTTGTGCCTGCAAAGCAGGCAGCGGAACCACTGAGCTAAATCCCCGGCACAGTTGAATCTTAATTTAAAAATGCCCATAAACATTTCCATTCATTTTCTTCATCGCGGTCTTAAAATACAGCAACACAAAGATTAAAATTATTTCATGGCAGGGGCAAGTCAGGGGTACAACCTGAATGCAACATGCACCAGGACTTCGGTTCAATTCCCAGCACTAAAAAACTCTCAGATCTAACTTTTGTGTGGATTTCAAATTCAGTTCTACATAACTCTGAAAGTTTAAAACAATGTGTAATGAAGACATGATGATTTTTAATTTTCCATATTTTTGTGGTACAGGTGACAACTCAGAAAGTGCACAGATGTGTGCTGCTGTGGTCAGGGAAACAGAGACACTCGTCACCTCGGGGGTCACTTCATCGGGAACCAGATCTGAGGTGTATTTGCTGCAAACCAGGTACGTTTCTGGGCTGATACAGGAGGTACATTTATAAACTATGTACTTTTATATCCAACTAGATTAAAACATTTATGCAGAGTGAAATTTCACTTTGAGTTTCCTTCAGGAAGTTTGACGAACATTTACCTTTCTTGATACTTACCTCTTTTTCTGCTTTCTCCTTTTCATACTGATACATTCTTTCTTTTAAATGATTACATTCATCCATTAACTCTTTATTTCTATCTTCCAGCATGACAGTTTGTTTTCTACTCTCACCCTGAAGTGCCTTCACAATACCATAAAACTGGTCCTGAATGTTAATTAGTGTCCTTTCCGTAGAGTCAACTCTGTTGTGAGCATCATCCAACTGCTCTCGAAGCAATGCAATTTCTCTTTCTACTTGAGATAATCTCTCTTCTATAGAATCCTGCTTTCCCATGTATTTATTCACTTTCTCTTCTTCAACCTGATACATGTGCTTAATTTCCTTCATTGGACACTGTGTTTGCTTAAGGTCTCTTTGTATCTGTTCTAAAACTGAAGAATTTTCTCTAAGAGTGCCTCTTAAATGATGGAGCTCAATTTCTAGGCTACTGAATTTTCTTCCAGCTTGGGAAAGCTGTTGGGAAAGCATCTCATTTAGGTTAGATATATCAAAACTCAGCTTGTCCTGTAAATGAGCCCACTCTTCCTTTGCTCTCTGGAAATCAAGTTTCACACCTCCTTTTGATGTCTGACTTTCATCATAATTGTGTACAGCAGCAGCCAGACTGGAATGGTGTGATTCAATGTCTGTTTCTGGTCTTTCCTTGATTTGTTTTTCATTCTCCAGTTTAGAATGTAGCAGGGTATTTTCTACTCTCAGACTGTTAAGATGTCCATTATATTGAAATATTCTTTCCTCATTCAGTTTTATTGTCCTTTGAAGGTCTTCATTCTTTTTATTTGCAATTTCAATATCTTCCAGATATTTCTTTTCCTTTACTTGGTTCTGATTTTTTATTGCATCTCTTTCTAGTCTTAACCTGGCAATTTCATTCTGCAACCTGTGATTTTCATGTAATACATCTTCATGACTAACAGAAATCTAAAACAAAGGAAACATTTAGCTAGCACTCAATAAAATGGCATATTGCAATTTCCTCAGAAATTCCTGCATAGTTATACAATGAAAAACCTGTAATAAATATATATCCAACTGAGTAAAAGCTTACAGAAACATCAAAACTTACAAAAGCATAAGTTCCCAGAAGTTTAAAAGGTTTACAAAAAAAGTTGAAATGAAGGCACAATCTGTAATTGTAAAAAAAGAAACAGTAATTCTGAGGAATCTCAGAATTGGAAAAAATTTTTCTGCGTTACAACAGATTCAAGACAAAAAGTAAAAATGTGACCATATTAAAACTTAGGTTTACATTCTGATATCTAATATATATAGCCAGTGCATAGTAAACAAAGTTCTACAGGTATTGTAACAGATGAAGTTTTCTGAAAGTCTTTCAGTTCCTTCCATCCTGAAAATATTACACAGTGTCCTTTTCTAACATTTTTATAGTAAGTTATAAGAATGAGTTATTGATAAATGCTCAAAGTAACACACTAAGTACTTCTACATACATCAAGAACTCATTTAGTTATCTAATTCTGAAAAGAAGAGGTTAAAATATAAGCAAACCAACCACAGGATTTCCACAGGTCTTTGACTCTACACCTAGTACTCTTTCAACCAACCAGTTTCTTCTGTAATATAAATATGTAAATAAAAAGGTTCATATTTGAAAGTGTGTATGGTAAATGAGATGAAATTGGTAGCACTCCTCTTAGAAAATCGTGAGATAGGTCCCACCGCTCCTGGCCCAGAGCAAGGGGATTCCCGGCCACCATCTGTCCAGTCACTCCCAGCCCAGTGGAAGGGGCTTCTGCACCACCGTCCCACTGCTCCCGGGCCAGAGGTAGGAGCTTCCGGGCTACCGTCCGTCCTGCTGCTCCCAGCCCAGAGGGAGGGTCTTCTGAGCTGCCATCCCAACCTCTCCCAGCTCAGAGGAGGTGAGCCGCACTTGCGCCAACAGCACTCTCACCCCCCACCCCCGGGTTGAAATGAGAAGACACTTAAATAAGTCTCAAAACCAGACTTCCAGATCACCTACAACAACCCCAAAGGGAAATGAGATGGAACCATTTTTTTTTTTTGGTACTGGGGATTGAACTCAGGACCTTGTGCTTGCAAGGCAGGCAGCAGAACCACTGAGCAAAATCCCCAGCCCATGGAACACTCTTATACTCAACCACCTGGACCCCCTGAAGTGGGAACAAAAGAAGATCTGCAAAAAATGAAATCAGAAATAATTTCTCAGGTAACAGCAGAGATTGTGCTCATAGTGCAAGACATGATTAATAAATCTAGAGAGGAGCTGAGGAATGTAATGGAATCCCAACATAGGAAACAAAGGGAATCCATAAAACAGATCCAAATAGATTTCCAGGAGATGGAAAAAACTCCATTGAAAGTCTACACATCAGGATGAGCCAATGTGAGGACAGAATTTCAGATATAGAAGATAAGAGTGGAATTAGTGAAAAGGAAAAGAAAAATTGATTCAAAATCGTAAGGGAACATGAGAAATCAATCCAGCAGATGCTAGATGATGTAGAGAAGAATAACATCAGACTGACTGGAGTCAAAGAAGAAACAGGAGAGTGCAGATGAAATAAAAATCTCTTCAAAGAAGTAATGGCAGAAAACTTCCCAAGCAGGGGAAAAGAATTTCACATGCACATAAACGAGGCATATAGGACTCCAAATAGCCTTGGCCCAAAATATTCTAGACACAGACATACAATTGTTAAGATTCCAGAAACTCAACAGAAGAACAAAGTTCTACAAGCAGTTAGAGAAAAGAAACAAATCACATAAAAGTAAAGCCCATCAGAATCACAGCAGACTTCTGAACACAAACCATCAAGGCAAGAAGAGCTTGGAGTGACGTATTCCAGGCCCTAAAAGAAAAAAGTCTCCAACCCAGATTGATGTACCCTGCAAAACTATCATTCAAAATTGATGGAGAAATGATACTTTCATGACAAAGAACACCTTAGGAACTTCATGAATACCAAACCAGCACTCCAAAAAATTTTAGACAATATCCTAGCAACAGACAATGAGGATCACAACTCCAGGAAGAAAACCAGAATGAACCCATCTGGCATGACAAGAAATTAAATGTACAAGGCGTGAAGCCAACAAAAGAAAAAAGTCATGGCAATGACAAGTCAATACATTTCAGTTAGAACCATCAATGTTAATGGTCTCAATTCACCAATCAAAAGAAAGAGACTGGCAGAATGGGTCAAGAAGCAAAATCCAACAATATGCTACATACAAGAAACACACTTAATTCAAAAGGAAATTCACAGACTGAAAGTTAAAGGGTGGAAAACAATACTCCATGTGACAGGAACACGAAACAAAGCAGGAGTAGCTATCCTCTTTGCAGATCAAGTAGTTTTCAAACCAACACTGATTAAGAGAGACAAAGAAGGACAGTAGGTCCTTACAAAGGGAACAATCCAACAGGAAGAGATGACAATCATAAATAGCTATGCACCAAAAACTAGTGCGCCCAACTATACAAAACAAATACTAACAAACATTAAAAGTCATATATGCACAAATAAAATAGTAGTGGGGGACCTCAATACCCAACTATGACAAATAGATCAACTAGACAAAAAATAAGTAATGAAATACTAGAACTCAATCTCTTGAACAAATGAACTTAACAGATGTTTGTAGAGTCTTCGACCCCACAAAATCAGAATACACATTCTTCTCAGCTGCACATCGGTCATTCTCCAAAATAGACCACATACTCGCTCACAGAACATGTTTAAATAAGTGCAAAGGAATTGAAGTAATCCCTTGTACATTATCAGACCACAGTGTGATGAAATTGGAGATCAACAGCAAAAGAAAGAGGAAAAATTGCATAAACATGTGGAAACTGAACAACACACTTCTGAATAACCAATGGGTCACAGGTAATTAAAGAAGAAATCAGACAGTTCCTTCAATTAAATGACAATGACAATACAACATATCAGAATCTATGGGACACAATGAAAGCAGTCTTATGAGGGAAATTCATAGCAGTGAACATGCATATTAGGAAAACAGAACAAGCCCAATTAAACAACCTGATGCTGAAACTCAAGCTTCTAGAAAAAGAAGAGCAGGACAACCCCAAAGCTCATACAAGGGAGGAAATTATAAAGATCAGAGGAGAAATCAATGCAATGGAGACTAACAGAATGATACAAAAAAATCAATGAAGCCAAGAGTTGGTTCTTCGAAAGAATCAACATTGACAAATCCTTAGCCAACCTTATCAGAAAAGGGAAAGAAAAGGCCCAAATCCATGCAATTAGGAATGAAAAGGGTGAAATTACAACAGACAGAGCAGAAATCCAGAGACTCATCAATACCTACTTCCAGAACCTATACCCCAGTAAGATAGAAAACACAGAAGAAATGGACAGATTCCTAGATACATACGAATTACCAAAGTTGAACGAAGAAGACCTAAAAGTTCTGAACAACCCAATATCAACCAAAGAAATTGAAAACATAATAAAAAACTTAGCAACTAAGAAAAGCCCGGGCCCTGATGGCCTCACTGCTGAATTTTACAAGACATTTGGAGAGGACTACTGCCACTACTATTTAAACCCTTCAATGAAATTGAAAGGGAAGCAGTACTCCCAAATTTATTCCTGGAAGCAAGCATCACCTTAATCCCCAAAGCAGAGAAAGACACAACCAAAGAGGAGAACTATACGTCAATTTCACTAATGAACACAGATGCAAAAATCCTTAATAAGATACTGGCAAATAAAATGCAGAAGATCGTCAAGAAGATCACACACCCTGATCAAGTGGGATTCAACCCAGGGATGCAGGGATGGTTCAATATAGGCAAGTCAATCAATGTAATACACTGTATCAATAGAGCCAAGTACAAAAACCACGATTATCTCCATAGACGCAGCAAAAGCATTTGACAAAATCCAATACGCATTTATGATAAAAACCCTACAAAAAAATTAGAATAGATGGTCTCTACCTCAAACTGATAAAAGCCATCTATGAAAAACCAACAGCCAATATCATACTAAATGGTCAAAAACTGAAATCCTTCACACTCAAATCAGGAACAACACAAGGAAGTCCACTATCACCACTCTTGTTCAATGTAGTTTTGGAAACATTAGCCATTGCAATTAGACAAAGAAATAAAATGAATAAACATAGGAAATGAAGAAGTCAAATTGTCATTATTTGTGCAGATGACATGATACTGTACATAGAAGATCCCAAGAACTCCACCAAAAGTCTTTTATACTTAATAACCAAATTTAGTAAAGTAGCTGGATACAAGGTCAACATACAAAAATCAATAGCTTTCCTCTACACGAACAACAGACTCACTGAGAGAGAAATAGGGCAAATAATTCCTTTCACAATAGCATCCAAAAAACTGAAATACCTAGGAATCAACCTAACGAAAGAAATCAAAGACCTCTTCTCTGAAAACTATAGCACTCTGAAAAGGAGAGATTGAAGATGATGTCAGAAAATAGACAGACATCCCTTGCTCTTGGGCAGGAAGGATCAACACAGTGAAAATGGCCATACTTCCAAAACTGCTATATAGATTCAATGCAATTCCAATTGAGATCCCAGCAGCATACTTCACGGCCTTGAGAAAACAATCCAAAAATTCATTTGGAACCAGAAGAGACCCAGAAAAAAAAAAAAGTATAAAAAGGACCCAGGATTTAGCTCAGTAGTTTCGCCACCTGCTGCACAAGCACAAGGACCTGAGTTCAATACCCGGTCCCCCCCCAAAAAGAGACCCAGAATAGCAAAACCAATTCTAGGTAACAGAGACATGGCAAGGGGGTATCACAATCTCCAACCTGCAACTATACTATAAAGCTACTGTGATAATAACAGCATGGTACTGGCAAAGAAACAGACCCGAGGACCACTGGAACAGATTAGAAGATGCAGGAACAACTCCAGACACACTCAGCTACCTCATCTTGGAGAAAGGAGCCAAATACCCTCAGTGGAAGAGAGACAGCCTCTTTAATAAATGGTGCTGGAAAAATTGGCTTTCAACTTGCCAAAGATGAGACCTATATCTCTTGCCATGCACTAAACTAAAATCAAAATGGATTAAAGATCTAAATATTAAAATACAAATGCTGAACTGGCTAGAACAGAGGTTAGGCAGAACTCTTGAAGACATTGGTGTAGGAAAAGATTTTATGAACAAAGCTTCAGTTGCCCATGTATTAGTGCAAACAATCAATAAGTGGGATCTCTTCTTATGAAAAAGCTTCTGCACAGCAAGAGAAACCACCAGCAGTGTGAAGAGACAACCCACAATGTGGGGAAAAAAATCTTCACCTACTTTTCCTCAAAGGTCTATTATCTGGAATCTATAAAGAACTTAAAAAAATCAGACCTCCCAAATTTAAAGACCCAATCCAAAAATGGGCATCTGAAATGAACAGACATTTCTCACACAAAGTAGCAGCAACAGCAAATAAATACATGAAAAAATGTTCGACATCACTGGTCACTCGAGAGATGCAAATGAAAACAATGCTGAGATTTCACCTCACTCCAGAAAGCATGGCTGTCATGAAATGAACCACTAACAAATGCTGGTGGGGCTGTGGGGAAAGAGGAACACTGCTCCACTGCTGGTGGGAGTGTAGACTGGTGCAACCACTGTGGAAATCAGTATGGAGATACCTCAAAGAACTAGGACTGGAAGTCCCATTTGACCCAGCTATTCCCCTGCTGGTTGGTATCTTCCTCAAAGAATTAAAAGAATCATACCACAGTGATGTATGTATACCCATGTTCATAGTAGCACAATGTGTAATAGCTAAAACTTGGAAACAGCCCAAATGCCCATCAACTGGAGATTGGATCAAGAAAATGTGTGTTTTTTAAAAAATAAAATGGAGCCCTACTCAGCCATAAAACTGAGAAATTAGCGATTTACAGGTAAATGGATGCACACTGAGGTGATACGCTTAAGTGAGGTAAATAGGACACACGTGTAAATACCGAATTGTTTCTCTAGTGTTAGAAACTGAAAGTGTAAATAAGGACTAAAAGGTACCTATAATAGATAATGTGAAATAGGAAGAAAAGGGGCAAAGCAGAAGGGGAAGTGGAGGGGTAGGGGAAAGGAAAGAAGGGAAGGAAAAATTATAAGAAATGGAAAAAATGGAAACAAAGTCTTTATAAATGGGAAAGGGAGTGCAGGGAATGGGGAAAAAATAAGAACCAAGATGCATCATGTAAAGGTACAAGTTCCCAATGAGAAATGTAAATGTGTTGTATACCTAAAATGTACCAATGAAAGAATTTAAGAAAGAAAAAAAAAAGATAATCGTGAGATAAGGTGCTGTTGCAATAACTTTTTGTTTCCTTTTCAGTGTCTGAAATGCTACTAAATGTGACAAATGACAAGACACTCAGCTAATTTAATAGAAACAAAACGTCAGCTCTTTACTTGGAGTGCACTGTCACTCTTCTCAAAAGTGAAGAAATTCCTTCCAAAATAGGATCTCTGCTGGCCACACTTCTCCTTCTCACCCACTAGTGGTAGTAATCAACAAACCTCCACACTAACACACCAATGGGGTGAAATCACTGTCTAAAACTAGAACGTTTCCTGTTAGTAACAAGGATTTTAAGATCACAGAAAAACCATTAATGCCTGTGGGAAATATTAAAAACCTCTCCTTGAGGTGAGGTCATTATGAATTTGAACACATGACTGCTGCAGACCAGTGGAGGTCAATGAAGATCACTACTTTATAAGTCCAAAATGGTACCATCCCCAAAATATGTATACTATATTTAGTACAGAAAGACTGATGAAGGACTGAACAAGGATTATGAGAATGTTTTCCTGAATTCCTATTATTTAGATGGCAGAAACTATCTATCTCTAGACACATTTTTATATTTAGATAAATCCATTTTATACATGAGCTTTTCATTAGTAGAAATCAGAATGTAACTGCTAAAGAGAAAAATGGATTAGCACTATGTGAACTAAGCTTGCACACTCTGTAAGTGCCTGCTACTGAGCTACATCTCAGGCCTTTTTTTTTTTGAGACAGGGTTTCATTAAGGTGCCCAGGATGGCCTCTTAAGTAGCTGAGATTACATGCATGGACCACAACACCTGGTGATTACTACCTCATTGGGGAGGGGTTGTACTGGGGATTGAGCGCAGGACTGTCAAAGCGAGCTGTATCCCTTTTATAAATTTCTAACATGGAGACAGGGTGTTGCTAATCTGCTAAATTGCCCAGGTTGGGCTCAAACTTGCTATCTTCCTGCCTGGGCCTCCCAGACAGTGGATGAAAACATTTCAGTAAGTTACCAATTTCTTATATTGAACTGAAATAAGAAAGTTGTTATTTGTATCCAAACACCAAAAGTATCATTTTGGAAGGTATGATTCTCTTAATAGGTAGCGGGGTTGATCTGATGACCCCTCAATGTAGACACTGAATATGTTAGAGACCAGGAGGCAAACTGAATCCTTAACCTAGCAGTTGGTAACATGGAACTCCAATCTCAAGGCTCCGGGAATAATCACTGTTAAACATGCATCCAACTCGGGTTGTCACTGTTGCACTGTTTCTAACATTGGAGAGTATACAGACGGAAGCACAGACATTGTTCAGAAAAAAAATTCTGGCTCAATTCTCAAGTTTAGCTACAAGTTTCTACAGATTCTAAGAACAGCGTGTCTATAATTAGCTAAAATATTAGAAGATTAAATAAATATTGTGACTTATGGATTCCATAAGTAATTTCATTTGGCCTAAACTACCTTATTAAAGCAAACAAAACAATATTAAACCAGAAATATGAATTTAAACTTTTACCCACCTGTTCCTGGCTATTTTCACAGCCATCAAGCCTTTTTCCCTCTTCCTCTGGTTCCTCTGAAAAATGTATATATAAAGGTAAAATGAACTACTAAGATCAGTTAGATAAAGTCTTTATAAAATAGAAAAAATAAAAATTAATAATACAAATTGATTTTTATTTTCCCAGTTTAAGAATTTGAATTAAGCCTAAGTTTTAGGTGAATACTGAAGAAATACTTTTAATTATCCCCAAATTAACAAATGATTTGGAAAGACATTAGATGACACCACAATTCAAGACATGTAGATCTCTTAAAAGATTCATCAAATTCGACTCAGCACAGATGAACTCTCAGAAACATTTAAAATAACACAGAAACACATAAGTCCACAGTTCACATTATTCTCTACCTCATCACAGCTACTTTTAAACAACCCAGTAAGCGTGTTATCATTATGGTCTCTAAAACTAGTTACTTCTTACACCTTTATCAGTGTACACTCTTATCTCTGAGATGTCTTCATCCACTCTTCTTGCAACTTTTTTTAAAGACTCAGTCTGTTACGTGAATTTATCCTTGATTATGATTTTCCCTACATACATAGGTGTCTCTTTCTTTGGGGTTACTTTAGTATTTTTATCAATGTTTCTTCTGTATCTTTACCACCTGAACTACAAACATTTCTTTATTAACCGATTTGCTCCTGAACTGGGATGGGATAATCTTTGAAATCGTTATGTATACACAGTCTTTCTTCATCTTAATCTATAATTATTTATTGAATTCTTGCTAAGTACTAGGCACTGGGGTTTAAAAGAGTACAAGTAAAAGGTATCACGGATGGCTTTTCCAGAAGTAATACCTGAGCTCAGAATTAGAGTGAGGTTGGCCACACAGAGGTCAGGAAAGTGAGACAGTACAAAAGGCAGGAGCAAGAGGGCAAAAATATATGAAATGGAGGTAGTACTTGTCTAAAAATAGAGGGAGTGTAAAGGAAAATAATCACTAGCTATTAATAAACCCAGAGATTGATGAGGGCAGACAAAGGACAGGGCTGAAGATGGAGAATAAGTCAGATCATGGAAGCCTATAGGTAACTTTAAGATGCTTGGACATTAATGCTTTGAAGAGGGGCTCATGGTCAGATTTGTTTTGGAGATTAATCACTCTAAACAGTGACAAGGATGAACGTGAGGGCCATATGAATAAAGGGAGGGAGAGCAATGGAAGGAAACAGTCCAAATAAACCTAGTGCAGGCCTGAGCCTCTTCAAGTTCCACAAATACCGCTTCCAGAAATATTTCAGGTATGAAATTATGAGTCCCCGCTGTAGAGTGAAGTTTTATTAAATGAATAAATGTATAAATCTGGGTCCCTGGAGAAATAAGACTCTGCTCGTTACTTTTTAAAAGGTATCAAATGAGAGGTGGAATCAACTTGAATTTAAGTTGCTTGAGTTTACTTGGTAGTTCGCTTGCTTCACCACCTTTTCCTAAGTCGATGGAACTCATTTAAGGGTTTTGTTTAAAATGTCCTGCTTCTTGAGTTTACCAAGCTCATCAACATGTAAGAGCTGAGGGTGTAGCTCAGTGGTAGAGTGTGTGCTCAGTATATGCAAGGCTCTGAGTTTACTTGAATTTAATCCTCAGCAGGGGAGAGGAGGAGGGATGGAAGGAAGAAGGCAAGGAGAGGAGGAGGAGGAGAAAAGAAGTCTCTTGTATGGGTAAATAACTTTGGATTTACAGCTTGCAGTCGCTACTCCAGAAGATGACTCATCATCTATCATGTGGCAAGAGTTGTTACTACAGACATGGTGACATGATTAAGGGCATTAAATTAACTAGTACACGATGTAGAATACATATCGGATGACATTAATCAATAGACTGTGTGGACTAGTGATTTTTTTTTTTTTTTTTTTAAAGATGGGGTTTTGTTAAGAGCCTATGATGGCCTTAAACTCCTGGGCACAAGCGATCTCTCTGCCTCAGCCTTTCAAATAGCTGGACCTAGAAGCATATACACTGTGCCTGGCTAGATTTTCATTATTACTTTTATTTTTTATTTTTTTTAATTTCTTCTGGTACCGGGGATTGAACTCAGGACCTTGGACTTGAGAGGCAGGTGCGGCACCACTGAGCTAAATCCACGGCCCTATATTACTTTTAAATGATACAATACTCCTACACCAACACTCCTTGCGTACTACTGACTCATGAGGACATGACTGAGGAGATCCTATATAGGAAATTCTCAATGATCCATTTCCATTAATATTGTGAAAATCAATCTATACAAACACAAAAATTGTAAGGAATAATTAAATACATGGTTATGGAAGGTTCTTTTGACTTATACATAGTTATAAAAAATACTTGTGAGTTCAGAGATGTAAAAATAAAGAAGTGTTTTGTCTGAGTAGCAATCTGTAGATCTCTACTTAGTTTTTCCATCAACTCCTGAAGTACTAAGAGTCTTGGCACCCACTCTCAAGTTTATGCTAAATACTTGTCTGAAAAAAATTACTCTGTCTCCTAATTCTCCTTATTATTTATACCTTGCTTTCATTAGAGAATGAATATAACTGCTTTGTGAAAACATACTGTTTGGTTGTTGGTTGCTTAGGAAGAAAACACACAAAGCCTATTCTACCACCAGAGATTTCTGCAAAGTAAGAACTATAGTATTATAAAATCATGCAGAGGTCCTCCTGGTTGAATTTCTAGGCTTATTACTTTCTTTATGCTGTTTTTTTGATTGCTGTGATTCACACAACATGGTGTACAATTCCTTAACAGAAACACATTCCAATATTCATCTTCTTCTTACTTATTGAGGTTGTCTTCCTGAATTCTGTGGATGGTGACAGATTTTTAGTCACTGATTGTGTTGTAAGTGGATATTTGTCATCATCTTTCAAATTCGCCGATCTCTGACAAGTCTTATCAAACAGGTTCAAACTTGTAGAACTCCATTCAGAAAAATCTGAAAATAAAGTTTTATTCATTAAGATGTAAATGATAATAAAAATGTAACTAACTTGTATACATTTTTTCCTCAGAAGCACTCCCAGCCTCACAACACACTACTGCCTAGGGCTTATTGCCCTTTGCAGGTCCCGTGAGTTTGATCATCATCGTCATGTCTCATTCTTTTGTTTTCCTTTATTAGTATTACTTGGATGTATCCAGCAATCTTTTATATACTTTGTTTCCCCGATTGTTCAAGGTTAAGTCTTTAAGGATATTAATTTTAAATTAAAAACTGTCTACCTCAAATATAAATATCCATAATATTCTTTGTACATTTTAAAGACATTTAATGAATATGCTACTTTAGATTTTAAAAAAACTACAATAAGATATTCTTCCTTCAATATCCCAATATCTTCAGAATTCACTTTTTAAGGCTTGGGTAATACCATAATTTATACAAAAAAATGGTAGCTTTAAGTGACCCAATTGTTCCCATGTAAAAACTGCGTTAGCCTAGGTCAGTGGTGGTGAGCCCATGGCACATGTGTTGCAGTGGGCTGTTTGCTCTCATTGAAAGGTCTAAAAGGTTCGCCATCACTGGTCTAGGTCCACATTAAATTCAAAGATTACAGAGTGCCAGGAGACAGGAAATCAAAGTGTAACAAAAATATTTCCATTTTCCTTTATAAACAAAATTGTCAGATTTACACTTTTTAAGACAAATGAAAGAAAAAGGAAGTATAAAGGCTAAACAGTTGTGGCTTTCATCAACCTTGTCTGTTGTTTAAATGGTAGTTTAACAGTGGGTTAGAATCCCTAGATTCAAGATCCATTCACAGGGTCTAAGAGAACAAACAATACCAAATGTTGTTTGCAGTGGTGTTTTCAGATGTATGTAATGTGTCACATATCCGAATTCTAATGATTAGTGAGTCATAGCTCTAATGGGTATTGGAATGTGTGACTGCATGCTTGTATTTTACCTCCTTCAGATTTAATTTCTAGTAGAGTAAATGTCAATAGTTCCAATGTATTTCAACAAAAGTCTGTCAAATCTGTACTAATTTTTAATACCATAAAGGACTTACGGCTAAAAAGTTGCAGAATCACTGTTTTGAAGTTTGTTTGTCTACCAAATAGTCATTAAGAAATGATATTCTCCTTTTAATAATCAAAGATATGAGATACCATACATACATACTCATACAGTCTGTTAATGGAACATCTATCTGCTTACGATCATCAGTATATCGAGACTGAGATGAAATAATTACAGTGGAAACACAGTTGACATGTTAGGAAATGTCAGAATTACAGCAAGCATTGTTTTTTTGTTGTTGTTGTTGTTTTAGAAAGGGGATCCTGGGTACCAGTGAACCTCTTGCCACAAACTCCTGAGTAACCAGGACTCAGGCCTGCACCACAGGGCCCAGCTCTCCAGTGAGCATCTGCCAACTTTGAAAACATCTTGGGGGCTGGGGATTTAGCTCAGTGGTGCCGGTGCCTGCCTCACAAGCACAAGGTCCCGATTTCAATCCCGGACGGTACCAAAAAAAAGGAAAGACAACATTTTGGAATCTTGTAAAACTCAGTGGATGCCTGAACAAGTGTAAGGATCCAAGCTGGGGACATTAGGGTATTAAGTAGAAGAAACACCTTAACACATTACATTTTTTTTCTCTTATGCTTGCAAACACCTTATTTGAAAATATGGACACCAACAATCATATCTGCATTATCTATGTCAAATCCTTTTAAAAATTTGGGAAAAGAATATGAGGAGACTGTGGGCATCTCAAAACATTTTAATGCAGCTTACTTTTTTCCAGAGTAATCTGAATTGCAAAATTTACCTGATTTGCATGTCTGTAAATCCTCCACTGCTACTGCTTTATTCGGAACAGAATCTTTCATTTCAATGGTGGGCTGAATGGGGTTTGAAGTGAGATATTTAATAAATACTATGTATTTCATGAGCTGTATGTAGTTAATTCAAGATACAAATATAAAGTTATTACCTTCCGGTGAAGACATTTCTCAGGTGATTCTAAAAAGCAAAAGGAAAACATAATCAGGTTACATGTAAATATGAGAAATCCAAACACACATTCATGCAGAGTTAGCATGGAGCTGAATCCTCATGCTCTGCTTTGGAAATGATTACTTTAGGTTTTGGGTTTTCTTCCCCTTTGATTAGGACAATACGATGGGAAAATCAGAATACAGGTCTAATAAGACACGCAGTTAAGATTTCCAAAGTGAGATTATGCTTCCAAAGGCCATAACTGAAATAGAAAAGTCAGCATCTATCCATACGCACATACATGCCGAGTGATGGAGAAAGTGATCTCAGCAAGCCACGACCCCGAGAGGATGAATGTCAAAGCTGATGGTATACCATTATACCACAAGTATTTCATTGTGTTCTTTAATCTGTCCTGACATTGTCAGAATTTGTCCTGGATTTGTCAAAATATACAAAGTTGTGGTAACATTTCTTTAGTAGATATATCATTTATTTCTTATCAAATAAAGGTTTTGAATTGATTAGCTTGGACATACACTTGTAGATAATAGTTCATAAAAATGTTCATTTTTTCCATACTTTTGTGGGCTACTGGTATGCCTACATTTCCTGTATC